>NC_087356.1:15799918-16122105 GCF_030014295.1 Loxodonta africana
CCATAATTTATCCATTCATCCATTAATGGGCACCTTGGTTGCTTCCATCTTTTTGCTATTGTAAACAGTGCTGCAATGAACATGGGTGTCCATATATCTGTTTGTGTAACGGATCTTATTTCTCTAGGATATATTCCAAGGAGTGAGATTGCTGGATGGTATGGTAGTTCTATTTCTAGTTTTTTAAGGAAGTGCCAAATCGGTTTCCAAAGTGGTTGCACCATTTTACAGTCCCATCAACAATGTATAAGTGTTCCAGTCTCTCCACAACCTCTCCAACACTTATTATTTTGTGTGTTTTGGATTATTGCCAGCCTTGCTGGAGTGAGATGGAATCTCATTGTAGTTTTGATTTGCATTTCTCCCTGGGGTGTAGTGGTTAAGTGCTACAGCTGCTAACCCAAGGGTCGGCAGTTCAAATCCACCAGGCGCTCCTTGGAAACTCCACGGGGCAGTTCTACTCTGTCTTATAGGGTGGCTATGAGTCGGAATTGACTCGACAGCACTGGCTTTGGTTTGCGTTTTTAATGGCTAATGATCATGAGCATTTCCTCATGTATCTGTGAGCTACCTGAATGCCTTCTCTAGTGAAGTCCATGTTCATATCCTTTGCCCATTATTTAATTGGGTTACTTGTCTTTTTTGTAGTTGAGTTTTTGCAGTATCATGTAGATTTTGGAGATCAGACGCTGATTGGAAATGTCATAGCTAAAAACTTTTTCCCAGTCTTCTGGTGAAGTCTTTGGATGAGCATACCCAAAATAGGTGTTTGATTTTTAGGAGCTCCCAGTTATCTAGTTTCTCTTCTGGTGTTCGTGCATTGTTAGTAATGTTTTGTATACTGTTTATGCCATGTATTAGAGCTCCTAGAGTTGTCCCTATTTTTTCTTCCATGATCTTTATTGTTTTAGATTTTATATTTAGGTCTTTGATCTATTTTGAGTTAGTTTTTGTGCATGGTGTGAGGTATGAGTCTTGTTTCATTTTTTTTGCATACGGATATCCAGTTATGCCAGCACGATTTGTTAAAGAGACTGTCTTTTCCCCGTTTAACTGACTTTGGGCCTTTGTCAAATATCATCTGCTCTTATGTGGATGGGTTTATGTCTGGATTCTTAATTCTGTTCCCTTGGTCTATGTATCTGTTGTTGTACCAGTACCAGGCTGTTTTGACTACTGTGGCGGTATAATATGTTCTAAAATCAGGTAGTATGAGGCCTCCCACTTTGTTCTTCTTTTTCAGTAACGCTTTACTTCTCTGGGGCTTCTTTCCCTTCCATATGAAGTTGGTGATTTGTTTCTCTGTCTCATTAAAAAATATCGTTTGAATTTGGATCAGAATTGCATTGTATCTATAGACTGCTTTTGGTAGAATAGGGATTTTTACAATGTTGAGTCTTCCTATCCATGATCAAGGTATGTTTTGCCACTTCTGTAGGTCTCTTTTGGTTTCTCGCAGTAGTATCTTGTAGTTTTCTTTGTATAGGTCTTTTATGTCTCTGGTTAGATTTATTCCTAAGTATTTTATCTTCTTGGGGGCTACTGTAACTGGTATTAATATGGTGATTTCCTCTTTAACGTTCTCTTTGTTGGTATGGAGGAATCCAGCTGATGTTTGTATGTTTATCTTGTATCCTGATACTCTGCTAAACTCTTCTATTAGTTTCAGTAGTTTTCTTGAGGGTTCTTTAGGGTTTTCTGTGTATAAGATCATGTCATCTGCAAATAGAGATACTTTTACTTCTTCCTTACCAATCTGGATGCCCTTTATTTCTTTATCTAGCCTAATTGCTCTGGATAGGACCTCCAGCACAATGTTGAATAAGAGTGTTGATAAGGGGCATCCATGTCTGTTTCCCATTCTCAAGGGGAATGCTTTCAAACTCTCTCCATTTAGGATGATATTGTCTGTTGACCATGTATAAATGCCCTTTATTATGTTGAGGAATTTTCCTTCTATTCCTGTTTTGCTGAGAGTTTTTATCATGAATGGGTGTTAGCAGAAATTCTTTTTTAATAAAACATATTATGCGGTAGTTTTGGTGTTGTTAGTCTAATGTTTTGTGTTTAATGTGGGAAAAAGCAAGTAAGTAATTCTGTGATAATCTAATTATATCATCTCTGGTATTTCCGAATATCAGATTTGTTGGTGTGGAAAACAGAAGATGCAGATTTAGGATAGAAGAGAGTATATAAATATGTGGTCCTGAATTGGAAGTATCACTATGAACTCTTGAGGCGTAAGACCTAGAAACAATGACCAACCCAGTAGCAATGAACATCTCTATCACAAGATGGTGGCCTCTACGAACAACGTTCCATTAAAAAGGACAAGGGCTCAATGGAGAAATGGCTGATTTCTTCAAGCTTGGAACTTGCCTTAATATCTAGTCATATCAGTTGGCAAAGAACCCATCCAAGATGCCAACGGTGGTGTCAAAAGGACTCAGGATGGAAACAACGAAAATGTCCATCAGCAGATGAATAGATAAACAAAATGTGGCACATACAGACAATGAAATACTTCTCAGCAAAAAGAAGAATGAAGTCCTGATACATGCTACAACTAGATGAACCTTGCAAACATTACGCTGAGAGAAATGAGTCAGTCACAAAAAAGAACAAACCATGTATGATCCCTCTTATATGAAATACCTGGAACAGCCAAGTGTATAGTGACCAAAGTTTATTTGTTGTTACCAAGGACTGGCAGGAAGAAGAGGGGAAGGCGGACTCATTGCTTAGAGGACACTGAGTCTCTGCTAAGGGTGACAGAAAAATTTGGAAACAGATCATTGTGATGGTTGAAAAACATGAAAAACATAATGAAGGTCACTGAATTGTATGTGTGAAGAATGTCAAAATGGCAAATGTTTTGTTATCTATATATTTCCCACAATTAAAAAAAAGAAAAAGGATGTGCTCTTCAATGTTCTCCCTCCATCACTTATATGGGCTGGAAGAGGTGATGTGCTAATACCCATAGAACAGGCTTTGGGATCCCCCTACCTAGCTCTCTGCCTCACTTTATAATCAGGGTGCTAAGTAGTTATTATTTTGGTTTCAGTCTTTGGGGCCGCTGCCAAAACTGGAAGAGAACAGAAAGAGTCCTATGCAACATATTTGTTACATACAGATTATGCACATAGAGCAGGAACTCTCTAGGTCCCTGGGGTTAAGGCTGAAGTTCCAGTGAGTGGTGCCCAGTCTTGAATGAAGCAGAGTGGATGCAGGCCTAGCCTAGGTCAAATAATGAAGTCAGGGAAGCTGCAGAGCCCACTCCTACCGTTGCAGCCTTTCTGCTTTCACCAGGAAAACACCCCCCCGTCTCTAACCTTGGCCCAGGAAAAGAACCTCATGCTTTCCTCAAATCTCCAACCCAAAACTGACAGGTAATTTTATAATCTCCTATGAAAATATCTGTGGAACAAAAGGCTGGAAGGAAGTAAATAAACTGATATTCAATAATGTATGCTGTGCCCATGAGTAAAAACATCTGTCACTACGAATGTTTTGTTACCTATGTATTTATGCTCTTTACCATAAACTGTATTTGCACGTAACTGAAGGATCCGTGTGGATATAGGATTGCAAAGATCTTGTAGAATAACCTTCCCATCTTCACTCAGGGAACAAAGGCGCTGAGTGAAAGCACAAAGAAATAAAAAATCCGTATCATCTCATTATTTAGAGTTTTTCAGAGTTAATAATCTTTTTTTTTTTTAACGTTATGAGAATAATCACAATAGGTTATCTCTGTGTGGTGGGATTATGGTGATTATAATTTTATCCATTATAGTTTTTTTATTTTATTTTAAGTTTTGTCTATAATAAACAGGTTTTTTTTTTTTTTTCCAGCAAGACAAAGAAAACAATAAGCATCATTTTTTAAAGTGAAAGTTTAATATGGAAATCCTATGGGTCAGCATTTCCCAAGATGAAAAGCCCCTGAGTCTGTGTTTTTGACCCTACTAACTATAGATGCCTGTCATGGATTGAATTGTGTCCCCCCAAAATATCTGTCAACTTAGCTGGGCCATGAGTCCCAGTATTGTGTGAGTGTCCACCATTTTATATGATTTTCCTGTATGTTGTAAATCCTATCACTATGATGTAATAAGATGGATTAGCAGCAGTTATATTGACAAGGTCTACAAGATTAGGTAGTGTCTTGAGCCAATCTCTTGAAATATAAAAGAGAGAGGCAAGCAGAGAGACATGGGGATCTCATACTACCAAGAAAGCAGCACCAGGCGCAGAACGCATCCTTTGGACCTGAGGTTCCTGAGCTGAGATGCTCCCAGACAAAGGGAAGACTGATGACAAGGACCTTCCTCCAGAGCTAACAGAGAGAGAAAGCCTTCCTCTGGAGCCAGTGCCCTGAATTCTGACTTCTAGCCTACTGGACTATGACAGAATAAAATTCTCTTTGTTAAAGCCATCCACTTGTGGTATTTCTGTTATAGTAGTACTGGATGACTGAGGCAATGCCTTAAGGCCACGTGCCTTGCATGGAGAGTGGCACATAGAAGGTGTTCACAATATGTGTTTTGCCTGTATTTGTGCTCTGAGGTCTGCCAAAAAGATTCAGTGTGAAGAGAGGGCTGTGATGTGACCATGTACTTCTTCCTGTTTTAACCACACATATTTTCCTAGGTTGAGAACCACAGAGTCTTTCAGCAGCTCATAGACACAGGCATGATATCGTTATTTCCCTGTTGGTTTCTCTTCGTGGAATGTGAAGAGTAGTAAAAGGAGTCAGCTCCTCCCTCAGTAGGCCCCAACTGGGAGAAATCACCCTTAGACCGTTTTCCAAGCCAACTGCTTTTCCTCCTTCTCACCTCTCTGCAAAGCATACCGTTCTCACCACAAAAGTGTGGGGTAAAATGAAGGAATGCACAGAAATGCAACCACGAGCCAACTCCCTCGCTCCTCTCTCTAAAGCATAAATCTTCCTATTTCTTACAATTCTTTCCCATCTGCAGGCAATTGTTAAATCTCAAATAGTAATTTGTGATCCTGAAATTAACAATGGAACCTTGTAGGTCCTAGAAAAAGAGACATAACCAGAATGCTCCCTGGAAGCACGGATTGAGAGACTATGTCTCACATACTTTGGACGTGTTGTCAGGAGGAATCAGTCCCTGGACAATGACATCACGCTTGGTAAAGCAGAGAGTCAGTGAAAAGGAGGGAGAACCTCAATGAGATGGACTGACACAGTGGCTGCAACAATGGGGCTCAAACATAGCAATGCTTTTGAGGATAGCCCAGGACTGGACAGAGTTTCTTTCTTTTGTACATAGGGTAGTTCTGAGTTGGAATTGATTTGACAGCACCTAACAACAACAATAAGTCCAAAATGAAGCCAAATTTGGTATGGATTGAGATATCTTAGATCATACAAGGAGGTTTAGTTTTCTTAATACCAAAAGGACTTTCCTATAAAAATAATCCTCCTTTAAGACAGCAGTACACTAAAAGACTAATGACCTCTCATGCTGCTGGGTAACCTCAGGTGGGCTCTTAACTTTTGTAAATCCCAGTCTCCCAAGAGACTGAATTTCCATAGCCCCTCTGAGCTCTGTCTCAGTTATCTAGTGCTGCTATAACAGAAATACCACAAGTGGATGGCTTTAACAAAGAGAAACTTATTCTCTCACAGTCTAGGAGGGCTGGAAGTCCAAATTCAGGGTGCCAGTTCTAGGGTAAGATTTTCTCGCTCTGTCGGTAGTGAGGGAAGGTCTTTGTCATCGATCTTCCCTGGTCAAGGAGCTCCTCAGTGTAGGGACCCCAGGTCCAAAGGATGCACTATGCTCCTGGCTCTTGTTTCTTGGTGGTATGAGGTCCCCATGTCTCTCTGCTTGCTTTTCTCTTTCATATCTTAAAAGAGACCGGTTTAAGACAAAACCTAATCCTGTAGATTGAGCCCTGCCTCATTAACACACCTCATTAGCATCATAGAGGTAGGGTTACAACACATAGAAAAATCAGATGACAAAATGGTGGACAATCACACAATACTGGGAATCATGGCCTAGCCAAGTCGACACACATTTTGGGAGGATACAATTCAATCCATAACAAGCTCTGACTTAAGGTTTACAGCCTAGAAGGAGAAAAGTAGGTGGGCAGTGGTGTCTGCAGACTTGATTTGAATTCTGACTTTTCAAGTTTTTAGCTGTGTGTCCTTGAATAATTTTTAATTTTTTTAACATGGTATCAGATAGCTCATCGGTGAAATAAGGATAACAATGCCTACATTTCAGCTTAACATTGAGGATGCAAATTAAAATATCTAAGTGATAAATTATTCAATAGATGATACTGGAACAATCAGTCATCCATTTTAGGTAAAACAAAATTCCTACTCTTTATTTCATATATCAAAATATATTCCCTATAGGTCAAGGATTTGAGTGAGAATGAAAGAAAGAAAAGAAAATAGGGAGGAAGGGAAGGAGGCAAAGAAGGAGAGAGCTAGAGAAGTAATAGAAGAAAACAAAGGTATATAATTTTATAATCTTGGAAAGAAGAAGGCCATTCTAAGGAAAATCTTAACACCTTTCTGGATAGAAAATCCAAAGCCACTGAGGAAAAGGCTAATAAAATCAACTATATCAAACTTTTAAAACTCTTCCTAGAAATAAACATGATAAAAGAAAACCTGTTTTCAATACATGTGATTGAGAGATAATTTCCATATATGAAAAGAATACTTATAAATCAAATAGTTAAAAACAGGTCCAACTTCTGTTAGTAGTGGAATTGCTCCCATCAAACCAATCTTTCTACACATAACAACTATAAATTCTGGACTAAATATAAACAAACAACTACTTGAAGGCACTGGAGTGTGACTAAAAGCAGGCAGGAGCTGGGGAAGGGGGTAATCTACTCTTGAAGAAGGGAATGGCACTGGGTGAGTCTCCAGATTTTATGGCTTTTTGACTAAGGAAAGGGCTTAATACCGTATTTTTACTCAAATTAATGTGCACCTTCTATGTTTGTTTGCCAACCATGCCCTTGCCCCCACGAGGTATTTTCATAAGTGCTGCTATGCCAGTTTTTTTTTACACATTGCTTTAAAAACAATTAGCATAGTGTGCTTATGAAAATACACCGTGGGAGGAGGGTACGGTTGGCAAACAAGTGTAGAAGTCACACATCATTTGAGTAAAAATATGGTAGTGACTACCCACCCACCAAACCCACTGCCGTCGAGTCGATTCCGACTCATAGCGACCTACAGAAGCAGCTAAAACTTGGATTAAAATCTGTAGTATTGGTGGCTTGAAGAACTACACGCCACTGTTCAGACTGACCATAGAAGCTAGAAGGGGAGGGTGAAAATCCCATGAAGGAGAGATCCAGAGAAATGGTGCCCCAAACTCTGCATATAAACTTTTGCAAATCTCAGGCTAACACCTGAACTATGCATACACAGGAAGATTGCAAGCAGTCTAACTGAGGCTAAAAGAATGGAACACAGATTTAAGCCACGGCCATTGCAGAAGTCTGAGTCTAGCCCAATTAACTGACTATTACACAACAAGAGCAAAAAAAGCAATCAACATTCTTTGAATAAACATAACAGAGTCCAGAATCTCTACGTTTCATTTACATTATCCAGGGTATAATCCAAAATTGGCAGACATATGACTAACTCTAATTTGCAGCTGTAATTTGCAGCTCTAGGTCTCTAAGTCTCTTCTCTGCCCTGGAAAATCCTCCTCTGGGAATTTCCTTAGAGTACAAAAATAGCGAGTTGGGATAAATGGAATTGTGTATTGGGAAAAGAAGCCAAGAAATTAGGAGTTTTGAAAGCCAAATTAAAGATTTGGATTGGATTTGGATTTGGATTGTGGGTAATAGTATTTGATAGTACTCTCAGTAATTGAGAGAGAAACTAGACAAAAAGTAAGGATAGAGAAGACTTGAACAATGCTATCAACTAATTTTACCTAATTCATATTTATAGAATACTACATCCAACAACAATAGAATACATATCATTTAGACATGCATACGGATTTTTTAAAATTTTCTTGTGCTGAAAAATATAAAATGCTGTTCAAAAGTATTAAAAAAGACCTAAATAAATGGAGAGACATACTGTGTCCATGAACTGAAAGACTCATCAAAGACAAGATGTCAATTCTCCCCAAAATGACTTATAGGTTTAATGCAATTCCTATCAAAACCCTAACAAGAGCTTTTGTAGACAAGTGTATGCTAAAATTTATACAGAAAGGCACAGACCCTAAAATCACTAAAACAATCCTAAAAAGAAACGGTGGAAGGAATCATTCTAACGAATATTGTGGCTTAATATATAGCTGCAGTAATCAAGATATGTGGCCCTGGATGAGTGATAGACACATATATTAACGAAACAGAACACAGAGTACAGAAATAGGTCTACACAGACACTTTCAATTCATTTTTGACAAAGGCGCAAAAGCAATTTAAAGGAAGGAGCGAAAGCCTTTTCAACAAATGGTACTGGAGCAATTGGGCATCCATAAGCCAAACTAATGATTCATGACTTAAGCCTTACACCTTATACAAAAATTAACTCAAAATGGATCGCAGACTTAAATGTAAAATGTAACACTATCCAACTTTTAGAAGGAAACATAGGAGAAAATTTTCAGGAGTTAGGGCTAGGCAAAGAGTTTTTACATACCAAAAGCACGTAAGGGGCAACTGATAAATTAGACCTCATCAAAATGAAAAACTTTTGGTCACTGAGAGACCCTATTAACAGAATGAAAAGACAAGCTACAGACTGGGAGAAATATTTACAAACCACATAGCTAACACAAAAACTAGTATCTTAGAATATATGAAGAATTCTCAAAACTCAACAGTAATATGAATGGATAAGGAAAATGTTGTACATACACACAATGGAATATTACTCAGGCATAAAGAGAAATGAAGGCCTAATATATGCTACAACATGGATGAACCTTAAAAACATTACACTGAGTGAAACAATCTAGTCACAAAAGGACAAATACCATATGGTCCCACATATATGAAACATCTAGAATAGGCAAGTGTTTAGAGATCAAAATTTGTTAGTGATTACCAGGGATGAGTGAGAGGAAGGGGGAAGGAAGACACAATGCTTAGGGCACACTGAGCTTCTATCAACAGTGATGAAAAAATTCAGGAATGGTGATGGTTGAACAATGTAATGAACATATTTAATGTCACTGAACTGTACATGTGAAGATTATTGAAATGGTAAATGTTTTATTACCTATATATCTACTGTAAAAACAAAACCAAAGGGGGAAAAAAAAAAACCTTAACAGTAAAAGTAAAAAAGAAGCCAAAAGAAAAAAATCCAGTTAGAAAATGGGCAGAAGACATGAAGAGACATTTCACCGAAGAAGAGGTACAAAAGTCAAATAAGCTCATGAAAAGATTTCAACATCATTAGCCATTAAGGAAATATAAATTAAAACCACAATGAGATATCACTACCCATCTATCGGAATGGTTAAATTCTTAAAAATGACAACAGCAAATGCTGGTGAGGATGGAGGGAAACTGGATCACTCATTGCTGGTTGGAATGGAAAATAGTACAACCACTTTGGAAAATAGTCTGGCAGCTTCTTAGGAAACTAGAATTCAACTACCATAAACCTCGTAATTTCACTCTGGGACATTTATACCAGAGAAATGAAAACTATGTTCACACAAAAACCTGTCCCTGAATGTTCATGGAGGCTTTATCTGTGATAGCCCAAAACTGGAAATAGCCTGAATTTGATGCAGATTGTAGACTTAAGCATAAGAACTAAATCTATAAAGTCTGATTGTTAAAAAATTGTGGTATGTCCATACCATGGAATACTACTGAGCAATTAAAAAGAATTAACTATTGATAGAGGCAACAAACAGAATGAATCTCCAGATAATTACGCTGAGTTGAAAAAGCCAATTCCAAAATGTTACATATTGTATTTATATAACATGCTTGAAATAGCAAAAGGATTGTAATGGAGAGCAAAGTAGTGGCTGTCAGGGATTACGGAAGGGAGGGTCGCTGTGGTGCAATGAATTACTTAATATGGCCCTTCTAGCCATGGTCTTTGTGACTCATACACAATGATGGAGTGGGACTATGCAAACAAGGTCTATGGAGCCCTAACAAAGGGACTGGTCGATTTTGTCATCCCGCTAGGCTTAAAATGAGCCATCCGAGAGGCAGGAGGAGAGGATTTCACTTCCACCAAGAAAGAAGGGACAGGAGTAGAGTGTATCTTTTGGACCCGGGATCCCTGCACTGAGAAGTTCCTGGAACAAGGAGATGGAGGGAGAGAGCTGTAACACTGAAGACAGTGAGAAGCAATGGCAGAGAAAAGGCGGCAGCAGAGGTCCACAGAGCCACAAAGCTGAGTGCTTTGTGTTGCTGGAGGAGAAGGGTGCCTCCGGACCCTTGGTGGAGCTAGATTTGATAACTCACAGAGCTAGAGATGAGTGCTTTTGGGCCGGGACTTACTGGCAGAGTGGGGTGTCTTGGGCACTTATCATCAGAGCTGAAAGAGCTTTGTAACACTTGCCCGAGCAGGGCAGAGGCCAAAGGCCAGAGAGTGGCATGCCTGAGGGCACAACTGAGAAGAGGCTGTCCTGATGAAAGAACTGTATCCTGAGCGTTCCTAAACCTGAACTGTAACTTGTTACTTCCCTAAGAAACCCTAACTGTGAGTATGGTCTGTGAGTGCTGTGTAGCCATTGCAATGAATTATCAAACACAGCAGAGAAGTAGAGAGTGCTGCGAGAGGAATGGTTGGTGTCAGAATTGGTATATATAAAAAAAAAAAAAAGGCTGGCAAGAGGAGGTATGTCTGGCCTCCAACTCACAGGACTCAACCTTGGGCTAGTGAGGTCAGAGGCCTCCACCATGCCATTTTTACAGTTGCCATGAGTCAGAATGGACTTAAAGTCAATGGTATTAGTTTGGGTTTTGGGGTAGGGAGGTGGGTGTAGCTCTAAAAGGGCAACATGAAGAATCTTTGTAGTATTGGAACTGTTCTATACCTTGACTGTATCTGTATCAGTATCTTGATTGTGATATTACATTATAGTTCTACAGAATGTTACTACTGGGGGAAGCTAAGCAAAGGGTACATGAAATCTTTCTATATTACTTCTTACAACTGCATGTGACTCTACAATTATCTCAAAATAAAAAGTTTAATTAAAAATTAAAAATGTTATTAATAGGGTTACAGAATACAGGATTACTTTATTTACAGAATAAAGGACTAAAATCATATGATCACCTAAACAGATGTATAAAAGCATTTGACAAAATTCAACAACCATTCATGATTTAAAAAACAAAAATCAGCAAACTTGGAAAAGAAGGAAATTTCCTCATTCTGATAAAGGCTGTACTAAAAAATCTATAGTTACCATCATACTTAACTGTAAAACATCAGTTTCCTATAAAATGGGAAACAAGGCAAGAATAACTGTCCTTACAATTTCTTTTCAACATTGTACTGGAGGTGCTCGCCAGAGCAACATGGTAAGAAAAAAAGGAAGTTACTAAAGCTATTCAATAAGGAAAAGAAAGTCTTTCAACAGATGCTGTTGGAAAAATTTGTATAATGATATGGGGGAAAAAATGAACCTCAATCCATACCTCACACCATACACAAAAATTAATTTGAGGTAGATCATAATCTTAAACATAAAAGCCAAAACTATAAAACTTCCATAGGAGAATAACTGCATGAATGGAAATAACTCAATTATCCATCAATAGTAGGCAGATTAAGTAAATTTTGCTATAACCATATGCCATGGATTGAATTATGTCCCCCCAAAATATGTGCCCACGTGGCTAGGGCATGATTCCCAGTACCCATCATTTTTTCATCTGATATGATTTTCCTCTGTGTTGTAAATCCTACCTCTATGATGTTAATGAGGCAGGATTATAGGCAGTTATGTTAAAGAGGCAAGACTCAATCTATAAGATTAAGTTGTGTTTTAAGCCAATCTCTTTTGATATATAAAAGAAAGAGGTGAGCAGAGAGACATGGAGACCTCGTACCACCAAGAAAGGAGCCAGGAGAATAGTGTCCGTGACCAGGGAAGACTGACGACAAGGACCTTCCCCTAGAGCTAACAGAGAAAGCCTTCCTCTGGAGCTGGTGCCCTGAATTCAGACTTCTAGCCTACCAAACTGTGAGAGAATAAACTTCTCTTTGTTAAAGCCGTCCACTTGTGGTATTTCTGTTATAGCAGCACTAGATGACTAAGACATCACACAATGGGTGCTATGCAGCTGTTTAAAAAAAAAAGAAAGCCCTTTAGGTACTATTATGAAAAGATACTATGCTGAACAATTATAATAAGCTACATTTCATGTAAGGGGGAAACATTTATATTTATATTTGTTTGAATAAAGAAACTTTGGAAAGATACCTAATACTAATAGAAGTACCATATTTTGTGAAAATATGGCGTGCCTTCTACCTCTGTTTGCCAGCTGCACCCACCCCTGAGAGTTATTTTCATAAGCATGCTATGCTAATTTTTTTAAAGCAACATGTAAAAAATTAGCATAGCAGCACTAATAAAAATACCTCATGGTGGGGTTGGTGCGGTTGGCAAACAAATGTAGAAGGCCTGAGTTATTTGTTTAAAAATACGGTAATTGAAAAAGGGTAAAAGAGTAGCTAGAAGCAGTAGTGAGATAAGTTTTCTCTGTATAGCTTTTTATGTTGTCTTAGTTTTAGAATCATGTAAACACATTACCTCCTTAAAAGTAAAAAATTATGCTATTAGATTAATTAATTAGATAGATAATAAATCTTGGCTGTAGGAAAGAGAGATAATAATGTAAGAAAGAAGGCAAACATAGCCTTCTGTGTGACCCAAAAAACATTAGCAAATGACTGCTCCTTCATAGTCTTTTTCCTTATAATATAAAAATACTTTATAGGAAAATGTTTCTGCAAATTCCTGATGTTTCAACTTAGTACTTGAAGCAAATGTGCCCTGGGGATGTTCACCAGTGGGGAGGAGGTTTGGGGAGGTGTCAGGGGAGAGATGAGGCCCTGGGATGATCTCAAAGCCAGGAAATATGCAGACTCTTGAGAAATAAATGCTTAAATATAGGCAAACTCCTTATCAAAAAACTTCTAAATTCCCCATTGTCTTCTGTCTTCATTATCTAGTGCTGTTATAATAGAAATATCACAAGTGGATGGCTTTAACAAATGGAAACTTACTTTCTCACAGTTTAGGAGGCTAGAAGTCTAAATTCAGGGCACTGACTCTAGGGGAAGGCTTTCTCACTTTCTCAGTTCGGGAGGAAAGTCTTTGTCTCTTTGAGCTTCTGCTCCTGGGCAATCTTCATGTGCTTGGCATCTCTCTTTCCTAGCTTGCATTTAATCTTTTCTATATCTCAAAAGACATTGACTGAAGACAAACTCTACACTAATCCTGCTTCATTAACATAACAAAGACAACCCATTCCCAAGTGGGATTATAACCACAGTCATAGAGGTTAGGATTTACAACACATATTTTTGGAGGACACAGTTCAATCCACGACACCTTCCAATAAAGTCCAAACATTTTAACATGGCTTTCAAGACCCCAGTGAAGTGGTCCTAGCCCATCTCTCCAGGCTCCACACAACTCTCAACTGCAGCTTTGATGAATCCATTGCTATTTCCAGAACTTACCGCACACTTTCATGTCTTTGCTCCTTTGACTAGAATGCCCTTCCTTTTTATCAAATGTCACCTCACTTAGGCTGCTTATCAATTTCCACCAATCTTTTTTTGTCTGCCTGTGCACTCCCATAGTATATTTCTTATCACTGTATCTGGTGTTTACAAATTTGTCTCCCCTCATACATTGACAACTTCTTCAGAAAACAGTCTTGCCATCTTCATCACTGCCCGCCTCTCCCCTTACAGCCTCAGCCCTGGTGTGGCATGTAACAGGGCTCAGTTTTCGTAGATGGAGGAATGTCATAGCCCCTTTGCTGGTACTGTGCAAAGAATGACCCTCACATAGTAGCTGAACTCCAAGACGGTTTGTACAAGAGGATATTCATCAGCACTTCCTGAAAATTTATAACCAAAAAAAAAAAAAGGCAAACCCATTGCCATTGAGTCAATTCCCACTCATAAGAACCCTATAGGACAGAGTAGAACTGTCCCATAGGGTTTCCAAGGAGCAGCTGGTGGATTTGAACAGCCAGCCTTTTGGTTAGCAGCCAAATGCTTAACCACTGTGCCACCAGGGTTCCTGCAACTTTATAGTAACTTAGAATTACTGCCATTGGGAAGCAGTCTCAAAATAAAAGCATTTCGAGCAGAAAATTAATTAGCTTATATATTCGGGATCACAGAATGATGCCTTTGCATTAATTGGCCTTCATTAGTGACCTGAAATAGAATGCAAAGTCTTATACACCATTTACTATTAAAGCAAAAGTTTAATATAACAAAAGAGAGTTCCAACAGCAACAATAGTATATATATATATGGCTACAACTAAAACTTCTTCAGCTACTAATCCACTGTAGGAAGATGTCCTATTGAGTGGGACACATGCTGTTTGTTTACTCAAGGGGAACTCACGTGTCCCTTTCCCTGTGGCACTAATCCTTCTTCCCTGGCTCCACTTGTGGGCACATCACTCTAGCCTGGCCAATCAGAATCCTCTACCTCTCTTCTCCAACACAATGATTTGTTCAGAAATGGGCATAACATTCAAGTCAGACAATCAGAATCCTTCCTGGGGTAGCAGGATACAAGATAAACACACAAAAAATCAGTTGTATTCTTATATACCAATAAAGAGAACTATAAAAAGGATATCAGGAAAACAACACCATTTACAACGGCCCCTAAAAAAATATAATACTTAGGAATCAATCTAACCAGGGATGTAAAAGACCTATACAAAGAGTACTACAAAACACTAATGCAAGAAACCAAAAGAGATTTACATAAATGGAAAAATATACCATTCTCATGGATAGGTAGACTCAACATTGTGAAAATGACAATTCTACACAAAGCGATTTACAAATACAGTGCAATCCCGATCCAAATAGCAATAACATTCTTTAAAGAGTTGGAAAAACTAACCATTAACTTTATATGGAAAAGGAAGAAGCCCCGAATAAGTAAAGCACCGTTGAAGAAGAATAAAGTAGGAAGACTTGCACTACCTTACCTCAGAACCTACTATACAGCTAATGTAGTCGAAACAGCCTGGTGCTGGTACAATGACAGATACACTGAGCAATGGAACAGATTTGAACACCCAGTTGTAAATTCATCCACCTACAGTCACCTGACATTTGACAAGGGCCCAAGGTCCATCAAATGGGGAAAAGGCAGTCTTTTTAACAAATGGTGCTGGTAAAACTGGATGTCCATCTGCAAAAAAATGAAACAGGACCCATACCTCACACCTTATATAAAAACTAACTCAAAATGGATCAAAGACCTAAATATAAAGCCAAAAACTATGAACGTCCTAGAAGAAAAAATAGGGTCAACTCTAGAGGCCCTAATACATGGCATTAACAGGATACAAACCACAACCAACAACACACAAGCTCCAGAGGATAAGCTAGATAACTTGGATTTTCTAAAAATTAAACACTTACGCTCATCTAAAGACTTCACCAAAAGAATAAAAGGAGGACCTACAGGCTGGGAAAAAATCCTTGGCTATTATAAATCAGACAAAGGTCTAATCTTTAAAATCTACAAGAAAATCCAAGACCTCTAAAACAAAAAGACAAATAATCCAATTAAAAAATGGGCAAAGGAAATAAACAGATACTTCACCAAAGAAGACATTCAGACATTCCAGCGGCCAACAGACACATGAGGAAATGCTCGGGATCTCTAGCCATCAGAAAAATGCAAATCAAAACCACAGTGAGATATCATCTCACCCCAGGAATCAAAAAAACAGGAAATAACAAATGTTGGAGAGGCTGCCGGGAGGTTGAAATGCTTACGCACTGCTGGTGGTAATGCAGAATAATACAACCATTTTGGAAAATGATATGGCACTTCCTTAGAAAGCTAGAAATAGAAATATCACATGATCCAGCAATCCCACTCCTGGGAATATATCCTAGAGAAATAAGAGCTGTCACACAAATAGACATATGCACACCCATGTTCTTTGCAGCATTGTTCACAGTAGCAAAAATGTGGAAACAACCCGGATGCCCATCAACAGATGAATGGTTAAACAAACTATGGTATATACACACAATGGAGTATTATGCAACAATAAAGAACAATGATGAATCTGAAACATCTCACAACACGATGAATCTGGAGGGCATTATGCTAAGTGAAATAAGTCAATCACAAAAAGACAAATGTTGTATAAGACCACACTGTAAAAACTCATGAAAGGATTTACACAGAAAAAGAAATAATCTTTGATGGTTATGAGGGAAGGGAGGGGTGGGGATGGAAAAATACTAAGTACACAACACTGGAGAAGCCAGCATGACTTGTACATCCCAAGGTCCTTGAAGCTCCATAGACACATCCAAACTCCCTGAGTGACTGAACTGCTGGGCTTAGAGGGCTATTGGGACCATGGTCTCGGGGAACATCTAGCTCAATTGGCATCACATAGTTTATAAAGAAAATATTCTACATTCTACTTTGGTGAATAGCATCTGCAGTCTTAAAAGCCTGTGAGTGTCCATCTAAGACACAACACTGGTCTCACCCCTTCAGAAGCAAGGGAGAATGAAGAAAACTAAAGACACAAAAGAAAGATTAGTCCAAAGGACTAATAGACGGCATCTACCACTGACTCGACCAGACTGAGTCCAGTACAACTAGATGGCGCCTGGCTACCACCACCAACTGCTCTGACAGGGATCACAATAGAGGGTCCCAGACAGAGCTGGAGAAAAATGTAGAACAAAATTCTAACTCAGTAAAAAAGACCAGACTTACTGGTCTGACAATGACTGAAGAAACCCCCGGATTATGGCCCCCAGATACCCTTTTAGTTCAGTAATGAAGTCACTCACGAGGTTCACCCTTCAGCCAAAGATTAGACAGGCCCATGAAACAAAACAAGGCTAAAGGTGCACACCAGCCCAGGGGTAACGGCTAGAAGGCAAGTTGTTCTTGTTGTTAGGTGCTGTCGAGTCGGTTCCAACTCATAGCGACTCTGTGCACAAGAGAACAAAATACTGCCCGGTCCCGCGCCATTCTTACAATCGTTGTTATGCTTCAGCTCATTGTTGCAGCCACTGTGTCAATCCACCTCGTTGAGGGTCTTCCTCTTTTCCGCTGACCCTGTACTCTGCCAAGCATGATGTCCTCCTCCAGGGACTGATCCCTCCTGACAACATGACCAAAGTATGTAAGACACAGTCTTGCCATCCTTGCTTCTAAGAAGCATTCTGGTTGTACTTCTTCCAAGACAGATCTGTTCATTCTTTTGGCAGTTCATGGTATATTCAATATTCTTCGCCAACACCACAATTCAAAGGCGTCAACTCTTCTTCGGTCTTCCTTATTCATTGTCCAGCTTTCACATACATATGATGCAATTGAAAATACCATGGCTTGGGTCAGGCGCACCTTTTAGCCTTCAGAGTGACATCTTTGCTCTTCAACACTTTGAAGAGGTCCTTTACAGCAGATTTGCCCATTGCAATGTATCTTTTGATTTCTTGACTGCTGCTTCCATGGCTTTTGATTGTGGATCCAAGTAAAACGAAATCCTTGACAACTTCAATCTTTTCTCCCTTTATCATGATGTTGCTCATTGGTCCAGTTGTGAGGAATTTTGTTTGCTTTATGTTGAGGTGTAATCCATACTGAAGGCTGTGGTCTTTGATCTTCATTAGTGAGTGCTTCAGGTCCTCTTCACTTTCAGCAAGCAAGGTTGTGTCATCTGCATAATGCAGGTTGTTAATGAGTCTTCCTCCAATCCTGATGCCCCGTTCTTCTTCATATAGTCCAGCTTCTCCGATTATTTGTTCAGCACATTGATTATATAGGTATGGTGAAAGAATACAATCCTGACACACACCTTTCCTGACTTTAAATCAATCAATATCCCCTTGTTCTGTCCAAACAACTGCCTCTTGATCTATGTACAGGTTCCTCATGAGCCAATAAAGTGTTCTGGAATTCCCATTCTTCGCAGTGTTATCCATAGTTTATTGTGATCCACACAGTCAAATGCCTTTGCATAATCAATAAAACACAGGTAAACATTCTTCTGGTATTCTCTGCTTTCAGCCAGGATCCATCTGACATCAACAATGATATCCCTGGTTCCACGTCCTCTTCTGAAACTGGCCTGAATTTCTAGCAGTTCCTTGTGGATATACTGCTGCAGCCGTTTTTGAATGATATTCAGCCAAAATGTTGTTTGCATGTGATATTAATGATATTGTTCTATAATTTCCACATTCGGTTGGATCACCTTTCTTGGGAATAGGCATAAATATGGATCTCTTCCAGTCAGTTGGTCAGGAAGCTGTCTTCCATATTTCTTGGCATAGACGAGTGAGCACCTCCAGCACTGCATCTGTTTGTTGAAACATCTCAATTGATATTCCATCAATTCCAGGAGCCTTGTTTTTTGCCAATGCCTTCAGAGCAGTTTGGACTTCTTCCTTCAGTACCATCGGTTCCTGATCATATTAAACGGGTGAATAGCGAGTAATTCTTTTTGGTATAATGACTCTGTGTATTTCTTCCATCTTCTTTTGATGCTTACTGCATCATTTAATATTTTCCCCATGGAATCCTTCACTCTTGCAACTCGAGGCTTGAATTTTTTCTTCAGTTCTTTCAACTTGAGAAACTTCGAGTGTGTTTTTCCCTTTTGGTTTTTCATCTCCAGCTCTTTGCACATGTCATTACAATACTTTACTTTGTCTTCTCGAGAGGCCCTTTGAAATCTTCTGTTCCGTTCTTTTACTTCATCAATTCTTCCTTTTGCTTTAGCTACTCAACGCTCAAGAGCAAGTTTCAGAGTCTCCTCTGACATCTATCTTGGTCTTTTCTTTCTTTCCTGTCTTTTCAATGACCTCTTGCTTTCTTCATGTATGAAGTCCTTGATGTCATTCTACAACTCATCTGGTCTTCGGTCACTAGTGTTCAATGCGTCAAATCTATTCTTCAGGTGGTCTCTAAATTCAGGTGGGATGTACTCAAGTCATATTTTGGCTCTCGTGGACTTGCTCTGATTTTCTTCAGTTTTAGCTTGAACTGGCATATGAGCAACTGATGGTCTGTTCCACAGTCAGGCCCCTGGCCTTGTTCTCACTGATGATATTGAGCTTTTCCATCGTCTCTTTCCACAGATGTAGTCAATTTGATTTCTGTGTGTTCCATCTGGCGAGGCCCATGTGTTCAGTCGCCGTTTATGTTGGTGAAAGAAGGTATTTGCAATGAAGAAGTCGTTGATCTTGCAAAATTTTATTATTTGATCTCTGGCATTGTTTCTATCACCAAAGCCATAGTTTCCAACTACTGATCCTTCTTTGTTTCCAACTTTCACATTAAAATCACCAGTAATTATCAATGCATCTTGATTGCATGTTTGATCAATTTCAGACTGCAGCAGCTGATAAAAATCTTCTATTTCTTCATCTTTGGCCCTCGCGGTTGGTGCATAAATTTGAATAATAGTCGTATTAACTGGTCTTCCTTGTAGGCGTATGGATATTATCCTATCACTGACAGCATTGTACTTCAGGATAGATCTTGAAATGTTCTTTTTGATGATGAATGCAATGCCATTCCTCTTCGTCATTCCCAGCAGAGAAGACTATATGATTGTCCAATTCAAAATGGCCAATACCAATCCATTTCAGCTCACTAATGCCTAGGATATCAATGTTTATGCATTCCATTTCATTTTTGACGATTTCCAATTTTCCTAGATTCATACTTCGTACATTCCAGGTTCTGATTATTAATGGATGTTTGCAGCTGTTTCTTCTCATTTTGAGTCATGCCACATCAGCAAATGAAGGTCCTGAAAGCTTTACTCCATCCACGTCATTAAGGTTGACTCTACTTTGAGGAGGCAGCTCTTCCCCAGTCATCTTTTGAGTGCCTTCCAACCTGGGGGGCTCACCTTCCAGCACTATATCAGACAATGTTCCGCTGTTATTCATAAGGTTTTCACTGGTGAATGCTTTTCAGAAGTAGACTGCTGGGTCCTTCTTCTTAGTCTGTCTTAGTCTGGAAGCTCAACTGAAACCTGTCCTCCATGGGTGGCCCTGCTGGTATCTGAATACCGGTGGCATAGCTTCCAGCATCACAGCAAAACACAAGCCCCCACAGTACGACAAACTGACAGACACGTGGGGGTAGAAGGCAAGAGGAAACAGGAAAGCTGGTAAAAGGGAACCCAAGGTGAAGAGAGAGTGTTGACATGTTGTGGGGTTGTTAACCAATGTCATAAAACAATATATGTACTAACTGTTTAATGAGAAAATAGTTTATTCTGTAAACCTTCATCTAAAGTACAATAAAAAAAGAAAAAAGTTATGAGACTATCAGGGAAATTTGAACACTGATATCTTTTGATTTTAAGGAGTCATTGTCGATTACTATAGGTGTGGATATGGAATTGCAATTATGTTGTTTTTTTTGTGCCCTTCTTTTTTTTTAACATTCTTATCTTTTAGGAATACTTTCTAAAATGTTTATTGATAAAATAATATGATGTCTGGGACCGGCTTAAAATAATCCATTGAGGAAGTAGGTGGAATACAGATGAAACAAGATTAGCCACAAGTTGGTAATTGTTGCAGATGGGTGTGAGATCATGAAGGCTCATTATACTGGTCTCTACTTCTGTGTATGTTTGAAAGTTTCCACAATAAACATTACAAATGGGTGAATGCCAAATTGTGCTGTGAATTCTTTTCTCTGTAGTGATCTCTTGGGGCGTTGATGGTTCAGTGGTAGAATATTCACCTCCCATGCAGGAGACCTGGGTTCAATTCCCGGCCAATGCACCTCGTGTGCAGACACCACTCACCTATCAGTGGTGGCTTGTGTGTTGCTATGATGCCGAACAGCCTTCAACAAAGCTTCCAGGCTAAGACGGAGTAGGAAGAAGAGCCTGGTGATCTACTTCCAAAAATCAACTGATGCGAACCCTATGGAGTACAACAGTCAGATCTGCAACCACTCGCGGAGATTGGGCGGGACTAGACAGCATTTTGTTCTGTTACGCATGGGGTCACTATGAGTCAGGGGTCAACTTGATGGGCAGCTAATAACGGCATAGTGATCTCTTACTAGTTAATGGCCTGAGACAGAGAAGGTAGAACTTCTGTGATCCCACCTGTTACCACCTATGAATGTGATTTGGAGTAATGTGCTGGATACATATCCTTCATCACGAAGGAAAAGAATGGAGATCTTATAAAGGGGTTTTACTTGTAATAAATTTCTGGTGTCCAAGTATTAAAGCCTTAGTTAGTCACAAATGTTTTTAAGGATCTTTTCCATTTCTAGCTATAAAATCTTTTGCCTTCATTTTCCTCTTCTATAAAATGGAGGCAGTTGACACTCTTTGGACACGCTTTCCAGTTTTTAGAGGAGTTTAGAAGTGATCAAATGGATTACACAGTGTCCTTCAAACTACTTTGAGGAAAAGGCACTACATAAATAAAAGTCCCAAATGACGATAAAAAGAACATCTGTGTTTGCTGACCTTGTAAGCGCTTGGGTTTGCATGGTTTACCTGTGTCACATCGTGTTTACGTCTTCACAATCCAAAACCAAAACCCTCTTGTCTCACAGCCTCAACCCCTCTCCCCCAAAAGAGAGAAGGTTATCATTCCACCAACACTAAGGAAAATCAACAACGGTGGATTTTTGCTAAATCTGGCGGCCCACTGTGTTTATCAACACTCTCTCCTGCCCTTGTTTAACAGAGGAAACAACTTGTTATGATAAAACAGAGTTACATGCTGGTAAAATCAGATAAGCAGACTTGGACAAAAACGTTTCCTTAGCCAGCATTCCACATGTCTTGTTTGGCCTGAGAACCTGGTCTTATTTTAGAAAGGCAAACGGAGCACTTCGGCCAGACCTAAGGGCTACATTCTCACAGGTTTTTGACAGTCGTAGGAACAAACACACCAATGCCTAGAGGCCAAATCCCTCTCTGGTTGTAAACACCAAGGGCACAAAATGTCAAACTTGTAAAAAACCCTTATAGTCATTTTTCTCCGTTTTCAAAACACCATGAAGGCTTTTCCTTTCTCATGTTCCCAAAGTGTTGGCAAATGGCACATGTTCTTTCATTACCTCTTACTCGATTACATTTTATCCATCTCTCAGAAACAGAAACAGGAAGTATCAAATCTGAGATGGTGATCAGGGTGTAGCCCTAATATTTTGCAGTCCCAACTGACCAGCCTGTCCTCAAATAAACTTCCCAACAGTGGGGCTTCCCCATATACAACCTCTGTGAATTGTGGCATCAGTACTTTGTGGAGGCTGGCGGGAGGCCCAGGAGACAGGTACTAGTTGATGGAGTGGGAGGACACCAGGAGCCATGACAGTCCACTAATTGCCCTGCCTGAGACGTGGCCAGCAAGACCAGTATTAGAACTGTTGAAGTGGAGGGAGGCAGCACGCTCAGTGTAAGAAGGTAGGCAGGTTATATCATTGTCTCCCATGACCCAGTGTACCTGAAAGGGATGATGAGACAGGCAATGTAGCATAACAGTGCAGACTTTGATGTCAAAGACACCTGGGTTCAGGTCCCAAATCCACCACTGTATTGGTTAGAATATAGTCTATGCTGCTGTAACAAAGGGGCCCCAAAATACACAGTGACTTTTAACGAATATAGAAATTCATTGCTCTCTCACATTATAGATCACAGTTGAGAAGTCCAGGTTGTTGGGGTAGCTGTGCTCCATGCAGTCACTCAGGGGCCCAGGCCCCTTCTATATTGTTGTTCTGCCATTTCCTACAGCATAGTTCTCATCTGCATTGTGGATACCTTTGTGAAAGGAGAAGAGATCATGGCGGAGGACATACCCAATTTTATATGTCTCAATTCTAGACATAGGTCAAGTCACTTCCACTCTATTCCTGAGAACTTAGGCACATGGCCACTCCTACTGCTAAGTGTTTGCTACTTCATCATCTATTACTATGGAAGAAGGGGAGAAAGGATATTGGTAGGAAAATATCTATCATCACCACACTCACAAACTGTGCAATCTTGAGTGAGTTTCTTAACCTCACTGAGCCTCTGGTCATTCATCTTTACTATGAAATAATAATTGTACCTATCTCATAGGTTCAATAATTTTCACATTTGGTTGGATCACCTTTCTTGGGAATAGGCATAAATATGGATCTCTTCCAGTCGGTTGGCCAGGTAGCTGTCTTCCAAATTTCTTGGCATAAATGAGCGAGCACTTCCAGCACTGCATCCATTTGTTGAAACAACTCAGTTGATATTCTTTCAATTCCTGGAGCCTTGTTTTGCCAATGCCTTCAGTGCAGTTTGGATTTCTTCCTTCAGAACTATACTACCTCTAAAAATGGTTGAACATCAACAAATTCTTTTTGGTATAATGACTCTGTATATTCTTTACGTCTTCTTTTGATGCTTCCTGCATTGTTTAATATTTTCCCCATAGAATCTTTCAGTATTGCAACTCGAGGCTTGAATTTTTTCCTCAGTTCTTTCAGCCTGAGAAATGATGAGAGTGTTCTTGCCTTTTGGTTTTCCATCTCCAGCTCTTTGCACATGTCACTATAATACTTTGTCTTCTCAAGCTGCCCTTTGAAATCTTCTGCTCAGTTCTTTTACTTCATTATTTCTTCCTTTTGCTTTAGCAAAAGCAAATTTCAGAGTCTGTTCTGACATCCATTTTGTTCTTTTCTTTCTTTCCTGTCTTTTTAATGACCTCTTGCTTTCTTCATGTATGATGTCCTTCCACAACTCATCTGGTCTTCGGTCATTAGTGTTCAACACATCAAATCTATTCTTGAGATTGGTCTCATTAATATCATTAATATCACACACAAGTAAAATTTTGCTGAAGATCATTCAAAAGTGGCTGTGGCTGTATATTGACAAGGAACTGTCAGAAATTCAGGCTAGATTCGGAAGAGGACATGGAACCAGGGATATAATTGCTGATGTCAGAGGGATCCTGGCTGAAAGCAGAGAATACCCAAAAGATGTTTACCTATGTTTTATTGACTATGCAAAGGCTTTCGACTGTGTGAATCATAACAAATTACGGGTAACATTGCAAATAGTGGGAATTCCAGAACACTTAATTGTGCTCATGAGGAACCTGTACATAGATAAAGAAGCAGCTGTTCGGACAGAACAAGGAGATACTTCGTGGTTTAAAGTCAGGAAAGGTGTGCCTCAGGGTTGTATCCTTTCACCATACCTATTCAATCTGTATGATGAGAAAATAATCCGAGAAGCTGGACTACATGAAGAAGAATGGGGCATCAGGATTGGAGGAAGACTCATTAACAACCTGCATTATGCAGATCACACAACCTTGCTTGCTGCAAGTGAAGAGGACCTGAAGCACTTATTAATGAAGATCAAAGACCACAGCCTTCAGTATGGATTACACCTCAACATAAAGCAAACAAAATTCCTCACAACTGGACCAAAAAGCAACATCATGATAAATGGGGAAAAGATTGAAGTTGTCAAGGATTTCATTTTACTTGGATCCACGATCAACAGCCATGGAAGCAGCAGTCAAGAAATCAAAAGATGGATTGCATCGGGCAAATCAGCTGCAAAAGACCTCTTTAAAGCACTGAAAAGCAAAGATGTTACCTTGAAAACTAAGGTGTGCCTGACCCTAAAAAAAAAGACCCTAGGCATGGTATTTTCAATCGCATCATATGCATGTGAAAGCTGGACAATGAATAAGGAAGACCAAAGAATTGATGCCTTTGAATTGTGGTGTTGGCAAAGAATATTGAATATACCATGGACTCCCAAAAGGACGAACAAATCTGTCTTGAAGGAAGTACAAACAGAATGCTCCTTGGAAGCAAGGATGGCAAGAGTACATATCATATACTTTGGACATGTTGTCAGGAGGGATCAGTCCCTGGAGAAGGACATCATGCTTGGTAGAGAGTCAGCAAAAAAGAGGAAGACCCTCAATGAAATAGACTGACACAGGCTGCAATAACGGGCTCAAGCATAACAAGGATTGTGAGCATGGCACAGAACCAGGCAGTGTTTTGTTCTGTGGTACACAGGGTCACTATGGGTCAGAACAAACTCTACGGCACCTAACAACAACAACGACATCTCATAGGGTTGTTATGAGGATCAAATGAGAAAATGGATTTTTAGTGTTTACCATGGTGTTTGGCATATAAGTGCTCAATAATATTAGTTTTGATAACTATCATTATTACTCTTATTATTATGAACAGTATCATCAGGGATATTCAGAGCTGGAAGAGACCCCATAGACTACTAGTCCAGCTCCCTCTTTCTATAGTAAAAGAGGGTGAGTCAGCCAAAGTCACTGTCTTTGTATAGGTCTTTCCAAAACGGGACCCTGAAACAGTAACTTGGGTTCAGGTACTTTATGTGGAAGGTGATCCTAGGAATCCCAGTGAGAAAGTGAGAAGAGTGAGTCAGGGAAAGGAGGAAAGTCAATAAAGGGCGAGTTAGTGAGCAGTGTCTTATGTGGGCAAGTGAGTGCGATCCTGCTGGGGCTGGGATCACTGGGCTATTTATCCACCAACCCCTGTCCTTCATGTTGGAGGCCTGCCCCTTAGGGTCTCCATGTGAAATGCCTGGCACTTCTGGGCTGCCATTGTCCTGCATATCAGAGGCACCTACCAGAGGGGACTGTGGGGTCTTTGTCCTGGTGACCAGCCTGCCAGTCAGAGGTGCTCTGAGCTGATGCTGCCTGCTCCCCTGAGGAGACCTCACGCAGGCTGGGACAGGCAAGGTGCCACTAAAGCACCCAGAGGTGGTCTCACGCCCTCACTGGGGTTTGGCTGCTTCCCCTCTCCCTGGGGCTCAGCACGTCTTCCGGGGGGGGGGGAGGGAAGGCCCTACCTAAAACCCTAGTGTTGTCGTTGTTGCCGCGGAGTCAATTCTGACGCACAGCAGCCCCACAGGTACAGAGTAGAACTGCCCCGTTGAGTTTTCAAGGCTATGACCTTTCAGAAGCAGATCTCCAGGACTGTCTTCCAAGGCTCCTCCGGTTGGGTCTGAACAGCCAGCCTTTCACCTAGTAGTCAAGCCTTAACTGTTTGTGCCACCCAGGAAGTCAAACCTTAACGAAGGGGGAAGAAAACAAAATGAGGAGGCTGGCAGACAGGGTGGGAGCTCTCCTAGTGATTTCCCCTAGAGCCCAACTCAGGAGTCCTGTGTGAGAAGCACTCGGTGTACAGAAAACCAACTGGCCAAATCCAGATTTGCTGAATGGCCAAGTCATACGAATGCATGGCAAGATTTCTTCCTATTCAGTAATTCCAGAATACAATTCACAAATAATCTTTTGATATACTCCCTTCATAAATATGCTCATGAGAATTACATTTGTGATCATTATACTCTTGAATACGATTTTTATAGTCTTACATTCATTTTATCATTACGTTTAAAAGTAACATGTTCAAGTCAGAGTACATAATCATTTATTAAAAGGCTGAAGAACTAAAAAAAGAAGTGGGTAATGGAAGAAATGACTTGGAATCCTTTTCTCGTCGTCATTAACTTTAGTTCTCTCCATACATACGTATTTCACCTGCACCACTGGGAGCAATGCCAAGTTTCTTTGTATCCATCACTGATCTTTGCCCTTAAGAGACACCAAATAAGTATTTAGTAACAGAGATATTTAAACTGCTTAAATAACAGGTGACATCCTCACATTTGTGGGTGGCAGAAAGCTATTCTCAAATACGAAAAATTCTTAGAAATAAGGATATATTGATAGAGAATAGACTCATAAGAATTATTTATGCTCAAGACTATATTCTTATTAATATACCCTTCTTATGCCCCTCAGGCTCCCCTGCTCAGCCCCCAGCCTCCAGTTGCACTAGCAGAAGCTGGGGCAGAAATAAATTAAATGTTTGTCGAAATGGCATGACAGAGACAAAACGAAAGCCACTCACCTGAACCTAAAACAAGCGTATTTGGCAAACGAGTCATTGACCTAGTAACCCTTCTGTCTTAGTTATCTAGTGCTGCTATAACAGGAATATCGCAAATAGGTGGCTTTAAACTCACCCACTGCTTTAACAAACAGAAATTTACTTTCTCACAGTTTAGGAGGCTAGAAGTCCTAATCCAGGTGCTGGCTTTAAGGTGCTGGGGAAGGTACTTATTCCTCGGCTTCTTGGTGATCTTCACGTGACATGGGGCCTGTCTTCTCCCATCTCTGCTTTCTCACTTGCTTGTTTAATCTCTTTTATATCTCAAAAGAGATTGACTCAAGGCACACCCTATACTAATCCTGCCTCATTGACATAGCAACAGTGGCAAGGCATTCCCAAATGGGATTATAACCACAGGCATAGAGGTTAGGATTTACAATACATATATTTGGGGGACACAATTCAATTTATAAACCTTCTTTTGAAAGGTGCCTCCCTGCCTGGCTATGCTGAGAAGACGTCTCTAATCTCCACTCCATTGTTCTCAACCTTTGTGGTGGGGTGGCCGGTGTTTCCTGGGACATCTCCACTTCCTCTGTCTCCTTCCCTTCTCCTTTTTTAGTCTCCAAATCTGGAAATAGCAGGCCCTGACAGCTGCACCTGCAAATCAAGAACCAGTCAGGAAGGGGAGAGACAGCATGGCTATATCAATGTGGCTGTGCCTTAATGAGACATTCGGGCCCCAAGTGCATGGAGTGGGGGAAGGAGGGGATAAAGGAGAGGGGCGTGGCAATGCTGAGCAGTCATTTTGATGGAAGCATGAAGATGATAACTTTCTAAGTAAGTGTTCACTGTTACATGAATTTGATATTGCATGGACCCTGTCATACAGAGCCGTGCTTTCTGATGGCAGCCTTTACTAGTGCCTTGATTATTTATCTACGTGTGTGTCTTGTTCATTGTGAACCTTGGCCCCTCTAGTGCAGCACCTGTGCCTAATTCACCTTCTGATAGATAGTGTTATCGGAGTTTGTGGAAAAAATCAACATGTCAGGAACCAAGACCAAAAACCAAACCCATTGCTGTCGAGTCGATTCCGACTCACAGCAACCCTATAGGACAGAGTAGGACTGCCCCACAGGGTTTCCAAGGCTGTAAATCTTTATGGAATCAGACTGCCACATCTTTCTCCCGCAGAATGGCTGGTGGGTTCGAACCACCAACGTTTTAGTTAGTAGCTGAGCACTTAACCTCTGTGCCACCAGGGCTCCTCATGGCAGGAACATTACATATTAATTTGACCTTCTTTATAATCAGTGAGCCCTGGTGGCACAGTGGTTAAGAGCTATGGCCACTAACCAAAAGGTGGGCAATTTGAATACACACCGATCTTTGGAAACCTTATGGGGCAGTTCTATTCTGTCCTACAGTGTCACTTTGAGTCAGAATCATCTCAGTGGCAACGAGTTTGGTTTTGGTTTATAATCAGTGGATTTTGACCATGGCAGTAGTAAAGGTTGTGTGTATATGCGTGTAAATACGCTATGACACTAAACCGGTCTCATAGTGTAAACAAACGTGTATGGGCATAGTTATGTAATCAGGGCTAGTATGACCAAACCCAAAACCAAAACCAAACCCGTTGAGTTGATTCCAACTCATAGCGACCCTGTAGGACAACACTTTCAGCTGGTGTTTTATAAAAATTAAGGTAATCCATTAAGCCTGGGTATTCTCGTATTTTACAAAAATACACAAGAAGGGAGTAACATTAAAGCTTTGCTTCCACATTTCAAATGATTCAATTTACATGTCATGTTCCAGAAACCTGTCTACACATGAAATGAAGTTTACTTTGAAAATTCTTTCTGCCTTTCCATGGTCCTTGACAAATCCATAGTAAATTGATGTGTTAGTACCTAGCAGTGAGTTCTTTTAGGCTGTGGAGGAGGAGAGCTGGCCTCCACCGTGTTCTAGGGAAGAAAGAAAGTAGGCATTTCTGTCTCGGTTGCTCCAGGCTCTCTGCATCCTCCCACCAAAATCCAGCAGCTTCCTAGGGCTGCCTGCAACACACTTGGCAAATTAGGAATAGAGTGGGCATAATTTCAACAAGTCCTTTATTTTATTTAATCCCTGGACATCATTAGCTCACTCTGCATTAAAACATACTGACCTCTGTGCCTTTGGGGCCCATGAAATGTGCTTTCTTACACCCTGCTTCGCCCTCTCCTCTGTGATGCATATGGGATTTGGCAACTCTAACTGACCACAACTAATTGGTTGTTTTCCCCTTGCCTCTTGCAATAAAAAGCCAGTAAAAGAAGATCCATTTGGATGTATGTGTTGTATAAATCTTGCATGTCCCAAACCATACTACCAGGAACGGGAGGAAAGCCTTCAGCGTTCTGGAGATGGATGTTGCTGCCTTTTCGTCACCACTCGGTAACGTACGTCATCCCGTCACTGCATTCACAGTCCTTCAGTATTCCAGCGGCTGCTTCTCACTCATTCTGGAATGGTTTCCTGGATGCTGGTTGAAACAGACTAGTCATAGCAACACTGCTTGAAACAAATTCAATTTACAGGCCAGTTTTGCTCCCTCTTCAACTGCTCAGGGATTCTTCTATGCCAGGCAAACAGGCAGTGTTGTAACCTTGGATTTCATGAGTTGTGGGGGAGGAAATTCAAAAACTCATTGCCGTTGAGTCGATTCTGACTCATAGCAACCCTATGGGACAGAGTAGAACTGCCCCATAGGGTTTCTAAAGAGCGGCTGGTGGATTCAAACTGCCGACCTTTTGGTTAGCAGCCAAGTTTCTAACCACTGCACCACCGGGGCTGCCAAAGCATCTTCTATAAGAGGACTAGCCTGTGCATTCTTTCTTCAGTTTTCTTTGAAGAAAGTAGGGGAAGCTGACCTATACTATGGGGTCACTTCCTCTTTTAAGCCCTAAGGCTCATAATAACAGATTTCTCTTTAAATAGGTCATGTAGTATGATAGCCAGTCTCAGAGAAGTAATTTGTTCAAGTGGGAACTAGGAGGAAGTAGGCCTGTGTTCAAGTTCAGTTCTACTGCTTCTGAGTAGATGTATGGCTTACATCTACTTGCATGGCTTAGGGAAGTTTCTACCTCTAGAGCTGAGATGCTCTGTCTATAAAATATAAGGAAATTCCATCAGCACATGATAAATGATTGTGTAACAGAGGTGGGTTGATTGTCATTATGAAGTCTAAGAACTTGACCAAATTCATTTGTCGTCCCTGAATTTTGTCTTATAGATGCAGTAGTCTAAGCATCTATTCCTGGCTCCCAAACATAAATGTCAAGAAGAATTCTCTCATTCTTTATTAAGCATCAAATAAAGATTTGTCCGACAAAAAGAATTGTTGTGAAATCAGTGGTTTCTAGGGAGGGATCTCCATGCTAGCATTGCCTGGATTCACTAAGTGGACTACCAACTAATCTCTGAAATTTGTGAGTCAAGAATTTCGTTGGAAAGAAACTTGGCCTGTACACAGCCTTTTCTTGATATCTAGAATCATTGATTTGGCAACTAATATAGGACATAGATTAGATGCTAATTAATAGTACTGGTGGCACAAATGTTTGAGTGCTTGGCTGCTAACCAAAAGATTGTTGACTTGACCCCACCCCGCTGCTCTGCGGGAGAAAGGTCTGGTGGTCTGCTGCCACAGAGATTACAGCCAAGAAAACCCTGTGCTTCAGTTCTACTCTGTCACATGGGGTCACTACGCTTTGAAAATGACTCAGTGGTACCTAACAATGATACCAACACATTGTGAAGAGATTTCTCCAGAATGCTTTCTGATACACACATGGGTTCTTTGGCAGATAGAACAGGTATTAATATCTATGCTAAGAAGAATATCCGAAACCTGGAAGTCAGGCCAAAGAGCATGCAGCTTTTCCTTTCAATGTCATCTGAGGCATCATTTAACAAGCCCGCCAGTACCGGTTGTCATCAAGTCAACTTCCAACTCATGGTGACCCCATTGGTGGCAGAGTAGAACTGTGCTCCGTAGGGTTCTCAATGACTGATTTTTTGGAAGTAGGTCACCAGGCCTTTCTGAGTAGACTTGAACCACCAACCTCTCAGTTAGCAGCTGAGCACGTCACCCATTTACACTACCCAGGGACTCCCAACAAGGCCACATGGGCTATTTGACTATCTCAGAGAAGGTGCCTTTGTTTCCCTTTGTTATTTATTATTATTTTTTTTTTTTTTTTTTAAGGGCTCAGTCAGACACACACAATATATATGTATGTGTGCATGTGAGTTTATCTCCCTGAAGGACATTAACCAATTTTATATCTAACCTAGTGATCTTATTCTGACATTCCTTTGTAAATGCCTATGAATACCCAATTCCTTAAAATACTCTGAACTAGCTTTACCATCTTTATGGTTCCCTCATGAATGAGTTAATAAATTGGTCACGTGTTCATTCTATATTTGTACAAGAGTCAGGTTTTGAAGTTTTAAAAACATATGCTGTGTTATAGCCATGTAACAGAATCAGGAACCACGATATAAAGGCAGCTCTAGGGCAGGGAGCATTGAGATGAGTTCAATCCCCAGATCCACCATTCCCTGAAATGTAACAGCTGTGAATCTCACCTTTGAAACAACCAGGGTAAATAAAATTCCCTCTAAGTTCCCTTCCTGCTCTGCCTTTCTACCACCCCCTGTCCACGACTGGCTTAAGGACATGGAGTTTGGTTGGTGAAGCTGAAATTGGCATTACAGGTTGTGATGGTTAATTTTGTGTCAACTTGGCTAGGCTATGGTTGGTCAAGCACTTGTCTAAATGTTGCTATGAAGGTATTTTGTCAATGTGATCGACATTTACAAGCAGTTAACTTTAAGAAAAAGAGATTATCCTCAATAATGTGGATGAGCCTCATCTAATCAGTTGAAGGCCTTAAGAGCAAAAACTGGTGTTTCTAGAAGAAGGAATTCTGCTTCAAGACTGTAGCATGGACAGTCTGTCTAAGTTTCCAGCTTAAAGGTCAGCCCTACAAGATTTCAGATTAGCCAGCCCCCATAATTATGTGAGCCAATTACTTAAAATAAATAAATCTATGTGTATGTGTCTCAGTCTTGCTCACCAATCTATCGATCTATCAATCTATATCGATCTATCTACATACCATCGCCTATTGGTTCTGTTTTTCTGAAGACCCTGACCTTGACCACTCTCTGACGCCTATCCTTGAAGGCTAAGAAGAAACAAACCGTGTGTGTATTAAAATAGCTATGCCAATTCTGAGGGCTTGTACAGTTGCTGTAAACGTTTTGGATGCTCTCCAACATAATACTTATAGGCCTCTTCAAACTCTGTGCTGGTACCAGGTTTTTCTTTTTTCAAAAAATTCATTAAAGCAAAGCTCATCAATTAGTTGAAAACTAAGGCTCAGCAAACTTCAGGATTTAACGGGAAATGTGCACCATCGTTTATTCAATTCCCTTTTAATAATTGTATTTACTTAGGGGAACATTTTCACCTGTATTTATAATCCAGGATTTAATTTGTCAACACTAGTCTAGTTTGCTAAACATTACTTGGGTCACAGCTGACTTAGTTTGTTCCAGGATCTCCCTCTACATCTGGTTAGACCAAGTTATTCTAACTCTTCCCTCAACCGGTGCACACACAGAGTTCTGTTTAGATCTGTTTTCCCACGGGGCCAATCCTAGATACCTCTTCTTAGACAAAACAGTGGGAAAAGTAATGTACATGAAGAAGGCTCTTCTTCTGACTTTATCAGATCATATAAACATCACTTTATACTAGACTAGAAGAAAGAAAACTAGAGTTTTAATTTTTGTTCCACTATGAAATCATTTGGAGTTCCTGGGAAGGCCAAATAGTTAATGCACTCAGCTGCTAACTGAAAGGTTGGAAGTTTGAGTCCACCTAGAGGTACCTCAGAAGAAAGGCCTGGTAATCTACTTCCAAAAAACAGCCACTGAAACCCTATAGAGCACAGTCCTACTCTGACACACATGTCATCACCATGAGTCGGAGTCGACTTGATGGCACCTGGTTGGTTCACTACACCATTTAACTTGGTTTCACTGAAAAAAAAAAAAAAAAAACACCTTCTGAAATCAAAGATTGAAAAGACTTTTGAGAGTTTAAGGAACTTCATAAATCTTTCATTATTACGGCTATCATCTATTTTTTATGGTGTAAACTTTAAGCAACAACAACAAAATAGATCTCACTGGGCAATCTAAAGGGACCTCTAGTGGCACAATGGTTAAAGCGCTCGGCTGCTAACTGGAAGGTCAGCAGTTCAAATCCACCAGCTGCTCTGTGGGAGAAAGACATGACAGTTTCTGTAAAGATTTACAGCCTTGAACACCCTATGTGGCAGTTCTACTCTATCCTATAGGGTTGCTATAAGTCCACTCAATGGCAGTGGATTTCGTTTGGGTTTGGGCAATCTAGGTACTCGACAATAGTTCTTCATGATTCTTCCCACTGTTAATTTAGTCAGAAAACCTCATCCTCTTGGTCTCAGTGGCTCAGGGTGAAACAAAGCATCCTCCAAGACCAGGAGGGCAAAGCACTACAAACCTCTGTCTCCCAAGGAGAGAGCCACAAAATGACGATACCAGCTAAATACCAAGGGCTCCTTTATGCTTTTATGCAACCCCCATTTGTCAGTCTGTCGTACTGTGGTGGTTTGCATGGTGCTATGACTCTGGAAGCTATGCCCCAATATTTCAAATACCAGCAAGGTCACCCATGATGGACAGATTTCAGCAGAGCTCCCAGACTAAGAAGACCAGGAAGGATCTACCTCCGAAAGTTAGCCAATGAAAATCCTATGGATCAGAAGAGAATATTGTCCGATTTTTTTTAGTGCTGGAAGATGAGCCCCCCAGGTTGGAAGGCATTCAAATATACAATGGCTGTAATGATAAGCTTAGCATACCAACGAGGTGAAGATGGTACAGGCCCAGACGACATTTCGTTCTGTTGTTATTGAGGTCACCAGAAGTCAGAGCCAACTTGATGGCAACTAACGATGACACTTATGCTAAGGGGTTTGAGGCTAAGGAGTACTATTCAATGCTTTCTCCACGAAAATTCAGATCACCTCCTTAATCTTCTTGTGAAAGTGCAATGAGCCACCTCAGTCTTCTTCAGAGACAGGTTGCCAGAGAAGATGATTATCAGATCATTTTCTAAATGAATAAACAAAGTTAAACGGCTTTTCAAAGCTCTCGATGACTGTTACAGATAAAGAGAAGGAAGCAGTTAGAAAAGTAATCTGATAATTCACCCCAACAAATGAAACAATCCTAACTATCTGGGTAATTAGGACTTTTTCAGGCTGGAAAAAAAAAAGTAATTATACCACACACGGCTTTCCAACGGCTAGTGCTTAGAACATAAGAGGAAACAGCCATTTTTATTCGAACTTGTGTAAAGTCAGTCTCCGGATGGGGTGTTCCAGGTCTTACATCCTGTGGTTTCTTCTGTAACTTACTTAAGCCACTTTGTTGGTGGTGGTGTTAGGTGCCAGCCAGTCAATTCTGACTCATAGTGACCCTGTGGACAACAGAAGCAAACACTGCCCAGTCCCGCACCATCCTCACAATCATTGTTATCTTGAGCCCATTGTTGCAGGCACTGTCAATCCACCCTGTTGAGAGTCTCCCTCTTTTTCGCTGATCCTCTACTTTACCAAGCATGATGTACTTCTTCAGGGACTGGTCGCTCCTGATAACATGTCTAAAGTATGTGAGACGAAGTCTCACCATCCTTGCTTCCGAGGAGCACTTTGGCTGACTTCTTCCAAGGCAGATTTGTTCGTTACCCTGGCAATCCATGGCATATTCAATATTCTTCACCAACACCATAATTCAAAAGCATCAATTCTTCTTTGGTCTTCCTCATTCATTGTCCAGTTTTTGCATGCATATGAGGCGACTGAAAATATCACAGCTTGGGTCAGGTGCACTTTTGAGCCCATAATTTAAGCTTCTATAAAAGTCTCTCTTTGTGTAACAGGGAATGCTCACCCACAGAAGGGGTTAATCGGGTATTGAAAAATTACGCTTGTTACAAAAGTAATACATGCTTGTTATGAAAAAGTAATTGGTATAGAAATATAAAGTAAAAAGTAAATATCTCCCTCTCATCCCAGCAGTAACCCCTGTTAACAGATCAGTTTTACCCCAGGCACTGTCTATGCATTTACTAACAGGTATGTAGATACATATTTTTTCTTTCACACAAATGGGATCACGTTATAGTCACTACTTTTCCGCCAATTAATACAGCTGTGCATCCTGGGGCACTTGGTAAGAGCAGCAGTAAGGTACTTCAGCCTCCCATGTGCTCCAAGAGAGATCCTGATGGACTGAGCTGCGGCCCCTGCCTCTATTTTACAATTTTGTCATTAGAATGTGCATTTAGGGGGACCAGAAATTTATTTCCTTATGGTTCTGGAAGCTAAAAGTCCATTTCAGGGTCTCAGCCATATCCATTCCTTCCTTGTAGGTAGTCCAGGGTATTCCTTGGCTCCTTGGCTTGTATACAGTCCTCACATGGTGTCTGTCTCCCCCACCACCACCACACATACACGTGTCTCTGTGTCCATTCTGCTCTTTTTATAAAGTAATTGGGTTTAGGATCCACCCTACACTGGAACGACTTCAACTGATTGGTTGATTATATCACATTAGCTTGTGTTATGGAACGTCATTACATGACATTACATTACATCCACAGATATAGGGGTTAGGATCCCAAGACATATTTAATCCATAACACTCCCCACCTAGGTGGATGCTCAGCATCTAGATCAAAATAGTTTTGATGTCACGTTAGTGCTCAGAAATCCTCAATGGCCCCATTTACCATTCAAATAAGTTCCAAATGCTTTAGCTTGGAATACAAGCCCTCCACTCTCTGGCTCCAGCTTTCTTTTTCCTTTTTTTTTTTGTTCGTTTGTTTTTGCCTCTTCCAGAGTTTTTCAACAGAGGCACGACTGACATTTTATTTGGGACAATTTATTATGTTGGATTTTCCCACGCGAGGCAGGGTTTTTAGCGTCCCTGGATCTGCCTTCTAAATGCTGATAATTCTCCCCAGTCATTGTTGCAACAAAAATTCCTTCAACACACTTCCCAATGCACCCTAATGGTCAATATCGCCCCTGTGCGAACCACTGTGCTCCTCCGTGAAAATCGGCCTAACGAGTATGACGGACTTGGGTGACAGCTGGGGTGCTTTCCACCCTCCCCACTCTTTTTTCAGCTCTTCTCTTCTGCCTCCCATCACTAATCTCTTGCTCGCCTTGAGCACCAAAAGAAAACCACAAATGAAATGCTAAAGGGTTTCAAAGGCAGGAAAGCCCATGTCTTAGTTATCTAGTGCTCCTACAACAGATATACCACAAATGTGTGGCTTTAAGAAACAGAAGTTTATTTTCTTATAGTTTAGGAGGCTAGAAGTCTGAATTCAGGGTGCCAGCTCTAGCAGAAGGCTTTCTCTCTCTGTTGGCTCTGGAGGAAGGTCTTGGTCTCTTCTGAGTTTCTGCTCCTGGGTGATCTTCAGTGTAGCTTGGCATCTCTCTTCCTCCATCTCTGCTCTCTTGCTTGCTTGTTTAATCTCTTTTAAATCTCAAAAGAGACTGATTTAAGACATACCCTACACTAATACTGTCTCATTAACATAAGAAAGAAAACCCATTCCCAAACGGGATTATAACCACTATGAAAACCAAAAAGCCCAAACCCATTGCCCTCTAGTCAATTCCGACTCATAGCGACCCTATAGCGGTTAGGATTTACAACACATATTTTGGGGGGGACACAATAAAATCCTTAACAGCCCATATTCAGATTGAAGGTGGGAGTCAGAAAGGTGGGAAGGAGAAGACATTTGCAATGAGCATCAAAGAAGGTGCTAAGAGGCTGGTCCAGCCAGCAAACCACCAAGTTCAAAATACATCCAACTTAATGTGTGTTGAATGCCACACATTGCTGGGTTTTTGTTTGTTTTGTTTTTACCCAGTCTGGAAGGATCAGAATCATAAGGTTATGAGTCATACCTTTTACAATTAAACTTGCTTTTTTTTTTTTAATGAAAGGACGTGAATCTAGACTCTGAAGGCATATGCTACGTTCCTTTGGAGAAGTGTCTGTCTTCCTGTATGACGGGCTAAGTTCACCACAGAGTAATCTGATTTTCTTCTTAAGCATCCTGAAGTCACCTTTTCCAGAGCGAGGATGACAGGCTGGCAGACTTGGTCCTTCGGGACACAGTCAAGAGGTCTACATTCCTCACAGTTTGTACTAAATTCCTGTATTCAAAAATGACATGGTTTTGTGTCATATGAGGACACACACTGTCTTTTTCCTTAGTGTCTTAAATGAAAAGGATTCCAACAACTGTATCCTGAGTAAAGACAAGGATGTTCTCAGGTTAACTGATGTTTTTCCTGCTGCCTGTCTGTGAACACAATCTTGGAGTCAAAAAAAAAAAGGAGACGTCCTCAGTAAGGGTGCAGGGGAGACAGCGGTTTAGGGCTTCCTGTCCTTGAAAGCAATGCCTTACTTTCTGATGTCATGAGATTCAAATTCCTTGATGTTAGGAGCCAAAATGGTGGCATGTTCTCAAACTACAGTGTGTCCAGGTCCAACTTCTGGAATATACCTGTTTTCAGTTTTGAGCGTGTTGGTTTTTTGCCAGGGAGAAAGAGTAAAGGGGCAGCTTAACCATTGACAGTAGCCCCGAATTACTTGCTTTCTGCTTAAGGGATCTTTGCTTCGATTTCCCTCCTTCCTCTAATTAAACCTTGTCAGTAAAAGCAGGTGAACTGGCCATGTTGACTACTTCCTAACTCTGGAGTAAAGGAGAGGCCTGATTTGATTGCACAGAGTTTTGCCAGCATGAAAGACCCTTCAGTTGCTTTTGTCCAACCAGCAAGTTCCATTTTTTTTTTTAAAGCAAGTTCCATCTTGTAACATGCATTTGCTGGACTGTGTGAGAATATTCAATCCTGCTGTAAAAATAAGAAAAACAAATTGGATGAACGAAACTCATAAAAAGTATTAAGCACGGATAGTAGTAAGCTAGTAGCTTATGACACATAGGCAGAATTCGTAAGACATGCTAAATATATAGTAAGTTATAAGATGCATTAAAAACATTGCTGTTAGGTACTGTTGCATCAGTTCTGACTCATACTGACCCCAGGTACAATGGAACGAAACACTGCCCAGTCCTGTGCCAGCCTCACAATCATTGCTATGCTTGAGGCCATTGTTGCAGCCACTGTATTGATTCATCTTGTTGAGGATCTTCCTCTTTTTTGCTGACCTTCTACTTTACCAAGCATGATGTCCTTCTCCAGGGACTGGTTCCTCCTGATAACATGTCCAAAGTACATGTTATTTTAGGTATTAAAGATACCTAAAATAAATGGAAAACATGATGAAGCAAATCGTAGTGTTATTTATAGCTAGACAGTTTAAATCATGGTTATGCCACGTGTGGGCTGATGGATCTATCATCTCTAAATCAGCCATTCACTGGTCACACCCAGTACGGTCCCATTCTGGCTCCATATGTGCTCTTCCCAAGAGGAAGAGTTCAAATCTATGGCTATTCAGGAGGCTAATTGGAGAGCTACAGCTGTCACCAGGTGAACTTCTCCCTACGACTCTCCAATACAACCAGTGTATGTCATTGGTTTCAGACAACATCTGTCCATAAGCCCCCTTGCTTGAGCCCTAATTCTGATCTTTTTAAGTGAAGAGAGAGACATGACAAGTGAACTCTGCATACCCCAGGACTCAGGTGGTATGAGCCTTCCATTAACTTGCACCCTATCCTACCTAGGTGGGTGGGTGGGGGGGGAGGGAGGGAGGGAGGGAGGGAGGGAGGGAGGGAGGGAGGGAGGAAGGAAGGAAGGAAGGAAGGAAGGAAGGAAGGAAGGAAGGAAGGAAGGAAGGAAGGAAGGAAGGAAGGAAGGAAGGAAGGAAGGAAGGAAGGATGGATGGATAGCCGCCACTGAGTAGACTCTGACTCACGGCAACCTTATGTACAACAGAATGAAATGTTGCCCTGTCCTATGGCATCCGTTATCCTCACAATCACTGGAATGTTTGAGTTGATCCTTGAAGATTCTGTACCAATCCATCTCACTGACAGTCTCCTTTGCCCTGGCTGGCCCTCTACTTCATCAAACATGATGTCTTCCTCTAGCCATTGATCTCTCCTGATGACATGTCCAAATCAAGCAAGTTCTATTATGATCCATAAGTTTTCATGGCTAATTTTCAGACATAGATTGCCAGGCCTTTCTTCCTAGTCTGTCTTTGTTTGGAAATTTCACTGAAACCTGTCCACCATGGATGACTCTGCTGGTATTTGAAATACAGGTGGCATAACTTCCAGCCTTACAGCAACATCCAAGCCACTACAGTACGACTCACTGACAGATGGGTTAACATAGACTACTTCTTTCCCCTCATTTCCCACTATGCATCTTACATTTATTTAATAAATGGTCTGATTCAAGCCTCTTAATTTGGCCTGCCAGCATTTCTGTTCCAGGACCTCTTAGAGAGCAAGCGTGCTAGTCTATCTGGGGCTGCTTTTACATCAAGATAATTTCCCAGTATCCTGAGAGTATGGCCCCCCAGACACCCTTTTAACTCAGTACTAAAGTGACTCCTGAGGTTCACCCTTCAGCCAAAGATTAGATAGCCCCATAAAACAAACAATAATACACGTAGCTCAATCATGTATACAAGACTAAATGGGCATACCAGCCCAGAGGCAAGGATGAGAAGGCAGGAGAGGACAGGAAAGCTGGATGAATGGAAATACGGAGCATAAGACAGAGAAAGGGAGAGTGTTGACATGTCACGGGGTTGGCAACCAATCTCACAAAACAATAAACCCCGTAACAAAACAATACATATATTAATTGTTTAATGAGATACTAATTTGCTCTGCAAACCTTCAAGTAAAACACAATAAAAAAAAATAAGAAAAATAATTTCCCATCCAATGTACCTTTAACTGATTTGAGATGCACCATTTTCCTCTCCACACACAAAAAAAAGCGTCCAAATTTTCCTTGTGTTTGATAACTTGGCTTTTGACAGGTGACCCAACTGTTGGTGTGATCCTTGAAAACAACCTTCCCTTCTACAAAGATGTTTGCTATCCTTTCTCTTCCCTGCCCCACAGCCCCACCCTTGCCCTGCTTTTATTTTCCAAGTCAGTCAAACAAGCTGCTTTAAACAACTCCTTGAGAAAATCTTCCCGCCTCTATTAATTGCAGAAGCCCTGTAAATGTGAGGGAGAGGGGGGAAGACACGATCTTGTCTAACAACTACAGCCAACCTACATTGAGCCCTTCCTACGCGTGCCCAAGCCCAGTGTGTGCCAAACACTAACATGCCTCATTGAATTTAATCCTCAAAATGACCCTTGCTAGGTGGCTATTGTTGTCCTTGTTTTGCAGGTGAACACACCGAGGCGTAAAGAGATTAAGTAGCTTGCCCAAGGTCACACAGATAGCAGAGCCAGAATTCAAATCCGGATCTGGCTGACTCTAGAGTCCAAATCCGTAATCTCTGTGGTCTATGCTATACTGTTCCCCTCTAAAATGAAGAGGGGCCTGTAATGCAAAATAAAATAATCTCCCTCATTCCAATTCCATTCTTTCAGGAAAACAACAAGACCCCCTTCTGCCAGAATTTGCAGGTACTTAGTTGTCTACTTTTCACATGCAGGCTTTGACAGTAGACAGCCTTGTGCTGATGCTAACACCAGAGCTCTGTGGTAAGGTTTCCGGGAACTTTTCCAGAGATTAGTGGGCAAGACCCTGATCCTACACTCCCTTCTTTAATGGTACCCATCCCCTCTTCTCCTTGCCCCCATCACCATTAAATCAAGCTCCTGGTCTAGTACTGTTACAACAGAAACTCCACAAATGAATGGCTTTATTCAGAAATTTATTCTCTCACAGCCTAGGAGGCTAGAAGTCTCAACTCAGGGTGCCGGCTCCAGTTGATGGCCGTCTCTCTGTGTCGACTCTAGAGGAAGGTCTTTGTCATCAATCTTCCCCGTCCTACGAGCTTCTCAGTGCAAGGACCCTGGATCCAAAGGACACCCTATTCTCCTGGCTCTTGTTTCTTGGTGGTATAGGTGCCTTGCCACTCTGTTCCCTTCTCTCTTTTATCTGATATATCTCAAAAAGAGACTGACTTAAAACACAACCTAATCTTGTAGATTGAGTCCTGCCTTTTTAACATAATGCCTCTAATCCTGCCTCATTAACATCATAGAGGTAGGATTTACAACATATAGGGAAATCACATCAGATGACAAAATGGTGAATGATCACACAATAATGGAAGTCATGGACTAGCCAAGTCGGCATACATTTTTGGGGGACACAATTCAATCCATAACAAGTGGGTAGCAGAAAAAATTGGCAACCAAATGCCTCTGATATTCTGGGACAGTGCTGATTTCAAATATTGTTTATACACTACGCTGAAAAGACCTGGAAATTTTAATATTTCAACAAATGGCAACTGAACAAATAAGTCAGTATTACAGGGAAGTATTGGGAGCCACAAAAATAGGAGATAGACTGAAGGATCAAGAAAACCCAGACGCATTTGCAGGTATGATGTGTTAAGATATATACCCAACATGGATGTGTGTTACGCTTGTCTAATGGGAAAGCCCAGAACACCATACTACTGTCAACTCTGTGTGATTACGGCAGCAAGTTGTAACTAAGCCATTTTGCAGTCTTTTCTTGTTCTTTTGGGGCATCCGAGCCTCAGTGCACAAATACCCCAGTGTTACTTACATAGCCTTAGTCCTGAGCTGCTTGCTCCGGACTAAGCCACCTCATACCACGCCTTCTAACCTCATCCCAACTTCTTGCTTTGTGACTTCACTTCATCAGGTCCCACATTGTGTAGAATTAACACCTGGCGCCACTTCTCCAGCTTCCTTCTTGCTTGTGTTCCAGGCCCTCCCTCTTGGCAGCTTGCCTTCACTATCTTTGAGAAACAGCCTGCTGAATGCGCCTGCTCAGGAAGACCTAAATCCTCAGCCCAGCCTCCAGGAGTCCCCTGTAAGGGTTCATTTCATGCGTCAACTTGGCTAAACCAAAACAAAACCAAACCCAGTGCCGTCAAGTCGATTCCGACTCACAGCGACCCTATAAGGCTATGGTAGCTAGTCTGGGTGTTGCTGTGAATGTACGTTGAGTCCCTGGATGGTACAAATGGGCAATGCACTTGTGATGGTCAAGGTTGTGTGTCACCTTGGCTCAGCCATGATTCTCAGTGGTTTGGCAGTTATGTAATGATGTAATTTGGCAGTTATGTAATGGTGTATGTAATTATATAATGATGTATCATTCTCCATGATGTGATCTGATACGATCAGCCAATAAGTTGTAAGAGAAGTTTCCTCAGAAGTGTGGCCTGCAACCAATATACATATGGACCTTCTGGCAAAGCTCACTTCCTTGCTCTGGATCCTGCACCTGGCTCATCATTAGCTCATCTCCGGCTCCTGGGACTTGAATCAGCTGCCTGCCTTATCGCCTGTCAATCTTGGGGTTCATTGGCCTCTGCAGCCTCTGAGCCAGTGGCCTGGCATCGTACCTGACAGTCTTAGGTTTGTTAGCCCCTGCAGCTATGTGAGTCAGGAGAAGCCTCCAGCCTGATGCCTCACCCATGGACTTGGGACTTGCCAGCCTCTACAACCACATGAGCCAATTCCTTAAGATAAATCTCTCTCTCTCTCTACACATAAAACCAAAAACCCATTGCCATCGAGTCGATTCCTACTCATAGCGACCCTATAGGGCAGAGTAGAGCTGCCCCATAGGGTTTCCAAGGAGTGCCTGGTGGATTCGAACTGCTGAGCTTTTGGTTAGCAGCTGTAGCTCTTAACCACTACGCCACCAGGATTTCTCTCTCTCTCTTTCCCTCTCTCCCTCCCTTCCTCTCTCTCTCTCTGCTTCACTGGTTTTGCTTCTCTAGACAACCCAGCCTAAGACAATCCTGAATCTACCTCACTAGCAATTTCTCCATATCTGATATAAGTACCTCTGGAATTTTCATCAGCCTTGTAGCTTTCAGTGGAGCCAATCCTTTAACCGCTTGGAGAATTTTTTCTTTGTTTTTGAGGATCTTTGTGATTGTTCATTGCAACGTGCCTAAATCCCGTTCTCCAGTTGGGATTTCTGAACTCTATTAACCTCATGGGACCACAGATGTATATGTGGTTGGACATTGCTAAACTATACTGTCATTTCCTTTCTTCTTTCCTAAAAAACAAAAAAGGAAAGTAGGAGAAAAATGATTCCACTCCATGGTGATAAAACTGTGCATGGCTGGAGCAGGACTGGGGACGATTAATCATAAAAAAAATTAGCTTTCATTAATACATGTCAAGGAGTTCACATTCATTACCTCATTTAATTTTCACAATACACTCCAAGAGTTATGGTTATTCTATTTATAGATGAGGAAATTCAGGCCTGAAGAAGAAAAGTGACTCGATAAAGATTACCTATTGCTGTCAAGTAGATTCTGACTCATAGTGAGCGGCACTACAGGGCAGAGTAGAACTCTCCTACAGGGTTTCTAAAGCCGTAACCTTTATAGAAGTAGACTGCCACATCTTTCTCCCATGGAGTAGCCAGTGGTTTTGAACCATCTACATTTTGGTTAGTAGCTGAGCACTTAACCACTGTGCCACCAAGGCTCCTCTTATGGTGGCCCTATAAAAAAAAAAAAAATTTTTTTAGGACAGAGTAAAACTGCCCTCTTCCCGGCAGCAGATCGCCAGGTCTTTTCTTTTGAGAAGCTGGTTGGTGGGTTCGAACTGCAGAGTGTGACCCCAAATACTCCCCAGCATTGTTTTCTCCTATTTCAAAATGGGCAGCTGAGAACGTGACATAACTAAGGCTAGGATGAACCTGTAAGTTCTCCTTCCTCTGCCTGCCCCTCCTTCACATACCTCTGTTAATGACTTTGTTTTGACCAAATGTTAATGACTCAGTCCTTTGTTTTACACTGATGCAAATAACCTTTTGTTATGTCTGACCACCTGTGCCTTACAACCCCCCACAGGAAAATTAGAGCCCAGGTGTCTGATATGTATATCTTTAGCCTAATAAAGAGATGTCTGGCAGGTATCTTTTGTCTCTATTCTGTAATGAATAACTCCTCTTGAGCATACTTCTGGCCAAGTAACTACAAAGACACTTCTAACCCTTGTAAAATTCTATATAAGCTCTAATGTAAAATTGCTCTCTGTGACTCCATAGAGACAGCCTGTGTTGCTGTGGGTACCTGGTGATGTATGCATCTCCTTAATAAACTTTTTCACTCTTTCTGACTTGGAGTATGTTTCATTGGCTCGACTGCTCCAGGGCACGGACCCTAATCGGGTAACAAGAACTTTTGATTAGCAGCTGAGTGCTTAACCATTGCACCACCAGGGTCCTTTTGATAATGATTACACAGGTAATAAGAGAAAGAGATGAACTGGATCTACCAAGTTAGAAAGTCTTTCTCTTTCCAGCATGCACTTCCTTCCTCCTCCCCCTGCTCCAGTGGTCTCTCTTTCCCCTCCATTTGCTCTTCAAACTCACCAGGTCCAGGACTCATAATTCAGGTGAGGGCCCCCCCAAAAAAACCCACTGCCATCAAGTCGATTCCGACTCATAGCGACCCTATAGGACAGAGTAGAACTGCCCCATAGAGTTTCCAAGGAATGCCTGGCAGATTTGAACCGCTGACCTGTTGGTTAGCAGCTGTAGCACTTAACCACTACGCTACCAGGGTTTCCCAGGTGAGGGCCCAAAACAACAAAAAACCCCAGTGCTGTTGAGTCAGAATAGGCTTTAAATTTCAGCCAAAGAATGAGTTAAGCAGACTATTGAAGGGGGCCTTCCCTAGAAAACAGGTCCTGTTCCTATGGAAAAATCCATATGGCACTCCCCAAAAACCACTGATAAGTGAACATTTCGCACAAAGCCCATTTTAAGTTACAGGCAGCAAAGAGATCTCCAACAGGGCAAAGAACGGTGAGAATCATCTTGATCTGCTAGGGCCTGAGGGGGTTTCTGGGGAACAGACATCTTAGTTTTAAAATTGGGAATGTCCCTGGAAAACTGGGACAAGTTGGTCACTCTCAGGCAAGGAGGAGTTTTCCACAAAGGGACTTTCACCTTAATACATTCTGACCACTTTCATTCACTATATAAACCGTGTTTTTCAATTTTTTTTTGCCACAATCTACCCGTTGCCATCGAGCCAATTCCGCCTCATAACGACCCTATAGGGCAGAGTAGAACTGCCCCATAGATTCCAAGGAGTACCTGGTGGATTCGAACTGCTGACCTTTTGGTTAGCAGCTGTAGCTGTTAACCACTATGCCACCAGTTATATATTTTACATCACAACCCAGCATATATTCACAAAAGGAAATATAATTTAGATGAAAAACTCATGAAATAATACTTCCCCTGTCCACATCTAATAAACTCTGATATTCTGTACTCTATTCTGCGTCATGAAAAAATGTTGACTAGCAAAATATCGACTCGACGACACTAGGTTAGCAAAATACTAAATTGATTTCAAGACCTACCAGTAGGTTGCAAAACATGGTTTGAAAAAAACTTCATTAAAATATGACTGGGAACTTTCACTTCTGGAGAAGATCCAATAACAGGGACTGGATTTACCCTCCTGCCGGAAACAACTAAAAAACCAGACAAATATATGAAACAATTTCCGAAACTCTGGACATCCAGCAACAAAGGAGCATGAACCCTGAGAGACAGGAAACAAATGAGGTGAGCCTTATGACTGTCCCAGCTTACTGCCTGAAGAGGGTTTTGAAGTCACCACACATGGAGGGAAAATCCAGGCAGAGCCTGGCAGCATCCCTGAGTAGGGGAGACAAAGCTGAGGAGCCACAGGCCAAAGCCGCTAGTAAAAGGCAGAATACAGGGAAAGTACAAGAAGGTAGAGTGATATGTAGAGAAAGAACTTTAGAGGTCTCTGGGGGATTCCCTTAGGTCTCTAGCTGAATTCTAGATCATCATAACCTTGGGAAGAAACAGTCCAAAGCTAGAGAAGGAATCACTTGAAAGGATTAGAGAGGCCAATCCCCACAGGCCTCACAGGACTGGGGATAGTCCCAATTTTCATCAGCCAGAGTAGAAAGGAGCCCTGGTAGTGCAGTGATTAAGAGCTTGGCTACCAACAAAAAGGTTGGCAGTTTGAATCCACCAGCTGCTCCTTGGAAACCCTACGAGGCAGTTCTATTCTGTCCTGTAGGGTTGCTATGAGTCAGAATCAACTTGACAGAACAATGGGTTTGGTTTTGATTTTTTTTTAGAGTAGAAAATCTTATAATTCACAGGACATGGGGTATAATATTCAAAGGGGTTTTGTTTCAGTAATGGGAAATTTGCCCTTAGACTAAATGCTGCCCTGTTCCTGCCTAACAAAGCTTAAAAGCAAATTTCTAAAAATGAAAACTACTACGTCTGGGATGAAGAATACAATGGATGGAATTAATAGCAGATTCAACAATGCAAATATATAGACTAGGGAACTTGAAGACATAGCGATGGAAACTACCCCAAATAAAATGGAGAGAAAAAAAGGCTTAAGGAAAAAAAAAAAAAAGAGCAGGGAAGATCATCAATGAGCTGTGGGAAAACTTTAAAATCAAAACAACATTGGAAAAAAAAGAACGTTTGACTACTTGACTCCAATTTGTGTTCTAAAGCTACTGCAATCAAGACAATGTAATATTACTTTAAAAAAGAGACAAATAGGTCAATGGAACAGAATAGGGTCTATAAACTGTTGTTGCTATGTGCCATCAAGTCAAATTCAACTCATAGCGACCCTACATGACAGAGTAGAACTGCCCCGGTGGGTTTCCTAGGGTGAAATCTTTGCAGGAGCAGATCGCCAGGTCTTTTTTCCCTGCGGAGGTGCTGGTGGGTTCAAACCACGGACCCTTCAGTCAGCAGCTGAGCGTTTAGCCACTGCACCACCAGGTCTCCTTAGTTTATAAACAGACCCACATACATATGGTTAGCTGGCTACTGACTATGGTGCCAAGACCAGTCAGTAAAGAATAGTCTTTGCCACTCCTGAGGCTCACCCGTCAGCCAAAGATTAGACAGGCCCACAAAACAAAATGACAATAAATGAGCACACCAGCCCAGGGGCAAGGACTAGAAGGCAGGAGGGGACAGGAAAGTTGGTAATGGGGAACCCAAAGTTGAGAAGGGGAGGGTGTTGACATATCGTGGGGTTGGCAACCAATGTCACAAAACAATATGTGTATTAATTGTTTAACAAGAAACTAATTTGCTCTGTAAATTTTCATCTACAGTACAATAAAAAAAATAGTCTTTGCAACAAATAGTGTTGGAACAATTGTTAACAAACAAATAAATAAATAAAACCAAAGTTCAATCTATACTTCATACCATTTAATTCAAAATGGGTCATAGTGTAAAATATAAAACTTAAATCTGTAAAATTTCTAGAAGAAAATCTTTGAGATCTGATTAGGCAACTATGACACCAGAAACACAATCCATTAAAGATAAAAATAATAAACTGTATTTCAAAATCAAGAACTCTGCTATTTGAAAGAAACTTTTAAGAGAATGAAAAGACAAGCCAAAGACTGAAAGCAGACATTTGGGAATCACACATCTGATAAAGGACTTATCTCCAGAGTATTTAAAGCATTCTCAAAACTCAACAAACAACTCAACAATTGGGAAAGCAAACAAGAAAGAAAAAATGGTAAAAAATTTAAATAGACATTTCAGCAAAGAAGATATTCAGGTGACAAGCGTGTGAAAAGTTGCTCAACATCATTATTAGGAAAATGCAAATCTAAATCACAAGGAGATACTACTATATACCTACTCAACCAGGAAACCAGTTGGTGTGGAGTAATGCCAACTTATGGTGACCCCATGTTGTCAGAGTAGAACTGTGCTCCACAGGACTTTCAATGTCTGATTTTTCCAAGGTGCCTCTGGGTAGACTTGAACCTCCAAATCTCGGTCAGCAGCAGAGCTTGTTAACCATTTGCCCTATCTAAGGACTCCATAAGCCTAAAAAGCTAAAAAATAAAAAAATAAGCTAAAAACAAAAACAAAACAACACTGACCAAAGCAAGCATTGAGTGAAATGTGAAACTTTCATACACTGCTCACAGGGATGTAAAATTGTACAACCAGTTTGAAAAACAGTTTAACACCTACCATTTCATTCAGTCATTCCACTCCGAGGCGTTTATCCAAGAAAAATACAAACATACCCATACAAAAACTTGAAAGTAAAATGTTCCCAACTCGCCCACAGCCATCAAGTCAATCCCAACCCATAGCAACTCCACAGGGCTTCCGAGGCTGTAAATCTCTACAGAAGCAGACTGCCACATCTTTCTCCTGTAGCGCCACTGGTGGTTTCGAACCGCCAGCCTTTCGGTGAGCAGTCCATCACTTTAACCGCTGTGCAAGCCAAATATCCATTAACAGGTGGATGATAAATTGAGGTATATTCATGTAATGGAATACTCCTCAGCAATAAAAATGAATAAACTGTCGATACGTGCAACAACACAGATGAATCGCAAAATAGTTATGTTGAGTGAAAGAGGCCAGACAAAAAGAATACATACTGTATGATGACTCATTTTATATAGAATTCCAGAAAATATAAACTAATCTATAATGACAGAAAGCTGATCCTTAGTTCTGCCTGACACTGGGGATGTGGACTTGGGCAGAGAAGTTCAGAAGAGCAGGATTGGCAAGGGGCATGAGGAAACTTTTTGGCGGGGGTAACAAATGTGTTCCTTACCTTGACTGTGGTGATGGTCTTATGGGTATACGTCAGAAACTCTGGTGGCATTGTGCTTAAGTGCTACGGCTGCTAACCAAAAGGTCAGCAGTTTGAATCTGCCAGGCGCTCCTTGGAAACTCTATGGGGCAGTCCTACTCTGCCCTATAGGGTCGCTATGAGTTGGAATCGACTCGATGGCAACGGGTTTATACATATGTCATAAAAACGAAAAACCAAACCTGTCGCATTGAGTCAATTAGGATTCATGGTGACCCCATGTGAACTGCTTCACAGGGTTTTCTTGGCTGTAATCTTTACGGGAGTAAATTGCCACGCCTTTCTTCTGTGCCACCACTTAGTGGGTTCGAACTGCCAAACTTTAGGTCAATAAAAAATAAAAACCTATTGCTGTCAAGTCAGTTCTGACTCATAGAGACCCTACAGGACAGAGCAGAACTGCCCTATAGAGTTTCCAGGGAGTGCCTGGTGGATTCCAACTGCTGACCTTTTTTGGTTGACAGCTGTAGCCCTTAACCAGTGCACAGCCAGGGTTTCCTTTAGGTCAGCAGTTGTACAGTGAAAACCATTTGTACTGTATGTCACAACTATATGTACAGTTTATTGTATTTCAATTGTACCTCAACAAAGCTGTTTGAAAAAACTAACAGCAAAAAAAAAAAAAAAAAAAAAAAAGACAGAAGTGATTGGATTGGTCTGCACCCAGCACAGACAAAATAATAGGTACTTAACTCATATTTCTTGAATGAATAAATGAATGAATGGTTTTATGGCCTTGGAATCATGACCTACATACAAATGGTAATGATAGAAGGGAGACTGTAGAACTTCCATTTGTCTATAGACTCCTCATTTCCCATCCCACCTCTAACCTTTTATCCTAGTTTATGCCTGGAGCGAGAGTAGCTGCCAGCTGTCCATCTTCCTGGCCAGGAAATGGTTAACCATCCATATAAATCATTCATTGCCCTGGGTCTAATCTACTGCCTGCTGTGGGGGGTGAACTATCTACTTCACCATGGCTATTTCAGGGTCTATAATGTAGTGCCTGACAACTCTTTCCATTCTGGGAACACGTTATCCAGTTTCCATTTCTACCTTAGAGCAAATTTTCTGCCCCTGTAGCTAGGTTGAACAATTTGGAGTTAGCTTGGGTCAGCCCACCTCCAAAAAGGTCTCCAAATTTGCTGAGTTCCCCAGTTATCAAAATCCAAATGAGCCAGTGTATGGAAATGTATTATTTTAAACCAAATCTCTACATAACAGTGGATATTGCTGTTGTTGGGATACTAACTCAGTAAAGAGGGCAGTGGTGCTTCAGTGGTAGAATTCTCCCTCTCATCCAGGAGACGCTGGATATATGCCCAGGCACATGAGTGTCACCCCCTGCCTATCAGTGAGGCTTGTATGTTCCTATGATGCTGAGCCGATTTCAGAAGAGCTTCCAGACTAAGATGGACTAGGAAGGAAGGCCCGGTGATCTACTTCCAAAAATCAGCCAGTGAAAACCCCATCTGCAATCAATCGTGGGAATGGCGCAGGTGCAGGCAGTGTTTCGTTCTGTTGTGCATGGGACCATCGTGAGTCTGGGGCCAACTCAGAGGCAGCTAGTAACATCAACAGCAGCAACGCAGTGAAAGTGGGTGAATTGGGAACACAGGGAAGGAGAACCAGGTCCAGCCTAAAAGAACAGCAGGACCAGTGGGGGCCTGAGGGGCGCCACCCAGCAGGAGCATGCTGATACCTGATCATCTAAAGCAGTGGGCCCACAAGTCAAGCGCCTATTATCCCAGATAAATGTATAGAGGAATGCTCATCCTTATTTGGACCAAAAGTCTCTGAGAGATGTCTGAACTATATAACCTCTCCCCTACACACACACATACACAAAAGCAGAATATAAATGCAAACAATTTCTAGGAGCCTCCATACTCCTTGAAGTCTATCCACAGACTCCTGGGTTAGAGCCCCTAGGATATAATGGATAAAGTTGCTAGAAAACTACCTGGCACATAATAGGTGCCCGATTAACTCTGTGTCCCATGGATTAATTAATGAACTAATTAATTAAAGAGTCTTGCAAATGAACAACCCAAGAATTATTTATTTTATTTTTTAAAATTTTTATTGAGCTTCAAGTGAACGTTTACAAATCAAGTCAGTCTGTCACATATAAGTTTATATACACCTTACTCCATACTCCCACTTTCTCTCCCCCTAATGAGTTAGCCCTTCCAGTCTCTCCTTTAGTGACAATTTTGCCAGCTTCCAACTCTCTCTACCCTCCCATCCCCCCTCCAGACAGGAGATGCCAACACAGTCTCAAGTGTCCACCTGATACAAATAGCTCACTCTTCTTCAGCATCTCTCTCCTACCCACTGTCCAGTCCCTTCCATGTCTGATGAGTTGTCTTCGGGAATGGTTCCTGTCCTGGGCCAACAGAAGGTTTGGGGACCACGACCACCGGGATTCCTCTAGTCTCAGTCAGACCATTAACTAAGGTCTTTTTGTGAGAATTTGGGATCTGCATACAACCCAAGAATTTATTACCCCATCCAGATTTTAAATCAGTAGCTCTCCTGAAGAACAAGCAGCAGGGAAATTAACATAATGAATATTCTTCTAAACACCGGGGTGCTTTCAGGACTGAATCAGCCTAGGGAAACCCAGCCGCGTGTTCCTCACTCCCTCTGTGTTTGAATCTGTAGTCCACACTGGGAAAGCCCGTTGCCATCGAGCCGATTCCGACTCATAGCGACCCTACAGGACAGAGTAGGACGGCCCCATAGTTTCCAAGGAGGGCCTGGTGGGTTCGGACTGCCAACCTTCTGGTTAGCAGCCGAGTTCTTAATCACTACGCCTTGTAATTCTAGTTCAGCCGTAGTTGCAGATGATTTACCTATTCGTTCCCTGAATTTAACATATATACTCGTTAACTCCATCTTCAAACCAACGACCTCAAATAATTCTACCAGCAGTGACATTTCATCCTCCCATTACAGATGGCACGATAAACTGAGGTCCGGATATCTCACGGTGTTGAACCCACCGGATAAAATGACCAGTCATTTGGGGTGCAGGAGGGAGGATGGATTGCTATCCATTTTTTCATCTTTGTTTTGGGGTGTGGGGGATCTCCGGACCAGAATATCCCAAAACTCGTTCTGCGCCGTCCCTCTGCCCCCCATGGCGCACGTCGGGGGCGGGGGGGCGGGTTGCTGCCTGGGTCCAAGTCCCCGTGAGGGGTCTGCCCTGTTTAGGTTTTGTTTGTTTGTTTTTTGTCTGTGATTTTGCGAAATATTCCGAGACGAGAGACAGAAAGTCTTGGTCTCTAAGAACAATCAAAATATTGCTTTCAACTTAAACATCTACTGGGAAACCTCAAGGTTTTGAATATCATCATTGTGGAAAACAGATTACAAAAGAAAATAATTTAATCTCACTCTCTGGACTCGAAGGGATTCAGTTTGACCTCAGTTTATCCTTTCTCTGTTGGGTTTTAAGTCTTGAGAAAATGTGACCAAGAATTAAGAATCGCCAAAGGGTGGTAGATGCCTGGGGCGGGGAGGGGGGGAGCTGGAAAAGAGGTTTACATTTTCAAATTGTACCTGGAAAATTGTCCATTTGTACCTGGTTTAAGTGGTGCCTCAGGAGCCCTGGTGGCGCAGTGGTTAAGCGCTGCGCTGCTAAACGAAAGGTTGGTTGGAACCCACCAGCCAATCCCCGGGAGAAAGATCTGATGACCTTCTCGCCTAAAGATTACATTCTTGGAAACCCTATGGGGCAATTCTACTCTGTCCTATAAGGTCACTTTGGGTCGGAACCCACTCGAAGGCAACGGTTTGGTTTTTAAGTTATACCTGCGTATTCCTTTTTCTTTTCTTTTCTTTTACCCTCACCCCAAATTAAAAAAATTCAATCATTGATTAGAGAGAAATTCCTTCTTGAAGGACACACTAGTCTAATCAGTGGGTGTGCTGAAATCGCCACGTTCCTGATAACCTCTTTTCTTCTTCAACCTTTTGATCCTCCCAACTAAACACTCAAAGGCTCTGCAACCGAATTCAGGAGCTTGGCCAGGCCTCCGCCCGCTCCCCGACGCTCTGTCATCCGAGGCGGGGACTGCCCCTGGCCGCTCCCCGGCCCCTCCCCCGCCGGCACCGCCTCCCCCACGCTGCCTTCCCGGCCGGCCGCCGCCTGCGGCCCAGAAACGCTCGGAAGCGCCCTAGGTGCACCGCCGCGCCGTCGCGGGGATGTGAGCTTCAGAACCGATTGGACAAAATGAAAAGGGCGACTCCCCCGCGGCGCCCGCGGCTCGCCAGAGCTTCCCGGGCGCTCTGACCGCGCGGCGCGCTCTCGGCCCGCACGTCCGGCTCCTCCGCGCCGCCGCCGCCTCCGCCCGGCGCACCGCGCTCCCCGCCGCCGAGCGCACCGCGCTCCCCGCCGCCGCCCGGGCCCGGGACCCCGCTCGCCATGCAGCCGCCGCAGCCCGGCCCCGCCGCCGCCCTCGGCACCGCGCTGCTGCTGCTCCTGCTGGCCAACGAGTCCTCGCACAGTGAGTACCATCCTGCGCGACCCCACACACGCGGGGTGGAAAGCGGGGCGCTGCTGCCCGCAGTCCTCGCCTGCTCTGTGCTCCCGAGCCGGCCCTGCAGCAGCCGAGGGAGCCACAGAGGCTGCGGCGCGCCCCGGGCACCCGCCGCCGCTGCAGCATCCCCAGGTCAAGGGCACGGAGCCGGTGCCCGCAGTGTGGCGTGCGGGGCCTGAGGAGCAAGGGGCCCGGGTTAATGGCCTTGTTCCCTGTTCTCTTCCCCGCTCGCCCCCTTGCCTCCTGCCCGGCTACTTCCCCGCCCGCTTTCCTCCCCTCTGCGCCCGCGCGGGTGACCGGGCAGCGGTGCTGCTGCGGGCGCGCGAGGCGGCGCAGTTCCTGCGGCCGAGGCAGCGACGAGCCTACCAGGTCTTCGAGGAGGCCAAGCAGGGTCACCTGGAGAGGGAGTGCATAGAAGAGCTGTGCAACAAGGAGGAGGCCCGGGAGGTGTTCGAGAACGACCCCGAGACGGTGAGCGCGGGCCTCGCGGGGGGTTCGGGAGAGAGGGTTGCGCAGTTTTCGCGCTTCCGCCGGCCGCCGCTGAAGTCCGGGTGTCAGCAGTCTGCCTAGCAGGGGAAGGTGGTCGGAAGAGAGGGTCCGTTATATAAACAACGTACACTTTACCACGTAGCCGACCTTGTCTTGCCGGGGGCGGGGGGTGGGGGGGAGAGGATTGAGAGGAGTTTGAGGGGCGAAACCATCTAGAGCGCTCTCCCTGCAGCACCTCATTTATGGGGACAGAGATCCCAGCACGCACTGATGGAGAGCCTTCGGGATTCCTCCCAGCACCTCACATTTCCCTTCCCGGGTTCCCCGCGTGAGTCCCTAATGTGAGGAGGGTCCAGTGCAAGTCACATTCCAGAACTCTTGAATATGCAGAAACCATCTCTATAAGAAATGCTGAAAAGCGAATGTCAGGTGGCAGAGGAGAAAAGGGAGTAGGAACTCTGAGGTCACCCTCACGTCTCCCTCCACGCTTGATGCTCAGTTCTCTTGGCGGCCTTCAGTCCTCTGAGAGGAGGCAGGGTGTTGAGTGGCGTTCTCCCATTCAAGACACTGCAGTCATCTTCTGTCAGCAGGCCCCTCCCTGAAGGCAGCCACTTAGAAGAAAATATGCACCATGTTAGACTTTGCCAGAATAAAATAGGGAATCCATTTTTAAAGTGTAAAGGAAATACAGTGGAAGAAACAGCTTCCTACCTTCCCTGGCCTGTTTGCTGGATTAGACCGTGAGGGGTGTAGCCTCACACAGCTCCTTGATCTGCATCAAGGGAAGATGGAGAGTTTTCATGAAAGAGGAACTGAAAGATCTGAGGGGTGGATTTGCTTGCAGCAGCAGGTCCAAAAATATTATTACAGGAATAGTGCAAAGAATATATATTTGGGGGTGCTAGGAAACAGGGGGACTGTCAGGGTAGAAAGTAGGGAAGGGTCTAAGCCCCAAGTGTGTGCAGGGGCCCCTTACAGCAAGGTGCTCTTTCAGGAGCAGCTGGTGACTTCAGGACCACAGCCTGACAGGTGCTGGCCCAGGACATACTTCTATTAATAATGTCCTTGGAGAATGCGTGGGATGGGAAGGCCAGCCAACTTGGAAGAGACTGCCCGAGTGTGGAGGCCATGTGTCTCTGTAGGAGCTGAGTGATGGTAAAGGAAGGGACAGAACGCTGGGGGGTCTCTTATTTAAGAGCATTTTTTGTAGTTAGCACCTGCAGGACCCATCGGAGGCTTGAGATGTTTGTCCGTTCAGAAGCAAATGACATTGGAAAGGAGGAATGATAGAAATAGTCTTGGCTTTACATTGTCATTTTAAACAGTGAGGTCAGAGTGATTTCACAGCTAATTTTTTGGTACTCCTGGAATTTTTCTTTTAAAGAATTCTGGAATGAAATAAAAACCACATGCAATGAAAGAATGGCTCTGTATGGCCAATGTGTGCTTTTATTTTGACTTACATTTCTTATCTGTTGACTTGACTGTCCCCTTGAGATTCCCTTTTCTGAAAGAAAGTTTTAAAACTATTGGTACAGTTCTCTTTCTGGCACAGCTAATCATTACCGTAATTGAAATCTGATAGAGATTATTTTCTCTCATTTAACTACCCTCAGTATCAATAACAACAGGGCTTCCAGCCCTGTCTCCCTGGACTAGCATTATGCTGCAGTTTTTTTTTTTTTTCCTAGCTTCATTTTTTTTCCTTGTTTCTTTAATGATGAATCATGGTGGCCCTATGAATCATGCACCTGGCACAAGATCTTTAAATATGCTAGTGGCAGGGCTCGTGCACCCCAGATCACCCTGGGTCATTGCTCAGTTTTGCGATTATGTGGCAGGAGCAATGCCCTCCAACCCCCATGCCTAACCTTGAAAATTTTGCTTGTTCTCTTTGGGATGAGGCTTTCTGGCTTCAAGAGTTGAAAGCGACAAAAATGCCACCCACCTCAACTAGCCCTTGCCCTGCTGCTTGCCAGCTGGCCCAGGATGGAGACACCCCACCCTAGCTTTTCCGTGCTGACCTCTAGGGCACAATTTGTGCTAATTGGCAAAACACTGTTTAAATATAATACATGATTGGTAATAAGCACTGTGCTGCTCTGTTCTTCCCAGTGTTAATTCCCTTTCTGATTTTAATGTACTTTATGTTTTATTTAATTATAATGTATAAATGTGACATCACTTTACAAAAATGTCCAATGAAGACAAGAAATAAAAAGTACTCATGATCCTGTCGCTTTAGTACAACCTCTGGTATTTGGGGCCATTGCTGTGCAACGCTTTTATATTTCCTTGTAATCAAGTGTTTCAGATCCCTTCTGCCTTTTTCTGCACACTTGTATTTTTTTAAGACTGGGGCTTGCCTTTCACTTCTGTGTCGGCTGCCATCTCCTCCTTCAAAAGCCCTCTTTCACAGTCTTTTCACAATCAGAAGTTGGTAAACTTTTCATAGTAAAGTTATCTGAGCTTTTCAGAATTTTGTCCTCCCCCGTTTCAACTCCCATCCCCAAATAATAATATTTTTTTTCTTTATCGGTTTCCCACATTGGGCCAGCTACTCTTTGAGTCTTCCCCTGCAGTCCACGCAATTGCAAGTCATTTATTTTAACCTGCCATCTTGCATTTTCATGTATATCCTTTGCTTTGTTTTCTGGATTTGGCTGGTTTTCTTTTTACTTAACAATGAACATAATTTGAGAGGCAGTGTGGTGTGCTGGGAAGAGCCCTGGATTAGGAGTTAGGCACTGGTTGTATCCCCAGCTCTGCTCTGAGAGACAATGAGTGTTCAGGGCAGGTGTTCACCTCTCGGAGCCCTGGTGGTGCAGTAATTTAGAGCTTGGTTGCTAACCAAAAGGTCAGCAGTTTGAATCGACCAGCCGCTCCTTGGGAACCTCATGAGGCAGTTCTGCTCTGTCCTGTAGGGTCTCTGTGAGCTGGAATTGACTCAATGGTATTGGGTTTGGTTTTTGTTTTTTGTTCACCTCTGAAAGGTCCTTATCTTCTAGTCCAGACTTCTCAACATCTTTGGGGAAGTCCTCAAAACACAATTAGTGCTAACGTACCTTAGTCAAAAAAAATCGATAAAGCACTTTTTAAAGGGGCCAAAACTCATTGCTGTCAAGTCTATACCGACTCATGGTAACCCTATAGGACAGAGCTGAACTGCCCCATAGGGTTTCCAAGGAGCAGCTGGTGGATTCAAACTTACTGACCTTTTGGTGAGCAGCTGACCTCTTGAGCACTGCGCCACCAGAACTCTGAAAGGGGCAGTGCTATGAAATTACTGGAGCAAGAGTTTCTGTACTCCAGAACATTTGAGTTCTCTCTAGGAAATAGGAATTAATGTCTTTGCCTTTGAAATGTAGCTCTAATACTCTGTGGAATGAGGCTGATAGGGTTAGCTCAAGAAATAACCCAGAATCTGGCTATAAGACTTTATAAGACTGGTACCCTCCTTGGAATATTAAAAAAAAACCAAGCCCAGTGCCGTCGAGTCAAATCTGACTCATAGTGACCCTACAGGACAGAGTAGAACTGCCCCATAGAATTTCCAAGGAGCGCCTGGCGGATTTGAACTGCCAACCCTTTGGTTAGCACTTAACCACTACGCCACCAGGGTTTCCCCTTGGAATATATCCTAGAGAAATAAGAGCCTTTACACGAACAGGTATATGGACACCCATGTTCATTGCAGCACTGTTTACAATAGCAAAAAGATGGAAGCAACCAAGGTGCCCATCAATGGATGAATGGGTAATTAAATTATGGTATATTCACACAATGGAATACTACGCATCGATAAAGAACAGTGATGAATCTGAAACATTTCGTAACGTGGAGGAATCTGGAAGGCATTATGCTGAGTAAAATTATTCAGTTGCAAAAGGACAAATATTATATGAGACCACTATTATAAGAACTCAAGAAATAGTTTAAACAAGGAAGAAAATATTCTTTGATCATTACAAGAGTGGGGAGGGAGGGAGGGAGAGGGGTATTCACTAATTAGATAGTAGTCAAGAACTATTTTAGGTAAAGGAAAAGACAACATACAATACAGGAGACGTCAGCACAACTGGACTAAACCAAAAGCAAAGAAGTTTCCTGAATAAACTGAACACTTCAAAGGCCAGTGTAGCAGGGGCAGGGGCTTGGGGACCATGGTTTCAGGGGACATCTAGGTCAATTGGCATAATAAAATCTATTAAGAAAACATTCTGCATCCCACTTCGGAGAGTGGTGTCTGGGGTCTTAAACGCTAGCAAGCAGCCATCTAAGATGCATAAATTGGTCTCAGCCCAGCTGGAGCAAAGGAGAATGAAGAACACCGAAGACACAAGGTAATTATGACCCCAAGAGACAGAAAGGGCCACATAAACCAGAGACTCCATCAGCCTGAGACCAGAAGAACTAGATGGTGCCTGGCTTCAACCCTGATAGGGAACACAACACAGAACCCCTGAGGGAGGAGGAGAGCAGTGGGATACAGACCTCAAATTCTTGTAAAAAGACCAGACTTAATGGTCTGACTGAGACTAGAAGGACCCCAGAGGTCATGGTCCCCAGACCTTCTGTTAGCCCAAGACAGGAACCATTCCCAAGGCCAACTCTTCAGACAGGGATTGGACTGGACTATAAAATAGAAAATGATACTGGTGAAGAGTGAGCTTCTTGGATCAAGTAGACACATGAGACTATGTGGGCAGCTCCTGTCCGAATGGGTGATCAGAGGGCAGAGGGGGTCAGAAGCTGGCCGAATGGACACGAAAATAGAGTGGAAAGGAGTGTGCTGTCTGATTAGGGAGAGAGCAACTAGGAGTATATAGCAAGGTGTATATAAATTTGTAAACTTTCACTTAAAGCACAATAAAGATTTTAAAAAACAAAAGACTTTAGGTAAATCAGATACCCTCCATGGCCTTCGCTTCCTGAACTATAACAACGAAAGAGTTGCCCTAAAGTCATCATTTCGTGCACTGTGGTCCACAGATTACCTGCTTCAGAACCCAGGGGTACTTGTTAAAAATGCCAGGGCTCACCTTCAGGGTTGATGATTCCACCTACGCGCCCCCCCGTCCCCCCGCCTGCCACACACGCACACACTGCTGTTTACAGAGTTAGGATGCTGAAAGCTGGCAGCCTGTCTTCAATGTGTCTCTCCCAGTTTTCCCTTTTAGTAAAAAATCAAAACAAAACATCTGTCCAACTCTGGCCCTGCCTGTAGTAAGGAGTTTACAAATGCAGCTTCTTTCCCCTGCTGGCAAAGAAGAGAATGGTACATCTGCCACTCCAGCAGTTTCCCTGTGGTCTCAGGCCGCCGTAGGGGAAAACCCTGGGAGAGGGAGTGGGAGAGCCTGTCCTGGGCCCCGCCTGCTCTGCCACTTACTAGCTGGTGGATTTAGGCAACCTCAACTCTCTGGGCTTCAAAGAGAAGCTAGGAGGAATTTTCTTTCTCTGGGGAATTAGATTTGTTCATTCTACAGGTGTTTCTTGAGCACTTACTGTGTGCCAGGTATCCTCTTGCTTAACCTTTCATCATTCCACGTTGGGGGGTTTCTTCCTCTTTTTCTGTGAGGGCTGGAGCCCAGCCTTCTAAGTTATTCTCCTTTACAGCAGGTAGATAATTAAGCAGGAGCCCTATTGGCACAACAGTTAAGCACTTGGCTGCTTGCTAAAAGGTGGTTCTAAAAGTTGGTGGTTCGAACCTAACCAGTGGCTCCAAGGGAGAAAAGACCTGGTGATCTGCTCCCAAAACCAAAAAGCAAACCCCTTCCTGTTGGGTCTATTCTGACTCATAGCGATCGAATAGGACAGAGCAGAACTGTCCTATAGAGTTTCCAAGGAGCGCCTGGTGGATTTGAACTGCCGACCTTTTTGATTAGCAGCTGAGCTCTTAACCTCTGTGAAAACCCTATAAGGTAGTTCCGCTCTGCACTTTAGCAATAGATAACTAAGTACAATAGTAGACCATCCCAGATTCCTGCCAATTACACATAAGCTGGAGGCTTAAATGTCAGAGACCACTACTTTGATTTTATTATAAAAAACGAAGGTGTGTGCTTTTCTAACTCCTGCCCCACCTGTTGCCACAGAACTCCCTTCTCTCCCTTTTTTGCATTCGACTCCAGGGCAGTGGGTTGGGGCAAAATTGCCAGCGAGATAATTTCAACATTTAGCAACCCTATAGAACAGCTGAGCTCTTAACTACTGGCCACAGATAATAACATTTAAGCCCCAGGGGTATGTACCTTGTGTTCTGAATAACAATGCTGCTGCCTCGGCCACTGATTGTTGCCACAGGTAATCTTGTCTGGCCACTGATTGTTGCCACAGGTAATCTTGTCTCAGCTCTCCAGAGCCTTATCTGCCCTTCTCTCTTTATCTTCCTTTTCTTTTGGTATTCTCCCCTTTTTTTTTTTTTTTTTTTTTTGGTATTTTACTTGCTTACTTGTTCTGAGTTCTTGCAATGCGGAGAACCATGGGCTAAGTAATCCCTGTACAGTTGTCTCTACCTGGGATTTTTCTGAGTTCATTTTAATGCTCCAACCCAGGGACGGATTACCCAATAAGCAAGGTGTGCACAAACTTGCTTGTGCTTACTTACGTATCTGTAGTACACAATTTCATACGTGAAACCCATGTGAGAGTGTGCACTACAGATAAGTAAGCACAAGTAAGCCCGTGTGTACCTTGCTTACTGCATAATCTGGCCCTGCTCCAACCCCTGCATCCCAGCCCGGGTTCTCAGCACCAGAGTCACCTTTTTACTTAAATGCTTCTCAAAGCAGGTGGGTTGTTGGCTGCCTGATGATCAGTGTTTGCTTCCAGAGAGGATTCTGGACAAAAGATTTCTTCCAGCCAGGGATTCGCCGTGCAGCTACTCATCTGTTCCTGCATTCTGCTCATCTTACTGCACACAGTGTGTCTGTCTAGCAGGCACCGACAGGTACAGCTTGATCCATGAATTACTGGTAGGAAAAAAAAAAAAAGACAGAGCTGCAGTTCTTGATCCCCCCACCTTATTTGTGTTTGAAAGACAAAGTACAGTACTTGTACAACACTGCTAATGGCATTCTCTTTCTGTCTCATCGCTTCAACACCGCCCCCACCCGCACCCCCAGCTCTTACAGACATACTAGGCCTCATTGATGGTGAAGCATTTAGGACGGTTTTAGGGGTGCAGTTTCAGAAAGCTGCTGGTGTGGCTCACCTTGTCTTGAACCACATTTGCCCATCAAGGGGACATGGGTTTTACTTAGATGGCAGGTTCTTTGGAGATAGCTGGGGGAGGGCCACCCCTATTGGAGACTAAAGCATTCCCCTGAAGTCACCTCTTGGCACAACCACTCTGGGAATGTGAGGCATCCCAAAATGTGGCAGAGGTGTGGTGGCCTCTGTAGGTTGGGTAGCCTAAAGGATCACATAGGACCCAGGAAGCCCTGAGTCTCAGCAGGAGGGTGGGGGAGAGGAGGCGGGAGTGGAGATCTGATCTGTCCTGAATGACTTGCCATCTGCAATGTGAGTGAGCCAGCTGGCGAAGGTGACATTTCTGCCAGCAGATGGCCTTCTCACTGGTTGTGACTTCCATAGCAGCAGCAGCCCCCTCCCGCCCTCCAGTTCTGCCTTTGCTGGACCCCCCTCCCAAACACACACACACACACACACACACACACACGCACGCACGCACTTTCTATGGCTTTAGGGGTTGGAGCAGACACAACAGAAAACATCAGACTCGTTAAAAAGTAAAAGGATCTCATCTTCCTATGGAGGCCCAGTCCTTCTGGCTCCTTCCTCAGGGATGAGTTCTCTTCACTCCCAAAAGCATCCTGTCCTGCTCCCCCAAGTGGTGCTGCTGCCCCACACTGGCCAGGCTCAGGGCAGGGGCTCCCGCCTTGCCCTGGGTCCCCTGCCGGCCATGGCCGTCCTTCCTGCGCCCTTTCTCTTCCAGGGCTTTTGCCGCTTGAGGCTTTGAGAAAACTGGTCAATTCAGTCAGACGACCGTTGTGGTGCTGCTTTTTCACGGAATTGACTGGTTGTTCGCAGAACAGTCAAACCGGTTATCCTGAGAGGCACCCTCCCTTTTCTCAAGAGCTTGCCGCCTGCATGAGCTCAGAAGTTTGCAGATGGAGCTTGGTTAGACCACGGTTTCAGACATCTCTGTCAACCTCCCCACTCAGGGTTCTGATGTGACAGTGGCCTGTCTCCATCACCCATATTTAAATGACAAAGGGACAACCTGAGTGAGTGCCTGAAACCATCCATGAGCACCCAAGTCTTGGGATCTACATTTCATTGAAGGGCACCTTGTGGGTCCTCAGAGCCCAGACCTGCTGCTGTTTTGGGGTGGGGGGTGGAGTGGGGTTGCTGAGAGGTACACTTTTGATTAGCTTGTGGCTTTGAGAGAAGATTCTGTACTTTCGTCTCAGTTCTGTGCTGCCTGACTCCCCTGTTTGCCTTTTGTTATGCCACAGTGTACTTTTGCCTGTGCCTGTATATATACATAGAAAACCCTGGTGGCATGGTGGTTAAGTGCTACAGTTGCTAACCAAAAGGTCGGCAGTTCAGATCCACCAGGCACTCCTTGGAAACTCTGTGGGGCAGTTCTACCCTGTCCTATAGGTTCCCTATGAATCGGAATTGACTCTGTGGCAACGGGTTTGGTTTTTGGTTTATATATACATAGAAGCCATGGTGGTGCAGTGGTTAAGCAATACAGCTGCTAACCAAAAGGTCAGCAGTTCAAATCCACCAGCAGCTCCTTGGAAACCCTATAGGGTGGTTTTACTCTGTCGTCTAGGTTTGCTGTGGGTAGGAATTGACTTGACGGCAACAGGTTTGCTTTGCTTTTTTATATACCTAAATGTATATATGCATATATGTATTTTTCTTTAATCCTAGGGTGTACAGGGATTTAGGCTTCTTCCGGTTGCTTTGTGTAATAACAGTCAGGTATCCCAGGAAAGTGCCAGGTACTGTGAATTACACCTAGTTCCTAGCCAGTGGACTGAATCTCTATGGAAAACTAATTAAAGACATTCTGAAACATTTCCCTTTGTTATTTAGGAACAAAACACACTCTTAAGAAGTTAATGTTTATTGTCTGTTTCTTGAGATTCTGAAATAAAGGGACTTTAAGATAGCTAGCTGGGGCCAGGACATTCCTAACACTTCCTGGGTTATTGTTTTTAGCCTAGAGCCATTGACAACTGTCAGAATTTCTTCATGCTTCATTTTCGCTTTGTTTTTCCTAAGCTGAAAATAGGAAGCTGATTCTATAATGCAGAGAATTTGCTGTTGCTTAAGGATTGAATACTGGGTGTTGGAAATATTCTTTACGTGTTGTATGGTTATTATATTCCAGTGAACCCGGTGACTGTGCTTTGTAGATTTTGACCCTGAAGGATTTAAGAGTTCATTTAAAAAGCTTAAAAGTGTTTTTAAAAATAGGGTTGAAAGTGGAAAATGGGGGTGGAAGACATTGACAATGAATCAGTTTTTTATTTCCCTCTTGACAAAGGCACAAATTTGCTTTGAGTGATTGACAGACACTGTGAATAATATAATATGAAGAAGAAACAGTAATGTATAGTTGGACCTTATGAATGTCGCACTCACTCTCTTGGATCTTTCTTTCCAATTGTTGGTAAAATTTGTTTCCTTCTAGTTTTTCCATGTGCCAGTTGAGTCAACTGCGACTCCTGGAGACCTCATGTGTGACAGAGGAGAACTGTACTCTGTAGGACTTGCAGTGGCTCACTTTTCAGAAGTAGATTGCCAGGCCTTTCTCCCAAGACACCTCTGGGTGGACTTGAACCTCCAACCTTTTGGTTAGCAGCCAAGCATGTTAAATGTTTGCACCACACAGGGTCTCCTTCCAGTTTTTAGTGCCCATGATAATAAAATATATTTTAAAAACATCTGTCCAAAAAGCCTGCCATCTAGACCCAGTTTAATGAGGACCACCTTGGAAAACACACAGCTCAACTCAGCCAGCACCTAGGGGAGGGCTTCTGCTAGGCCACAGCCTCCAGCCAGGTATTAAGATATAAGTGCTGCTGACAGCCGAGCCCAGAGCGCCCTTCCCTCTAGCCTGGCTGGGATTGTCTTCCATCCAGGAAGACTTAATTGTCAGCAGTTTGATTAGGCTGTCTGTTTAGTCAGCATTATTTCTTTTTGGAATTGCTAAATTGACCATTCTTTCACCATACCTATTTAATCCGTATGCTAAGCAAATAATCCGAGAAGCTGGACTATATGAAGGCATCAGGATTGGAGGAAGACTCATTAACAACCTGCGTTATGCCGATGACACAGCCTTGCTTGCTGAAAGTGAAGAGGACGTGAAGCACTTACTAATGAAGATCAAAGACCACAGCTTTCAGTATGGATTGCACCTCAACATAAAGAAAACAAAAATCCTCACAACTGGACCAATGAGCAACATCATGATAAATGGAGAAAAGATTGAAGTTGCCAAGGATTTCATTTTACTTGGATTCGCAATCAACAGCCATGGAAGCAGCAGTCAGGAGATCAAAAGACGCATCGTATTGGATAAATCTGCTGAAAAGGACCTCTTCAAAGTGTGGAAGAGCAAAGATGTCACCCTGAAAACTAAGGTGCACCTGACCCAAGCTATGGTATTTTCAGTTGTATCTCATATGCATGTGAAAGCTGGACAATGAATAAGGAAGACCGAAGAAGAGTTGACACCTTTAAATTGTGGTGTTGGCGAAGAATATTGAATATACCATGGACTGCCAAAAGAACGAACAAACCTGTCTTGGAAGAAGTACAGCCAGAATGCTCCTTAGAGGCAAGGATGGTGAGACTGCGTCTTACATTTTTTGGATGTGTTGTCAGGAGGGATCAGTCCCTGGAGAAGGACATCATGCTTGGGAGATTACGGGGTCAGCGGAAAAGAGGAAGACCCTCAATGAGGTGGATTGACACAGTGGCTGCAACAATGAGCTCAAGCGTAACGATGATTGTAAGGATGGTGCAGGACCGGGCATTGTTTCATTCTGTTGCTCATGGGGTCGCTATGAGTTGGAAGTGACTCCATGGCACCTAACAACAACAACAACAACAAGGTGACCATCCTTGTGAAAGCTGCTAATTTACAGTTAGGCACTCCTTGCCGCTCCCCCTACCCCCCCATGGCAAGAGCAGTGGGCTTTGAGTAGCAGAGCCTTGGACTTTGCATATTATGGACTATTTCCATTTCTAAGGTGAAAGGCTCCATTTTACTACCTTCTTCTATTTGTAGGAAAGACAGAAAAATAATGTAACAGTGTTTACAAAACAGACAAACAAACCCATCGCCCGTGGAGTTGATTTTGACTCACGGTGAACCCTGTAGGACAGAGTGGAACTGCCCCAGAGGGTTTCCAAGGAGCGCCCTGGTGGATTAAAACTTTGGTTAGCAGGCAAGCTCTTAACTACTGTGCCACCAAAGCTCCAACAACGTTTACAGGCAGGTGAATCACTTTTTCTTTTTTTTTTAAGAAATGACTGACCAGCATCAAAAGTTGATAAAATTTGTATTATGAAAAACATAGGTTACCCATGATTTCTAGAATGGTCTTCTGTGGAAGGAGAATCGTGATCGTGAATAATACTGTCTAGTAATCATAATAGCACACAGTATGTCCCAGGCATTGTTCTCAACATTTACATGTATGGAATTGTTTTGTCTTCATAACAACTCTATGTAATAGCGACTGTCATCATTCCCATTTTTCAGATATGGAAACTATGGTTGAGAAACTTCTGGGGTTGCACAAGAAGCGGCAGCGCTGAGATTTCATCTTCAGACGTTTCAGCTCTAGAGAACCCCATCTTAATCACTGACTATTGCCAGCAGAGATTAGTGGGGAGAGCAGGGGATCCAGGTGATACAGCAGGCACCACGAAGCCTTAGTGTGCTCGTGGTAAAGGGAATCGTGCCCCCTCAGGTCAGCAGGTGATTGGAGAGTGTCAAATGAAGTAGTATATGCTAACGCACATGATAAATTATGGCATATGTGCTAAGGCACGTGATAAATCACGGCATATATGTACAGTTTGATTGATGGTAGCATCAGCATGGAGGGATCAGGATATAGTACAGGTCGAGGATAAGCATGGTATATACAAATTATCAACTCAACAAGGAGCATAAGTTCAGTGTGAGTGCTTCTGTGCTGGGTCTGCAGAGCCAGGCTATACCTATTACACACATGGCGACTTTTGCTTTTGTACTGGTTGAGTTTCCTACCTGGTGAGTTTTGCTGACCTGATGAGGTGAGAGGAAAGTGCAAACCCACATCCGCTGCTCCAGCTTCCTGACACCTGCCGACAGCCACCTTCTAATGCTCTTCTGTCCGAAGCGTTTCATGAAGAAAACACCTGTCCAAAGCAAAAGAATCTGAGCATATTTTCAATCCCCCAAGAAGGCTGGGACTAAAACCACCAATCGTTGGTCAGTGAGATAGCGTTAGTGCCACGTGTTACTGGTTTTCTGGTTGCAGACATGCTCAGAAGCTTGGATAAAACTGAGTTAAAAACGGACCACATTTGTTGATTGGGCACCTGCTAGGAAAGTCTCCATAGCTTGATTCAAGAGGCTTCGTAGTTGAGTGGCGTTAGCAATTTGCTTTTGCGTCATATTCGGGTAGTTACGCATCTCCTGTACCCTTGATTTGTTTTAATTAAATTAGCTGGGCAGAGTCCAATAGAATGAGATGCAAGGAGAGATGCATATGACACATTTTGAGGCAGCAACAAATAAGAGGCCTAGAGAGGGACCCCTCTCCGGGTTAGAAGCCTTGAAGTTGGGTCTTTGAATTGATTCACACTTGCTGATGAAACCAATCGTTTCAAAGGAATTGGGACACACTTAGAATCACACAGAAAGCCAGGGTCATAGTCACATGTTCAGGAAGCTTTCTTTGGATTCAGAGAAGCACCAAGATCCACTTAAAGTTCTCTTTTTATAAGCCTGAGGAACAATCGAGAATTTTGCAATAGCATTTGTCACAGACTCATAATCCTGTGGCCGGCAAGTCTTAGGCGTCCTGTTTAATCCTAGGCACTCATGAAACTGAAGTTCAGTCATTTATTTCGGCACATGTCCAAGTTAGCTCTTTAACCAGATGAAAAGTCAGGTCACCAGCCTTCAAGTTTAACATGTTAACGTTGAAGTAATTAACACCTTCCTGAAGTTATTGAACTTGGGCCCGAAGTAATTGCCTACACAACTCATTATTCATAGGGAAAACTGACTTCACTAAGAAGATTGACTTGGGCCCACGTTATTTTATCCAACTGCTAAATTGTTAACCCTGTATTCCACTGAGGAGTCTCTAGGTGGTATAAATGGTTAATGTACTTGGTTACTAACCGAAAGTTGGAAGGTTTGAGTCTACCTAGAGGTGCTTTGGGAGAAAGGCCTGGAGATCTACTTTGGAAAAATCAGCGATTGGAAACCCTAAGGAGCACAGTTCTACTCTGACACACATGAGGCAGCTAGTTAACTGGTTTCTTTACCGATAGTGAACTCTATCCAGAACCTGCTGGAATTTTCCCTGCTGGGATTTTTCTTTGCTCCAGCAAAGCTTATATGTTGAATGTATTCTACATGCTGGGTGCCCTGCTAGGGGCTTTTGGAGTGAGCCTTTTGTTTCAGGCCAGTAGTGTAATAGAAAGGCTTTGGAATAAGAAGGACAAGGGTTTGAATCTCAGCTTTGCCACGGTGCAACTGTAAACAAGTTACTTAAGCTCTCAAAGTCACCGTTGCTGCAAATGTAAATTGGAGATACTAACGTCTATTGTGGAAACCCTGGTGGCATAGCGGTTAAGAGCTACAGCTGCTAACCAAAAGGTCAACAGTTCAAATCCACCAGGTGCTCCTTGGAAACGCTACGGGGCAGTTCTACTCTGTCCTGTAGGGTAGCTATGAGTGACAAATGACTCAATGGCAACTGTTTTTGTTTGTTTGTTTAACGTCTATTGTATGTGGTTTCTGTGAGAATAAAATTAAATGAAAGATGTATTAGTTTCCTAATTGCTGCTGTAACAAAACGACAAATTTAATGGCTTGAAGCAACACACTTAGAACTTATAGTTTGGAGGTTGAAGTCCAGAATGGGTCTCGCTGGGCTAAAACCAAGGCGTCAGCAGAGCTACATTCCTTTCTGGAGGCTCTAGGGGGAAATCATTCCCTTGCCTTTTCCAGATTCTAGAGGCTGCCTATCTTTTTTGGCCCACGGCCCCATTCTTCCATCTTCAAAACCAGAATGTCAGGCTGAATCTTTCTCATACTACCATCTCTCCGGTTCTCTCTTTTCTACCTCCCTCTTCTGCTTGTAAGGACCCTGATGATTATGTTGGGTCCGTCCAGAAAATCCAGGATAATCTCCCAGTATCAAGCTCAGCTGATTACCAACAGTGATACCGTCTGAAGCCTTAATTCCCCTTTGCGTGTAACCTAACGTGGAACAGGTTCTGGGGATTAGGGCATGGGCGTATTAGTTCTGCCTACCACAGAAGATACATAAAGGGCTTAGCACTGTGCCTGGTATTTAGAAATCCCTCAATACATTATACCCTTGATTTTAATAGAGTTCCGGTTGAATCCCACATATAAATCACCTTTCTCCAATAAGAATTTGGCTGGTGTAATCTAACATTAGAACCCGTTTAGATTCCTGAGAAGAGATTTAAGCCTGCTCAGCACAAAGGTGGTTCCTATGAGGCAGAAGTCAGACATACCTTTACTCTCCAACTTTTTCACCATTTCTGGCCCCAGCTGTCCTCCACAGGGCACTCTCTAGTTCTTTTCTGAGTTTGGTAATTTGTTGGCAGTGGCCACACAGAACTCACAGACCAGATCCATAGTTACAGGTTTATTAGGGAGGTAATAGGCTACAGCTCAGGAGACAGGATTACCTTCATCAATCAGGACAGCTTCCAACCAGGTCTGCTCTCAGTTTCTTGGCCATGCCAGCCAATGGCCCTTCTCTAGGCCTCTGCCACTGTGCCCGCTAGGCCTCTACCCTGCTTTGGCAAGTGTTAACAGCTTTTTAGCTCCACCAACAAGTGCCCAGAGGCACCTCTCTCCACCAGCAAGCCTCTTGCTCAAAGGCACTCAGCTCTCTTTCGCTCTGTGGGCCAGCAAGCCCACCACAGCTGTCTGCTGGTCCTGTGGTTCCCGTGGCTTTAGGAGGTTCCCTCTCTCTCTGTATTGCCTCTCTCTGAAGCCTCCGTTGGGCTAGCTGCTTATATACGCAAACTCCTTATTAATTTCAAGGCATGGTCCTCCCAGCTGGGCCACAAACTGACCAATCCCCACAAGAAAATTTAATCCTTACTGGTTAATTTTATGCACCCTGTTTGTATAGTAATTGACCAATCTTTTTGCAAGATTGTGGCAGCCAGACATTTTGGGCAGAACTGTAAACCTGAGGCCAGAAAGGGCATATATAAGAGAAACTGATTGCACTGCAGCTAGCCATCTAGAAGGCAGGGCCTACCAGAGTGTGGCATTTAGTAAGGGCTTAATCATTTCTTGACTTCTTTTTTCTGCTCATACCTGTGAGTGGCATCCATTGCTAAACCCTGCTTTTGACATCAAGAACAAAAGAGTTCGCTGTGCTTAGCTGTTCATAATAAACAAGCAACAAACAAAGTACTGTGAAAAGTGAGAACCCAACAGTCCTAAAGGACCTCGCTAGAAGAGCACTGTCAGTACAGGGAAAAAGGCCATTTCCAAGGAGCAACTGGTGGATTCAAACTGCTGACCTTTTTGGTTAGCAGCCGAGTGCTTAACCACTGTCCCACCGGGCCTCTGAGATCACCATTACATAATAAATGTAAAAATTGTTCTTTAGAAATGAAACTACACATCATAAAAATCAATTTATTCTACTTTGTAGAATTTTGATTATAAATGCAACTAAATCAAACCCATTGCTGTCGAGTTGATTCCGACCCATAGTGACCCTATGGGACAGAGTAGAACTGCCTCACAGTTCCCAAGGAGTGCCTAGTGGTTTTGAACGGCTGACCTTTTGGTTAGCAGCCATAGCACTTAACCACTATACCACCAGGGTTTCCAAATGCAAAGATTGAATTAAGAGCTGGGATAGGGCATAACTTTTTCAATACAATGATTTAAACTCAACAATCTTACCATAGATGGGGATATTTTCACACACACAAAAAAAATGCTCGATGACTTTATCCATCTTCAAATACACTTTGAGAAATGTTATGAGTTGAATTGTGTTCCCCAAAAATATGTCTCAAATCCTAACCTCTATGCCTATGGTTTTACTCCCATTTGGAAATGGATTATCTTTGTTATATTAATGAGGCAGGATTAATGTAGGTTAGCAGCCGAACTCTTAACCACTGCACCACCAGGGCTCCTGGTTATGAAAAAGTACCCAGAAAACTTGGCTATCCAGTTGTGATTGTAACTGGCTCCTTGAGGGCCCCTGCTAGTTCAGGACTCCCCTGTAGTTGCCACAACTCTGATTGTGTGGAGTACAGAGGAGACGGCCATCTGGGCATCCAGGTGGGTGAGACCTTCGAAGGCGCAGCCTGAAGCAAGCTGAGGGCTTCTGTGCAGCTGGCCCAGCTGTCACTGCTATAAGAGGCTTTTCCCATCTTTCATTTCTGTAGCTCGATGGTAACGCCCAGGATTTCGATCTGGCAGGAACTTCTTCCAACCAAACATGCATTTTCTTGTTAGATTTGGAATTGTATTAAACTCGAGGATGGATTACCCAACAAGCAAGACAGGCACGGGCTGAATTGTGCTTACTTGCTTAATCTGTAGTGAGCGATTTCTCATGGGTTTCACCACTTCTTTACTTTTGCTTACTTACTTACTCATCTGTATAGCAGAGATGTGGTGAAATTGTTCACTACAGATTAGTAAGTAAACACAGTTCAGCCCGTGTGTACCTCGCTCACTATAAACCGGTGCATACCATGCTTACTGGTTAATGGACCCCTGATTAAACTCATAGTGTCTGAGGAAGGAAGAGAAGCATGTCCTTGCCCTCTTTGGGGAAAAATGAAACCAACATTCAAAATAAGCCTGTCTCCCCCTGGTTACAAGCAGCCCTGCTGACTCCATTGATTTCCTTCGTCTTGGGGGTTCACCCCCTGATAGGGCCAGCCACGTGCGGTCCCCTGTCCTGGGGCCTGGGGTAGGGGGAGAAACCAGAAGCCTTCTGCCTGGAAAAACCCCTCTGTGAGTTTCCTAGGGCCATTGTAACAAAGTACCGCAAAGTGTCTTAGGGCTGCCGTAAGAAACTACCACAAAGTGCTGGGCTGAAAACAACAGAAGTGTGTTCTCCCACAGTTCTGGGGGCCAGAAGTCCAAAATCAAGGCATCAGCAGGGCCAGACTCCTTCCAGAGCCCCTAAGGGAGGACCCTTCCGTGCCTCCTCCATCTCATGGCTCCAGGTGTTCTTGGCTTGTGACAGCATCTCTCCAATCTCTGCCAATGTCCGCCTTCCTGTGTCTCTTCTGTTTTTCAATAAAGACACCAGTCATATTGAATTTGGTTGTTGTTGGGTGCTGTTGAGTTGATTTTGACTCATAGCAACCCCGTGTGACAGAGTAGAACTGCCCCACAGGGTTTTCTAGGCTGTAATCTTTATGGGAGCAGGTTGACAGGTCTTTCTTTCTCCCACAGAAAAGGGTATGGGTTTGAACTGCCAGATGCTTGGTTAGCAGCCAAGTGCAGACCTGTTGCACCACCAGGGCTCCGGTATTGGATTCAGTCCCATCCTTCTCCAGTGTGACCTCATGTTAACTGATAACATCAGCAAAGACCCTATTTCCAAATAAACACATTCACAGGTCCCAGGGGTTAAGACTTGAACATAACCTTTTTTGGGGGGACAGAATTCAACCCATAACAGCACCTAGAGCGTGCAGCAGTACTGGGGAAAGTCGTTTTCCTTTGATCACCCTCTTCGGGCATGGAGGAACCAAGTTTCCGTCATGTGGAGTGCTTATGCCAGACAACCGGTTTATAGACGCTTATGACGGGATTTTGCAAAGAAAGGCGAGAAGGACTTTGATGTGGCCCATGCTAGAAAAAGATGAATAGAGCTAACACCAGTCTAAGAGAGATGAATAACTCTAATCTACTGACTTTAATTTGTTTTATTACCTTGAACCTGTCATTTAAACTATTGAGGGATTTATTTTATTGATGCGGGTATATAATCTGTTTTTCTTTGGAGTTGCAGTGCTTCTATCCATTTCTTATTGGGACAGCTTTCCCTCCTCTAAACACCATGGCACAAGAATTTTTAAGTTTTAAAATTTAAAGCAGGTGAACATTTTAAAAGCATCCCACAGCTCTGTTATTATGTTCTATTATATAATTATGTAATCTCACAGCTCTCTTGTTATATTGGAGATGCCTTAGGTCCTGAAAACCAGAGTTGGGGACCACTCCTTTACACGTATGTGAACTCAGAGGAAGAGTTTCCTTTCTAATGAACATAAAAGCACTGTACGGAAGTGGGAATGCTGACTTCACGTAATAATAGCAGTAACCCTGAGGGTGGTGAATGCGGACATATTAGTAAAGAACTGCACGTGTCATGAAATAGTTATTATTTGCTTCTTGAACCATCTTAGTTTCCAGAGTCTTTTCTAAAACAGGAAATAGGTGGAGAGAAAGAATTGCTAGAAGATGTGTCTTGAAAAAGTGTCTGGGGGATTGGTGGGCGTATATATAAACACACCATCTAGTTCGTATAGGAAATATGACTAAAACTTGGTGATCTACAAGCTGGATCTGGCAAAATTCAGAGAGATTAACATGTCATGGGCGTGAAATAAAATCTTTTCACCCTAGGTACAAGATGTTGAAGGACATTCATTCATGTGTTCCACAAATACTATTGAGTTTGTGCCATGCATTTGGCCTTGTCCTAGGCACTGAGCGTAGAGCAGGGAACCTGCCTGTGTGAAACTTAGATTCTAGTGTAGAGAGCGTGTTTTATTATTATTATTCTTCATGATTATTAGCAAAAGCTCATCTTGGAGTTGGGTAGGCTATGTTTCACTTCTAGTACTGTCAGTATTCCATGGTCACAGGACTTTTATGCAAACTGTTCAACCATTTTTGCCCCTTTTATTTAATAATGTGTTTGAGCATCTACGGAAAAACCCTAGTGGCTTAGTGGTTAAGAGCTACGCCAGCTAACCAAAAGGTAGGCAGTTCAAATCCACCAGGGGCTCCTTGGCAACTCTATGGGGCAATTCTGCTCTGTCCTGTAGGGTTGCTATGAGTTGGAATCAACTCGGCGGCAACAGGTTTGGTTTTTGGTTTTGAGCATCTACTACTTGCTAGGACTTATGGGGGATACTAAAGTGCTTGAGTCAAGGTCCCTGCTTCTAAAAAGCTTACATTTCAGGAGGAGAGGGATGGGAGCAACAGGGCAAAGGGAGATGGGGAGAATCCTTGTGGAAAAATAACTGCTACAGGTAAACATTGCCCTAAGCATCTTGAATGGTTCAACGGCATTCTAAAGGAATTCAGGAGGTGAGGGGACATTTTTAGGGCAAGCAGTCAAGGGGAATTTCTTGGAAGGACATAGTATTTTACCTGGGCTGGAATAATAGCTGCTATTACAGCAGGAAAAGAAACGAGAGGGAGGCAAAACAAGCCTTTCAAATAAAGGGAATAGAACAAACTAAGCGGAGAGGTGGGAAAACCCAAGGGGAATTTGGAGTAGGGGCGTGGTCTCTCCCTCCCTGGGCTGATGTATGGGGTTTGGTGTGGTCTTTGCCCCTAAGCAGGGGTGGATTGTCCAATAGGCAAGGTAAGCACGGTGCTTACCTGGCTTACCAGGTCATCTGTAGTGAACATTTTCAGCACATCAAAGATTCTGCTTCTGGGTATGGCTGGCATCTGTCTCTCTCCCAACCCCACAGCTCCTTCCTACAGAATGAAAGCCTCTTTTCAAATTTACAGTCCCTGACAGGGGCAGATGACCCAGTAAGGAAGGTAAGCATGGGCTTATTTGTGCTTACTTATTAATCTCTAGTGAGCAATTTCACAACAAAGACGTGGTTGGAGTGCAACTTTAAGAAATGAAGATGTTTAGCAAATATTTGAAGGTTGTGCTTACCAAGATCTTTGAACCTTCAGAACTGTGTAAGCAGCCTTGTGTACAAGCTACACGAGGGCGACTAGGAGTCCCGCACATTTTAGACTCAAATGCCGTTTTCCATCTTGATAACTGACCGCACGCGTTCCACAGTCTTACTTTGTGTGATTTTTGACTATTTTTGAAAAGCAAGTCTGCCCTCGGAGGATGAAGTGTAGTTACCGCTGAAAAGCCTCAACAAGCCTGCACACTGCAGCAGTTGCCACAAAGGAGTTCCAGAAATATTTTGGCCAGGGAAAGAATTTCACACGATGACCACCTGGAACGGAATTCTGTTCCCCTAGGTATCTGAATTCTCTTTGATACATGTGTGGAAGAGCCAGGTCGTGGTGTAGTTAAGGGCATGGCGTTGCTCTAACCCCTGGTTTATAGAAGAGGAAACTGAAACCGAAACTCGCTGAAGGTCGCAGTTAATTTTGGACCTGGGATTTCAAACCAGGTGCCCTGGCCCCGCAGTCTCTGTTCTGAACTGCCACACCTTGCTGCCTCTCCTGGGCAGAAGATGCTCAGTGAATGTTGGGGAGTTATTGGCAGTCCGGCTGACCCACTGTTCCAGTGTGGAATGTATTCTTTACCTTTTGGTATGTGAGAAAGTTGCCAATTGGAGCCCTGGTGGCACAGTGGTTAAGCGTTTGGCTGCTAACCAAAAGATTGGCAGTTCAAATCCACCAGCAGCTCCTTGGAAACCCTATGGGGCAATTCTACTCTGTCCTATAGGGTCTCTATGAGTCAGAATGGACTTGACTGCAAGGGGTTTGGTTTTTGTTTTGTTTTTTTAAGGGGTTCAGTGGGAGCTTTGAGGGAGGTGCAGACAGTGAGTCCTGATAGTTAGTGCAGAAGTGGAGGTGGGAGCCAGGAATGGGCAGGCTCAGGTCTTACTGAAATATCTGTCCACAAACATTTCAATTCTCAAGGATTTTACCAAATACCTTATTTGTTCTCCTTTCTTACTTTTCCCTGGTTAATGAGGTGACCATTGGTGTGACAGAATGCCAAAATATGGATCTGTAACTAAGGGAACAAAAACTAAAGTGGAAGTGAGGGGCCTCCTATGGCTGAGGAGATTTATCTTATTCAAATACTTTTCAGTAGTTCCAGAACAAATCGCCTTACTCTAACACTTTTTGGTAGTTGCAAAACAAACTGCCAGACCTTGTTTGAAACCTCAAATGGGACTAAGCCCCTGTCTTTCAGGCTTAGCTCCCTCATCTGAGCTTCCCTCACAGGTGTTTTTGGTCACGTGGTCTCCCACCTGTATTTACAAAGTCCAAGTAAGCAAGGATGCAAATAGAATCTGAATCTTCTCAAGGCTACCGGTTTTGTTGATGAAGTTCAACACTCTTGTTTACACAGGAAAGTTCTCTGGAAGGCTTGGATCCCCAGTCAGGATCCAAGCTTCCATAACCTCCTTGAAACTTGGGAGCTTGGAGCAAAGCCCCTGGCAGTGTGGTTTTCTCCAAAGTACAGCTGTGTGTGTGTTTCACAGGGTGCTACTTTACTTTTGTGCAATCCTCTTCCTAGTACTGATAATAAATCACATTATGTTTTCTAGACAATTTGATTGTTTATTCTTACAAGCACTTAACACCCTGTGTCTAATGGCTACCTAGAAGGGTGCCAGCTCATATGCAGCCTTTTCAGAGCCTCATAATAAAGGTGACAGTTATCAGCACAAAATAAAAAGGTGTGTATGTAGCAGAGATTGGAGTGAATAGCGGACAGAAAGTTATGTAAATGTCAGTTAATGGTAAGGACTTAATTTTAAAAACACATTAGCAGTTTGTAAACTTGAGGGAACCATATTATTTCACTTCTGTACTATTCAAAGAGACAAGCTGATAGCATTGATCTAGATTTTTCTGCCAAGCTGGTATGATATAATTAAAAGCAAGAATCCAACATTTTGTTCAACTGTGTGGAAACTGGACAACTTAGTGTGTTGCTCCTCCATCCATCCGTCCATCCGTCCATCCATGCTTTCACCTGATGGTTCTTCAGGGCCTTCTGTGGGATAGTCAGCACCAGTCTAGGTGCTGGACAGATAGACATTGTCCTTCTGTTCTTGCAGCTTCAGCTTACAGTTTAGGGGCCTGTGGCTCTGCTCGTTTCTTTTTATCTTTAGCTATTTAAACACTGTAGAGGCAAACCCCTGAGGAAAACAATTGCTAGGTGACAAATAGCTTGCTCAGCAGAGGCATGGCTGGCTCGAGGCCAGGTTTGGCCTCTGTTTCTGGGCCTAGATGGTCCAGGCCTCCTTCCTTGGCCTGATTGACCACTGTGAGCTCCTTCTGACCGTTTCTCTTTGAGTCCATAACCCTGCCTCCCAACCCAACACCAGTCTTCATGCAAACCTATTTTCACAGCCTTTGCTCCTTGTGGGGCCCGTGAAGAAAGCGTAGAAGTACTTATTTAACTGAGTCTGTGGTTTTAGAAAGCTTACCTGGGCCATTTGAACTGTGGACTTCCATGTGGCGATGTTCCTAAGATTGGACCTGGGCCACAGGGTCTTCTGCACCTAATAAAACTTGTAATCAGATGGGAGTCTGGATGACTTTGAAAAGAAAGTGTTCTGTGCTTGATCCTTTGGCATCAGAATGGAAGGTCCAATATTAATGTAATTAAAAAAAAATGTAATTAGGATACCATTTATTCACGGTGATCTCCATTGGTATTACCTCTGCCACTTAGTAAGGACAATTTTGAAATGCTTCTTTCTCTTGGGAGAGTACATATACAGCATTTTTAGGTGTGTTTGCATGTTTTGCTTTGCTTTTCTTCAGGATTTAGCCATCTCTCTCTTAAATTACCAGGAAAACTAACATGTGCTTTCAGCCCCTCCCCTCACCAGATATAAATCAAGCACACAAATTAGGATAAACTCTCACCAGGTTATGACCTTTTGGTTTCAAAAATTGCATCCCCATGTTGCCGTCATTGTTATTGTTGTTGTTGGGTGCCCTCGAGTCAGTCCTGACTGATAGCAACCCTAGGTACAACAGAACGAAGCACTGCCCAGTCCTGCACCATCATCACAATCTTTGTTATGCTTGAGCCCGTTGTTGCAGCCGCCGTGCCAATCCATCTCCTTGAGGATCTTCCTTTTTTTTTGCTGACCCTCTACTTTACCAAGCATGATGTCCTTCTCCAGGGATTGATCCCTCCTGACAACATGTCCAAAGTATGTGGAACATAGTCTCGCCATCCTTGCTTCTAAGCATTCTGGTTGTACTTCTTCCAACAGATTTGTTCTTTTGGCAGTCCATGGTATATTCAATATTCTTCACCAACATCACAATTCAAAGGTGTCAGTCCTTCTTCAGTCTTCCTTATTCATCATCCAGCTTTCGCATGCATATGAAAAAAAAAAAAAAAAAGGCGATTGAAAATACCATGGCATGGGGCAGGTGCACTTAGTCTTCAAGGTGACATCTTTGCTTTTCAGCACTTTAAAGAGGTCTTTTGCAGCCGATTTGCCGAATGCAGTGTGTCTTTTGATTTCTTGACTGCCGCTTCCATGGGTGTTGACTGTGAATCCAAGTAGAATGAAATTCTTGACCAGTTCAATCTTTTCTCTGTTTATCATGATGTTGCTTATTGGTCCAGTTGTGAAGATTTTTGTTTTCTTTATGTTCAGGCATAATCCATATGGAAGGCAGTAGTCTTTGTTCTTCATCAGTAAGTGCTTCAAGTCCTCTTTACTTTCAGCAAGGAAGGTTGTGTTATCTGCATATGGCAGGTTGTTAACGAGTCTTCCTCTAATCCTGATGCTGTGTTCTTCTTCATATAGTCCAACTTCTTGGATTATTTGCTCAGCATACAGATTGAATAGGTATGGTGAAAGGATACAACCCTGGCGTACACCTTTCCTGACTTTAAACCACGCAGTATCCCCTTGCTCTGTTCGAATGACTGCCTCTTCATCTATGAGCACAATTAAGTGTGTTCCTAATGAGTACAATTAAGTGTTCTGGAATTCCCATTCTTTGCAATGTTATCAGTACTTTGTTTTGATCCACACAGTTGAATGCCTTTGCATAGTTAGTAAAACACAGGTAAACATCTTTCTGGTGTTCTCTGCTTTCAGCCAGCATCCATAAGTGGAGCTAAACAAGGGGAAAATTAGCATGGTTTTTCTTTTAGTAATTTTTTTTTACAACAAAATAACTCATTATTAAAACAGATTACACATAACTATTAACTAGTATTACTAGTCATGATTTTGAAAAATATAATACACCTTTCTAGGAAACTGTGGTGATGCAAACATTTATGTATAATCAGGTACTTTACTTTCTCATTCTCAGTTGTTATCAACCCTTTCGTAATCTAATTCTTGGTTTTCTTGACTTGAGTGGGACACCTTTTGCATCCATCCTAAACATGTTATTTTGGAACGAAAAGCCTTCTCATTGTGTTTTCTAGTGTGACAAAGCCCCTGTGGCTTTTGTTCTTGCTCTAAACCCAGAGAGATGCAACCACCTGCTTGCACTTAATTAAAAGGGCACTAAGCACCCATCGGGAAATCCTGGTGGTGTAGTGGTTAAGAGCTACGACTGCTAACCAAAAGGCTGACAGTTCGAATCTACGAGGCACTCCTTGGAAACTCTATGGAACAGTTCTACTCTGTCCTACAGGGTCACTATTAGTCAGAATTGACTCAATGGCAACAAGTTTTTTTTTTGGGTAAGCGCTCATCCATCTTCTACTCCTAGAGGTTTTACCAGAGGGTCGGTTGGCTTTGCTGTCCTTACATGTACTGGGAGTTTGCCAATGTGGGAATAAAAGCAGACAAGAAAGAAAGAAAACCACCCTTGTCAGGGGGACTCAGAAATTCTTATTCTGGTAAGAAAGGGGATTCTTCCCCCTTCCTTGACCTCATAGTCTCTGACTTCTGAAACCAGGTCTCTTCATTGTCATGTTTGCACTGAATGTTGCCTTCACAACAATCACACAAGTTTAAGGACCAAATTGCTTCTGACCCTTACCGTTCATTTAAGAGTTAATGAGTTCAAAGAGGTCCCTGGGTGGCACAAATGGTTTGTAATCAAGTACTAACCTAAAGGTTTGATTCAAACCCACCCCCAACAGTGCCTCAGAAGAAACGCCTGGAGATCTGCTTCTGTAAAGACGACAGCCAAGAAAACCCTAAGGAGCAGCTCTACTCTCTAACACATGGGGTCGCCATGAGTTGGAATCAACTCAATGGCAACGAGTTTGATTTCGGTTTTTTATTAGTTAAAAAAAAAACCAAAAACACAGTTTTACTACAATTTAACTTCCTAAAACACATCTAAACACATCTTAGTAAAGTTTTACTAACTGTACGCTAGTCGTCACAACAGTTTTCAGTTGCTTATCACGTGGTGAAGCCCTGGTGGTGCAGTGTTTAAGAGCTATGGTGAGCTACGGCTGCTAACCAAAAGGTCAGCAGTTTGACTGCACCAACCGCTGCTTGGAAACTGAGGCAGTTATACTCTGTTTTATAGGGTCACTATGAGTTGGAATTGACTAGATGGCAATGGGTTTTTTTGGTTTATGAGTCGGAATCTATTTGACAACAACGGGTTTGGTTTTTTTTGTTTGTTTTTATCATGTGGCAGAGCCCTGTGGCACAGTGGCTAAGAGCTCAGATGCTAACCAAAAGGTCAGCAATTGGAATCCACCAGCTGCTCTTTGGAAACCGTATGGGACATTCTTATTCTGCCCCATAGGGTTGCTATGAGACTTGACGGCAATGCTTTTTTTTTTCTTTTTGGTTTTATTATGTAGCACCCACCCACCCAGGCTCTTCAGACAAAGAGCAGAAAGAGGGGGCTCTGGCCAGGCATTGATGGGAAAGTGGCAAATAAAGGTGGTGTCAAAACAAATTTTGAAAGCTGGTAAACATCTTGAAGAATGGTGATGGAGGCACACAGCTGGGAGAAAAACTCTGTAAGCTACACAGATTAAGCTCTCTCTAGAATATTGCCTTGGCAAAAGTACAGCAAATTAATTTATTTTAGTGCTATTTAAAATTACGGTGTTTCATTTGAAGCCCTTCTCAGCTTTGTGACCTTGGTCAGATTCCAAAACTTGTCTTGAGCCTCAGCTTCCTCATTTGTAATAATGAGATTACAAAATGGCTTCCCTAGAGGGTGATGGTGAGGATTAAATAAAATAATGTAAAAACACTGAATGCCTACCTGGCATACAGTTTACACTCAGTATACAGTGGCTGCTGATATTATTTCCACTAGTACTAGTCTCCGATTTCAGTTAGTATTTGGGGTCAAATTGCTTAAGTGATTGACCCTAAACTGGAGATTAAAATTTACCATGATTGGAGCTACTTTAACCAGGCTGTTGTTGTTGGGTGCTGTCGAGTTGACTCCAACTGTGACAGGGTAGAACTGCACCATAGGACTTGGCAATCTATAGGGCAGTTCTGTTCTGCCCTCTAGGGTCGCTGTGAGTTGGAATCAACTGGACAACAACGGATTTGGTTTTTTTGTTTAATTTTTATCAAAACAGATCTCCAGGTTTTTCTCCTGTGGAGTCTCTGGGTGGATTCAAACCATCAACCTTTCACTTAGCAGCCGAGTGCTTAACCACTGGGCCACAAGGGCTCCTTTTAACCAGGCTGGGGCTGTAGAACCTGTGGACTGTGGCAAATAGATTCTGAAGAAATTTTCAGCTGATACCTACTGCTAGCCAAGAGTAGGGTCAGTAGTTCTAATATTATGATAAAAAAAACAAAACCAAACCCATTACTGTCGAATTGATTCCAACTCATAGCGACCCTATAGGACAGAGCTGAATTGCCCTACAGGGTTTCCAAGGAGTAGCTGGTAGATTCGAACTGCCACCCTTTGGTTAGCAGCCATAGCTTTTAACCACTGTGCCTCCAGGGCTCCAATATTATGATAATATTATGATAGTCCACTTAAATCATATATAATGTGGATGGACCTCGTAAATTTGCATTCATAGATAAAAAAGATCCCTTATTTATATCCTCTGTGGCCCATCCGGAGACCCTGTTGCCGTAGTGGTTAAGTGCTACGGCCACTAACCAAGAGGTCAGCAGTTCAAATCTGCCAGGCGCTCCTTGGAAACTCTATGGGGCAGTTCTACTCTGTCATATAGGGTTGCTATGAATCAGAATTAACTTGATGGCAGTGAGTTTGGTTGGTTTTTTTTATGGCCCATCCAACACCAGTTTGTTTCACAAATACAGTAAGTCCAAAACAATGCCCCATAGTCGTCCAGGTGTCTGGGGGTGTCCCAGTTCCTGCGGGAGCTGTTAAGTCACTGAATAACTAAGACTTCGTTTTCACTTGGAACATAGTCCAAGTAAACACATTGACCAGCCCTTTCTAAGGCGCTATAAATGACATCGCTCTTGCTTGTTACGGAAAGTCTGGTCTCACAATCGCACCGTCAGCTTTGCACAACACTGATTCTGCAGAAACAGTCAGCAGCCTGGGCGTTTCTCCCTCTCACTTCCTCTCCTCATTACCATGGTCTGCATGGCAGAAGTGGATCTCTCTGCCGTTCCTCAGGGAGGCCTTGGTGGAGAAGTCACCGATCTTCCTCACATACCTCACCTCCACGATAGTCATTGTTTCCGTACTCAAAAAAAAAAAAAAAAAGCCGAGCCTTAATTAACGATCTACGGATTAAGTTGTCTAAGAAGCTGCATACCGTGCCAGTAAACTGTTGCCCTTTCTTTTTTTCCTCTTTCCACAGGACTATTTTTATCCAAGATACTTAGGTAAGCTCAAATCACTACTTTCTTTAGTTGATGTAAAGTATACGCAGTTAGGAAATACGTGCTCCATGTGGGAGAACCAATTGGTCGGAATCCCATTACCATGTTATCCCTGGGAGGAAGATTGCTTAATTACACACTGAGTTTGGAGCTATCCAGAGCACTCAGATCCATAAAACTTGTTTGTTTGATTTGTGCCGTAATGATCCATGTTAACCGAACCTCAGTCTAATGCCAATAGACTCTTCTTCTCTGCTCTAATTCCACACTTAGCTCATTGTTTAGAAATATGATTGATATAGTCCAGTGGTTCTCAGACTTCTTTAATCTCAGGACTTTTTGCACTTTTTGAAATTATTGAGGACCCCAAAGAGCTTTTGTTTATGTGGGCTATATTTATTGATAATTGCCATATTATTAATTAAAACTGAGAACATTAAACAAATTTCTCACTTAATTTGGAAAACATTATGCAGAAGAATATACAAGCAAACATTCCATTAGCCTCTGGAAAACTCCACTGTATGCTTGTGAGAGAATGAGAGTGAAAAGGGGTGCAAACAGTAAATTTGCTCCGGGTTCAGTCTCACCCAGAGGTGCCCTGGAAAAAAGGTCTGGCAAAACTAGCCATTGAAAACCCTATAGAGCACAGTTCTACTATGACACATGGGGTCACATGAGTTGGAGTCAACTCAATGGCAACTGGTTTTTATTATCATGAAAATAATTTTAACCACACTGACTCTCTGAAAGACGGGTCTGGACTACCCTTTGGAGCCCTGGTGGCATGGTGGTTAAGAGCTGTGGCTGTTGACCAAAAGGTCAGCTGTTCGAATCCACCAGCCATTCCTTGGAAACGCTACGGGGCAGTTCTGCTCTGTCCTGTAGGGTCACATGGGTTGGAATCAACTCAACATCAACAGTTTTTTTTTTTTTTTTTGGTTTGGACCTTTGCTAACTGCTAATTTAATTGGTTTTAAAGTTCTTTGGATGAATATTATATATAATGAGAGAAATATATTCCTGAGATTTTCTTTTTAATTTTGTAAAGTGCATTTTGGCAAATTTTCCGTTGACTTTGTATCCTCTCCGAAGTACCTCGTCTGGGTCCAAACTCTGGCCATGAGTGAAATGAACCAGTCAGTAATTAGTCCTGAAAAGCCCAGGAGAAATCTGCTTTATGTAGGGGAACAGACTTTACTGTTTTTACCCTCTGCCAGGCTTGGTAACTTCGAATACACTGGGTGTGTGTCTTGTTGGCAAAGGATGATTAGTTATCCAAATGAGCCCATCCTCCAGATACCGTTGTGTTGCACATAGCCCGTTCACCTGTGCATGTGTGAGCCACAGTAACCTACCGAGTGACCCAGCTGAAGTGGCTCAACACCCATTCTATGCAATTTCAAATCTCGGATCGTCCCTGAATGCACTTGTTCAAAAAGCCAAGTCTTCGCTGCCCAGGGCTCCCACATGGAACTATGGTAAGGCTGTGTCCACTATGTCAGTTAGCTTGGAAGGACTTTTCTGCAGAGCAGGTTGACTATTCAATTAAGGACAGAGTTTCCTTGAAATTGAGGCTTAACTCTCTGACACAGTCAAAAAACTTACTGAATATTATTAGTGATTCTTCTGTACCATGAGAGGAGGAATCCACTTGAGATGCTACAGATAACATGCTTTCACACTTGGTAGTTTTGGGTACTCCGTTTTGCCATTTTGGTTGAGACATTTTCCTGTTTGTCATTGTTAAAATCTTCTGTAGTAAGATTACACTATTAGACCTGGAGGGCTATGTAGCACCCCATATAAATGTGAATAGTCTATGTTTGCAGAGTTGTCTAAAAAACTGCTAGTGGTACTAGTTCTAAAGTCTGTTCTATTGACAAATGATAAATGACGCTGTCCATTTCTCTCTTTCAGAGTGCAATAGAAAATATGGATCTCCATACACCAGAAATCCACGTTTTATTACATGCGTTCAGAGTAAGTCTGTGTCCTTTGACTTCCTCAAAGCACTGTAGCAACTTCAGGCTTTGTTGTGGTTTGCAGGGGGAGTCTCAAATATTTCCATTGTCTTAAAGAGCTATAGTATCTTCTTTAGGTCTGCTTCCTTTTCAGTAAGCTTTTCTTTTTTTAAACAAGTAAATTTTGGGTTTTGAATGGGCAATAAATGTACATAGTACAAAATTTTTTAACTTCACAAGGGTATAAACCAAAAAGCACATCTCTGCCTGCCCTTCCACTGCTTGGGCCCTCTCTCAGGAGCAATGGCCAGATGAAATGGGAAAGTAAAGAGCCCTGGGGGCACAGTGGTTAAGCTCTGGGCTGCTACCAAAACGTCAGCGGTTCGAACCTACCAGCGGCTCTATGGAGAAAAGACCTGGCAATCTGCTTCTGTAAAGATTACAGCCAAGGAAACCCTATGGGGCAGTTCTACTCTGTCACATGAGTTACTGAGCCAGAATTGACTCGATGGCATCCAGTGATAGCAACAATGGGAAAGTGGCATTGCTGTCACAGCCCAGGCTTCTGCTCTGACCAGTGGCCAACCTCATCATAAAAGGGGACGCAGAGCACAACTCTTGTTTCTTTTATTTGGAACAAAGGTGCTTGTTAACTCAGAGGAGTCAGAACAGCCGTCTTGGATTAAGAAAGATAAGAAGGTCTGGGCTGTTCCCTTCTAGCCCTGTGTGACCTAGAGCAAGCTCTTTCCGTTAAGCGTTCCCAGGGGTCAGATTCTGTGACCTCTATGGGGCTTTAGGTTCAGGTAGACGTGGAAGCATCACCACAACTTCAGCCAGTCATGTGTTCTTTGACTTTTTTAGCAGTTTTTTTTTTTTTAATTGTTATTTATTAGATTATTTTAGTTTCTGGGTTGAAAAAAATTATCTAATGTTTTATGTTTAAGGCGTCCTGGTGGCACAGTGATTAAGAGCTACGGCTGCTAACCAAAAGGTCAACGGTTTGAATCCACCTTGAAAACTCTATAGGGGCAGTTCTACTCTGTCCTGTAAGGTCGCTTTGAGTCAGAATCGACTCGACAGCAGCAGGTTTAGTTTTTTTGTTTTTATGTTTAAATACATGATCCATCTGATATTTCTTTTGATGCAACGAATGAGGCAGAGATCTAGATTTAGTCTTTTTTTTTTTTCCAGATAATGTCCCACTTGTTCTAACTCCACTGATTTAATATTCTGTTTCATCCTCAATGATTTGAAATGCCATCTTTCATCGTATACTAAACACCGGTGGGCATTTGATGCATTTTCTGTTTAGTTTCGGTGTCTGTTCATGCTTCAGTGCCACTGTTTTTATTACTGTAGCTTATAATATGTGGTAAGACAGCTCCCCTCATTAATACTCTTTTTAAGTATTTTCCTGACTCTTGCTTATTTTTTATATGAACTCTAGAATCATCATATTTACTTCTAAATTTTTTTTTGATGTTTCTAATTGGGTTTATGATTAATTTATTAATACATCTAAATGATGTTGAGTCTTCTTCAACTAGGGGGGATTCCTTTCAACTTGTAAAAGCCTTCTCTTTTGGTCTCTTTGAGCACTTAAAAAGTTTTTTGCATATAGGCCTTGCACTTCCCTTGTTAAGTTTCTTTCTGGGTATTTCGTTGCTGTAGCAAGTAGGGTCATTTCTTCCATTCTGTCTTCTAACTTGTTTGTAGATATGAAGATTATTAATTTTTGTACCCAGTCACCCTATTGAATTATTGTATTTTTAGTAATAGTTTTCAGCTGGTTCTTTTATGACTGCTGGGCATAAAAATCATATCATGTATAAATAATGATAATTAAACTTCTTTTCCACTTGCTACACCTTTACTTCTTTGGTCTAAGGCTATTGATTGGTTTCACCATAGCAATGTTTAACAATAATGGGGACTGGACATCCTCGTGGTGTTCTCGAATTGAACAGAAATATTTTCAGTGTCTGTTCATAGGTGTCCTAATCTTTGTAGTGTCTTTAATCTTTCTTACATAAAGTGAAAGAAGAGCACTTACTAAGTACTTTTCCCAACCATATTTTCAAGGCTTTTGCTTCCTCGTTCAAATTAACGAGTTCATGCCAGTGTTGCTTGGTGGAAAGAGCCCTGATTGGCAATCCGTAGCTGTGGGCCCTGGCCTCACCTCTGTCACTAACCAGCAGTGTGTGCTTAAGCAAATCCCTTCGCCTTCACAGCATCATTTCTGCTTCTATAGAATGAGGGATGTAAGTGTTCTCATCACACTCCGTTACGACTTCCCACCTATCAGCTTGAGTCCCTTCGTTAGACTAAGACTAAACCCCTTGAGGGCAGGCACTATATGGCAGGCACTGTTGTGGGCTTAGGCCGAGCTGGGCACCTTCTGAACACCCAGCACAGGTTTGTCAAATGAATGAAGGAATGAGTAAAAAATTCTAAAAGTCTAGGCTTAGGAGATTAAATGAATGGCAGTGTTTTTCCTTGATTTGTCTTCTTCCTGCCCATATCTCTGAGTCCTATTCTCAAAGAGCAAGTTGAGAAATTTTGTTAGTGGTATTTGAGCCCAATAATTATCTGAGTTTCACCCAAAAGAGAGGCAAAAACAATCCTGGTTGACTTATTTCCTATGTGAGACATGTCCTGGCGTTAGAATCATTTAAGGTGTTTTGAATAGCAATGATTATTTCTTAATGAGAGTCCAGACTTTCTCTTCTGGATGATGGGCAACCTTGGGAGATTGAGGACAGGAAGTAGACTCCCAGAGTTTTTGCTTTCAGAGGTGATATTTAAAGGATGAGTCTTGTGCCGCTGCTTTCACTGGATGTATTAAATGTACTTCTACTGCTCTGTTTTCCCCCAACAATAACTGAAGCCTTGCCAAACGTAGCACTGCCTCCCACACCTGGTTCTGTATTCGTTCCTGCTGTTGACTAGCTGTGTGGCCATGACCAGTCTCTCACCTCCTCACCTCTAAAAGTAGAAGACATTTTCCAAAACTAGAAGACATTTTCCACAAGTATGGTATGGGGTCATTTTTTTGCACACATCAAATGATGCCTAATTGTTAAGAAAGTACTCTGAAAACCTAAAATATGGCACAAATATGCCTGTTATTCTTATTGATGAGCCATATGAAGACTACCATATGATAGTCTTGGTTAGACTCACTCATTAAAGGAAAGCATGAAGTACCCCCCGCAAAAGTCACCCCAGGAGGAAAAGCACAGTCTGCACTATTGTCCTTGTTGGCACCATATACAAGCCTGAGCTAAATGGACCATGAGGATAGCATTTTAAGGCAACTTTATGTTTTCGTCATTGTTTACCTTATAAAGATAGTCTAGTTTTCCTGGGGCGGTTTATAATTGCTTGAGTTCTTTGGTTATTCATTATTGTTAACATTAAAGCAATGGCCTTAAAGACATAATTTCTTAGTTTCCCAAAGAGCCCAAATTCAGTCCAAGCACCAGCCCCTAAGGTGGTTTTGAGTTTGAATCCCACATGGGTTCCAGCCCTGAGCCCAAGGCTCTTTATGGTGATGACAGTGTCAAGAGCTGACTGGGAGGGATCTGCATGGCCCCACACCCTGACAGGGACAATGGTATCAAATATGTTGTTGTTGGCTACTGCTGAGTCTTCCCGGGCTCATGGTGACCCCATGCACAACAGCATCAAACACTGCCTGGTCGTGAGCCATCCCCATGATGGGTTGTGAATTGGATCATTGTGATCCGTAGGGTTTTCATTGGCTGATTTTCTGAAGTAGATCTCTGCGCCCTTCTTCCTAGCGTGTCATAATCTACCTCAAGAAGTTTTTTACTTAAATCCAAGAGTCACCTCAGTTTTCATTTCCTTCATTTCACATGGACAGTTCTAACTTTTTCTCATCAAAGCTAAACGTTCTCATCATGCCCATTCTGTATTTGGCCATGAGGACAAATGTTTGAGGTTGGTTTTAATGCATAGGTTTTTGTTAGTTCTTTTGCCTTCTTAGGTTTACCTTGAGAAAGTAGCTTTCATTCAGGCTTTGAGTGAGGTCGTAAAAAACCCGTTGCCATCCAGTCGATTCCGACTCATAGCAACCCTGAGGCAGTGGTTGCTAAATTCCCCAGGTCTTTCACCATCATTCTCCCCATGAGGGAAAACATCTTTGCCTTCTTCACCTCGGTCAAAACAAACACAGGGCCTTGTATTGTAGTGTGTTGTCCAGGTTATAACTTGTCATTACCCTGAAATTTCGGTGAGGGGAGGGGGGCGGAGTGCAAAAAATAACTGAGAAAGGCATTCTGTTGGCAGTCAGCAAATGTTTCACATTCCATTCCACAGCAACAAACTAGTTCCTTCCTCCCTTTCCTTCAACACAGCTTTCTGCCAAGGCCAAGATAAATCCTTTATCTCCTAAACAGCTCAGTCTGGAGGCCCAATGTCCAGGGCACAGATCAGCCATTCAGCCCAGAAATCCTTCTGCCAAAGAGGGTGGCCACTCAGGGGCTTGCCAAGAAGGTGGCTAGTTAAGTGGATGGCCCTTGTAGCCTTGTAAAGGTTTTATTTCTTCATCTGCTTTTCCTGAATATGTCAACTTAATTCCACAGAAATTTTCAGTACCTGCTGTGTATCAGATAGTCCTCCTTCCTTTTATCCTTGAGGTAAATTTTCCTGCTGTGCTCACACAAAGGGCAATAAATAAAAAGAGGTGGTGGGTGGGGTTCTTTCAGGGGTGGGTGCTGTAAAGTTTACTCACACTGTGATTTCGAGAATCTCTTGATAAAATTGTTTGTCTCCCTTTGCCTTCTGCCACCGTGGTAGAAGTTGGTGTTTGGCCCTCAGCCTTAGGGACACTGGGACTTTTAAAAAGGGATAGTTAAGGCATTCTTGGCAATTTCAAAATGAAGTTAAACAGCTCTTTGTGTACAAATGTATAATAATATACTTCTGAAACAACATTAAATCTTTCACCAGATATTTTAAATAGAAATACATACCATCTCCTAAACATCCAACCCACAGTGCGATTCAGTTGGAGACGTTTTGTTGAGTGGTGGCTGTGGGAGAGAGATTAGCTTAATAAGCTGGGTTCCCATCCTGGCTGGGGTGCCAGTGGGTCAGGGGGACCTATGAGACTAAAGAAATACTTGCTGGACATCTCTTTATCAGGCTAAAGATACACATATCAGACACTCGGGCTCTGATTTTCCTGTAGGGGAGCTGTAAGTCACAGGTGGTCAGACAGAACAAAACAGTTATTTGCATCAGATTAAAACAGAGAACAAAGTCGTTAACATTAGGTCAAAACAAAGTTATTAACAAGGGTATGTGAAGGAGGAGGCAGGCCAAGGAAGGAGAAAAACTTAGAGGTTCATCATGGCGTTAGTTATGCCAAGCTCTCAGTCACCCATTTTGAAAAAGGAGAAAACATGCTGGGGAGTGTTAGGGTCACAGCGTGAACACGTGTAATGCCAGCGTTAAGCCAAGCAATGGCAGCATGGGAGCAGAAGCCAAGGGAACAATGTTGAGGGAAGGGATTTAGTGGTTTTACCTGTGAGCTCATGTTGCCGCAGTGTATGATGCGTAATTCCCTAATCGTGTTTCTCCATTCGCCTGTTACTTTGATTGCCGGACACAATTCCTACTTGCTTAAGGGTAAAAGGCATTTATGGTGATCTGCCAAAAACAACTGTGCGATTACTTCAAGATGCTGTGTTTGGTTTACACTTGCAAGTGTTTTGTTGGCTGTAATTAACACAGAACAAGCAAACTTTAAGGTGTTCCAATGAGAGGTCACAAAAAGAACCCATTAAGAGACACCAGTTCCAGTTATTCAGACACAAGACAATTCTGCAGATGCCCTGAGAAGCCTGAGATTCTCTGCCTTGGCCTTTCTAGGAAAGAGATGGGGGTAGGTGTTATCCGATAAGCTTAATGCCCAGATTAGGGTTGGGATAGAGGTTACCCAAAGTACAGTGGAGTCTTGAAGCTGAATCTGAGCCAATGAGACGTGGTTAACACATAAACACATACAGCGTTGAAATTCTGAGACTCACTGGCTCACTCACCTTCTTTGTGCCTGGCACTAGGTACCCCCTAAACCCAGCTGGGTGAGGGAGGGAAGTGTTCTACCAATAATTCACTTGCTGAAAACCAAGAGTCAACACTATGGTGGACAAGCTGTTTTCCAAACTTGGCATTGGACTTGAAACATCAGTCATTTTAAAAATGAAGTACCCGCCCAGCAAATCCTCACTGTGCCTCCTCCTAAGGACGGTGGCGACCCCCTGCCCAGATAGACAGTGACACATTGTTCTAAATGGCCGCGTTGGCTTGGATGGTTTCAAATGACAGGGTAGATCCTCTATAAAATATGGAATGAATGGGTGGCTTCAGATATATACTGGGGATGGGGTAGGGGGCAGGGGAAGGAGAAACTGAAGAACCCATGCATCTTTCGTCACCCCGGCAATCAGATGACCCCTTTTAAAAGCTACTAACCTTCTACATTATTTAAGATGGGCTATTCACATGTAAGAAAAATATACACAAAGTGTGTATCATGTCTCTTAGTTTCCTCCTAAGAGCAAAAAAAAAAAATTGCAATTTTCATATTTTGGGTAGGCCATTTAATACTTCTGGGCCTCAGTTTCCTCATAAATACAAAAGAGCAATGATAATAACTTGATTCAAATGTAAATGAATACATAGGCTCCTTGGAAAAGAATCATTGTGACCTGGCTATCAGGTGGTACTAAAACGGGAATTTAATATAGGGTTGCTATGAGTCAGAATTGACTCAACGGCGCTGGGCTTGGTTCTTTTTTTTTGGTGGGTCTTAGCCACTGCTCAGTGCAGGGCTGACCCAGCTTCTGACCCCTGAGAGGCAGTGGTGTCACTGGTGGTATGTAGACTGCAGCGGGTGACACTGTCAGAGGGGGTGACACGAAAATAACTGTCTATAAAATTTTCGTGCAGTATTTCAGCAGAAATTGATTATTTTGTATGAAAATATCCTTGTAGTTAGTTATAACAACAACAAATTTTTTCATAAGCCCAGCTCACATGTATCAGTGTACCTACAAGGCTGAAACTCTGCGCTCATTTACTTTTTGAACCTACTAATGTGCTCCCGTCAGAGCTGTCATTCTTACCCAATTACAGTGACACCATGAACCACACGGTTTTGACTGATAGAAGCACATGCTGTTGTGTGTTGCTGCCAGTGTTTTTATAAGTCGCTGATTTCGTCACATTTTCTGGTGCTTTAGTTACAATATCGTGGTAATTAGCATGGGGGGGTGACACCATGTGTTGTCGCACTGGCTGACACCGGCCCTAGTGATGCCACTGCTGAAGGGGCCTGGGTCTGCATGCCCAGGGCACTAGGCAATCCCTTTTGCCCTTTATTACCTTGCTTGCCATTTGCCGAGACCTGGAATTTTTGACAGTCAGTTGGCTTGAGTGACCACAGACTAGATGCCTTTGACTGAAAGCCAACAAAATAATCCAGAGGAACCAGCTTTTGTAATTGTCTGTGCAGTTAAGATCCACATACCATGGGAAGTGGTAAGTGACCACAGACCGGTTTACAGTGGATCACCTAGGTATCAAATTCAGGTCTTCCAGAGCCAGTATTTCTACAGCGCCTTCCTCTTCTAACTGTAACTGTAATATATAGTATATATAATGTATAATACAATATAAACCAGTCCCCCAGTCCTTGTTGTCATGGATTCCCCTGTAGCTCAGAGGCTGGATAAGTAATATTTACATCTTAGAAGGGAAGAAAATAAAAGAGGGAAAATGTAGTGAATAACTTGGAGATTTTTAATTATCTGCAGGAAAAGAGTTCACTCATGAGCAGGAGACAGTCAAGGAGCAAAGGCAAAAAAATGGATTTAAATGAAGGATGAGAAAGAGAAAACCAGCAGATGGCTGGGGACGGTAAATCACGTTAGCACACGTTGTGCAAACTCCGTGGTGGGTGCGGAAGAGAGAGGTCAGTCTAGACCAGTGTCTTTGAGTAGGCTGGTTAGCATCAATGGAAAGAGTTTCACTTGTTGAAAGATTCTCTTGGAAGCCTTGGCAGTTCAGTCATAGCACCTGCAAGGCAAGCTGTCTCTAATATCTGCCATTGTTCTTCCTTTAGCGTCTACATCTTCTTCAGGCCTGGTCTGTGCCATTTCCCTCATCAGGGTTTCTCCAGAGCCTTTGAGGAATATTACAAACCCATTGTGTTTGTCTGCAAACACTAACCCCTCCTTAGGCAGGTTGAGTCTTAACCGTTACTAAACAGTGTTTTGACACCCACTCCATCCAGTTGCTTTAAGATACATGTTGTTGTGCGCAGCCGAATCACTTCCAACTCCTAGAGACCCTGTAGGATGCAGTAGAGCTGCTCCATAGGGTTTTCTAGCTTGTTCGCTTTACAGGAGCAGTTTTACAGGTCTTTTCTCCTGCATAGTAGCTGAGTGGGTTCAAAGTACTGACCTTTTGGTTAGCGGCTGAGTGTTTAACCATGGTGCCACCAGGGCTCCTTTTAAGATGCATACAGTGTTCCAAATTAAACTGACATGCTGGTGGCGATGACAGAAAAGTGGACATGTAAAGGCCATCTGTTAGAGCCTTCCATCCTTCTAGGCTCTTCTGAGCCTCTACCATGCCCACTTCTGCTCTGACAGTGGGCACTGTGAAAGGATACTTTGAGTTCTGTGTATAATAATAGCTGTTTCTCCCAGGCCCATTTGGCTCTAAACTTCCCAAACTTGAGTATTACATAATTGTCGCATTCGGGTGAGCTTTCCTGTCTGCCGCTGTGGTATTGTTTTTGTTGGGCTCTCTGTCATGGAAACGTCAGCTGTGTTTGTGAGAAGCTCCTCCCCACGTGAACAGCTCTTTTGAAAGCAGCTCCTTTGGTACAATCCCTCTAACCATAGAACCCTTCAAACAACAGGTTGAAATGATGCGAATGATTGGTGATCTACTCAAGATGCCCCGCTTTGCTTGTCAGAGTTTGCCCCCATGGGTGATGTTTGTTTAGATGTGTTGTCCTTGTTGCATTGGTGGACCCAGGGGAGCAAAATGCCAGTCACTGAGCTTCTGTTAAGGGTGATGGAAAAAGTCCTGAATGGTCGAGGGTGATGGTCAGACAACATGATGAACCTGATTAATGTCACCGAATTGTACCTTTGAAGGTTGTTGAAATGGTAGATATTTTGTTACCTATATATTTTGTTGTTGTTGTTAGGTGCCGTCAAATTGGTTCCAACTCATAGCGACCCTATGTACAACAGAACAAAACACTGCCCAGTCCCACGCCATCCTCACAATCACGGCTGTGTTTGAGCCCATCGCTGCAGCCACTGTGTCAGTCCTTCTTGTTGAGGGTCTTCCTCTTTTTCGCTGACCTACTGTCCTTCTTTAGGGACTGCTCCCTCCTGATAACACGTCCCAAGTATGTGAGATGAAGTCTCACCATCCTCGCTTCTAAGACGCATTCTGCCTGTTCTTCTTCACCTATATACTCACCACAATAAAAAAAAAAAAGAAGAAATGCCATCACTTTGGAGTTACAAGACAATGTTCAAAGTAGGGCTCCTTTTAAGGGGTACCCAGCCATTTAAGGGGTACTAGGGTGTTAATCAGACAATGAATTCCAAAGAGGCCTTACAAAACCCCCTCCTGCCAGCGGGGAATTTTGGCCTTAGAACTAGAGTTCTCCACATAGCTGTGGCAGGCAGGCACATTGCTGGAAAAGGACGGTGTGTGCTATCATAGCCACGGCCAAGCCCTTTGGAGAGAATGTTCACAAAGGTTGATGGGCTGGTGGGGAGTTTTGAGTGGGCAGCCCCAGGCCTAGCTTGGGAAAAATCAAGAAATTACCATTGGGGATGATGGAATGTTTTGAATTTGTCTGGAAGCCCCTTGGGTCAGCCAGTGGGATTCTATCTAACTTGCTCCTTGGGAGGTCCTCTCTGAGCTCACTGCAGGAGAGCCAAAGGCCTACTTCTGCTCCTTCACCCCAGCTCCCTCAGAGTGCCAGGGCTGCAGTAGTCTTTCCATCTGGCTCCAGTGGGCTATGGCCTCTCCCTTCAGAGCTTATCTGAATTTTCCTGGAACAGGCCCCTGGGACCTGACCAATCTCTTCCTGTGCACCCACTCCGGCCCCAGGGGTGGGAACCCTGCACAGGGCTGGCCAGAACAAGGAGGTGCATTTGACCTGCCTTGGCATTTCCCATTCAAAGCTTCTTGCCAAGCGCTGGTCTTCTCAGCTGGGTGGCCTGATTATGAGGCCATGATCCTACTTACTCCCCTGTAGCTACACCAGCCCAAGCTAAGTCGGGAAGCTATTGGGAGCAGCTTTTCTGATGATTCGTTCCTTCTTTGTGTCTTGTTTATCTCAGATTTGCCTGACCAATGTACTCCGAATCCCTGCAATAAAGAGGGCACGCAAGTCTGCCAAGACCTAATGGGCAACTTTTACTGCCTGTGCAAAGCCGGCTGGGGAGGGCGGCTCTGTGATGAAGGTAAAACCGCTCCCCTCCTTGTGAGTGGAGGTGCTATCCGGCATGTGTTTTTCCACTGTGCTATGAGATGGAGAATGTGTGTGTGTGTCTGTGTTTGCGCGTCTGGGTGTGTGTGTGCGCGTGCGTGTGTGTGTGTGTGAGAGACTAGGGCCAACACACTCAGTAGGACCTCCCCCTGCAGGGCTGCTTGAATGGGCCCAGGAGGCAGAGAGAGGCTCCCTTCAGGTGTGGGAGGTGGATTGGTCCCTCTCCTACCTTTCTGGCCCTCTCCCTGCCTTGATCCCACCTGGGTACATGGCTGCTGTACTGCATGTGTTCTGGCAGAGATATGGGGTAGGGGGAGGTGTGGGAGTTGGTCCCCAAGGCTGTCCTGGGATCAGGGCCCTCACTGGCTGACCTCTGTTCAGCCGGGAGGATCTCTGTAGGCCTACTCAAGCCTCCTCAACCTTGTTGGTCCTAAAGTCTTCCAAGAGCGTTACATTTAGCCAATGCTGGGAGGTGCCTGGTTTAGCTCTTCTCGGACAGGGGACTCTTCCAGCATGAGAAGCCATGGGGAACACTACAGCCATGAAGGGTTTGCTTGGAGCAGAGTCAGCTTCTTGAGAGAATTTGGGAGGAACTGGACAGTTCCTCTCTAGAAACAGGGCTGGGATAAAATGAAGCTAGGTCCCTGTGTGGCAAAAGCCATTAAACGCTTAGCTACTAACCAAAAGGTTGGCAGTTCAAACCCACTCAGAGGTGCCTTGGAAGAAAGGCCTGGCAATCTGCTTCCGAAAGGTCACAGCCTTGAAAACCCTATGGAGCAGTTCTACCCTGAAGCATATGGGGTCACCATGAGTCAGAGCCAACTCGACAGCAACTGGTTGGTTGGTTGGTTGGTTGGGTTGGTTGGGTTGGTTGGTTGGTAGCCACAGCATGAAGGGATAGAAACACCACAGTGGAGCTTGGCAGCTGTGACTTCATCAAGTAGCCTGATTCCAGGCAAGTCTGCTATCCCTGTTGGCCTCAGCTTCCTCTGATGAAAAAAGGTGAGGGAAGTAATTTCATCTCTGACATCCTTGGAATCTGCAACTATGATACCAATAAATAAACATGAGAGAAAAATACCCCAGGGCTTGGTTAAAACCCAGAGGCATGATCCTTGGATGTTGGTAGAGATTGGCCAGCAGACTAGACCCCTCACCATTCACATGACTGCCCCAGCCCTGAGGGAGAGGTTCCTGCTACCCGTACCACTGTGCCTCTCTTGAGGAATTGGTTCTGTTGCCTCTGGAAAACCTTCCCTAGGCCTCTTCCTCCTGGGAGGGCACACTCAGCCCACTCCACACAGCGGCCTGTGGACGGAGCAGGTCAACTCAGCGTGTGCTTGGGCCTGTCTTCTCATGGCGGCTTGGCAGTGTCAGCCCTCAAGCTGCCTGGTCACTCTTAGACTCCACCCTCCTCCTGTGTTCACTGGGTGCCTGCAAACCCTGGAGACCGTTCCTCACTTGAGGGCCTGTTGCAGCTCGGTAGGGTACTCAAGGGCTGTCCTTGTGCCTTCTGCCCTCATCTCCTCCACACTGCGCTGCCCTACAATTTCAAGTCTGGCGGTAATGCCCCTTTGGTTGTCTCCTGCAGAAATCTTCAGGGGTGCTCCCATTTCACACAAAAATGAGCGATGCCCAAAGATTTGAAGGAGTGGATGTAGTGGAGATAAATGTGCGTAGAGGCTCTTTTGTGCTACCCAAGTACGTTAGGATGTGACCCTTTGGGTTTTCCCTCTCTGTCATTGCATCCAGACGTCAATGAATGCAGCCATCAGAAAGGGGGCTGTAATCAGATCTGCTTCAACAAGTTGGGCAGCTTCCACTGTGCCTGTTACAGCGGCTATGTGCTCTCCTCTGACAGCAGGACCTGCGAAGGTAAGCCCTACATTTAGGCCTCTCTTTCTCCTTCTCCTGCCTCCCCGCTCTCCCCCATTTATTTTTTTTTTAATAATTTTTATTGTGCTTTAAGTGAAAGTTTACAAATCAAGTCAGTCTCTCAAACAAAAACCCATATAAACTTGCTATGTACTCCCAATTACTTTCCCTCCATGAGACAGTCCGCTCCCTTCTTCCACTCTCTCTTTTCGTGACCGTTTTGCCAGCTTCTAAGCCCCTCTACCCTCCTATCTCCCCTCCAGGCAGGAGATGCCAACATTGTCTCAAGTGTCCACCCAAACCAAGTAGCTCACACCTCACCAGCATCCCTCTCCAACCCATTGTCCAGTCCAGTCCATGTCTGACGAGCTGGCTTTGGGGATGGTTCTCGTAGTGGGCCAACAGAAGGTCTGGGGGCCATGATCACCAGGGTCCTTCCAGTCTCAGTCAGACTATTAAGTCTGGTCTTTTTATGAGAATTTGGGGTCTGAATCCCACTGTTCTCCTGCTGCCTCAGGGGTTCTCTGTTGTGTTCCCTGTCAGGGCAGTCATCGGTTGTGGCCAGGCACCATCTAGTTCTTCTGGTCTCAGGATGATGTAGGTCTCTGGTTCACGTAGCCCTTTCTGTCTCTTGGGCTCATTATTATCTTGTGTTCTTGGTGTTCCTCATTCTCCCTTGATCCAGGTGGATTGAGACTCATTGATGCATCTTAGATGGCTGCTTGCTGGCATTTAAGACCCCAGACGCCACTCTTCAAAGTGGGATGCAGAATGTTTTCTTAATAGATTTGAATATGCCAGTTGACTTAGGTGTCCCCTGAAACCATGGTCCCCAAACCCCTTGTCCTGCTTCGCTGACCTTCAAAGCATTCAGTTTATTCAGGAAACTGCTTTGGTTTAGTCCAGTTGTGCTGACCTCCACTGTGTTGAACTTTTTTTTTTTTTTCAAATTTTTGCAGTTGCACTGCTCTTCTTGCCAACATTGGAGGTCATATTTGCTCCCTCTGCAAGAGGCTGCTGCTGGCGGCTGGGTTCCTTTGGTTCTGGTGGTGGGAGCAAGACAGGGAATGCATCCTGCCAGAGTGAGCACATGCCCAGGCATGCCAGTAGTGACAGGGAGCTGCTCTCCAGCACTGTAACACTGGAATGATTCACCAGGGGATTGTGGGCTGGAGCTGGCTGAGGCTGGGCCAGCCCATCGGGCCACACTTCCTGACTCAGGAGAGGGAGGAGGCTGGGGAACCAGGCTGCCAGGTCTCCTTCCAGTCCCAGGGAACTTGCAGATGAGCCTGGAGCTGTTTGTGTGCAATGCTCCAAACCCAGGGTAAAAGCCATAGATGCTTTAAGGAAGTCGAGGTCACCCTGGGAGTATGCGGGTAAAAAAAGCAGGGCCCAATTAGGCCTCTTTTCAGACTCATTGAGCTTGCTGGTAAGCCTGGAGCTGTTTTTGTGCAACTTTGCAAGCTGGGACATTTCATGAGGGGCAATGTACAGGGACTGTGGAGGACAGGGCTCCAGCACCAGGCCACTGCTGCTAGTAAACTACGAGCCTTCCATATATCACCTTGTCCACACCAACCAAGCTCTCTTCCCAAAAGCCTCTCCCCGTCCCTGGTCTCCCTCACTAGCCAGTTTCAGATGCTGAAAGGTCTGCTCACCAAAGCAGAAGGCAGTTCAGTCTTTCCCACTTTTCTTGTTCCCACTTCAAGGAGTCTGGAGCTCTTTGTGGCCTAGAGCCAAAGACGGGGAGGTCTTGAGAACACCCCCGAAAGTCGTTGCAAATGTATGTACACTGGGTCCTCTCTGTCCCCTGGGAGTACCTGCCCAAAGCCTTTCCAGGGCTCCAGAGTAGCACCACACCACGTTTGCAGGAGCTAGTGACTTTCTGCCTCCCGCCTTCCCTCCCTCCCCTTCTGACCTAGACATGCCCAAGGACACCCTTCCGCAGGTTCCCCTCCAGAAATCTGGGGCACGAGTCTTATTGCTGCAGGCTGGCTTCCCCAGGAAAGTGGAACTGCGGCCGCCTGTGGCTTAGGGAGAAATAGCATCACAGAAGCAGAGGGATCCTGAGGAACGTCCCTGGCATCAAAGAGGTGAATCTCTATCAGATGGGACAGAGGCATCAACCCCCTGTGGATACTGTTCACCCATTTCAGAAACGACAAATTCCATTTTTGCCCATTTCAGTGGCTCACATCCCTGAAGGCTCAGGCTTATTTTATGTCCAGATGAGATGCTGCCCATCTTAATGCATAAATGAAGCCCGTTTCTTTTTGCCATCTGTGCTCCATGGACCAGGAGAACAGCTCTGCCCTCTCATCAGCTGTGGGGCCACATGCAGGTGTTGAGTTAGACCCAAGTTTAGATTCCAGCCCCATCACTGGCTGTGTGAATTAGAGTAAGTGGCTTAACAGCCCTGCGGTTTAGTGTCCTTATCTTTCAAAGGCAGGATGGCAGCACCTATATTATGGGCTGGATTCCATGAAATGACGTCTATAAATCATTTAACACTCTGCCCAGCGTATAGTTAGTGCTCAAATCCTGGGAGCTAGTCTTACTATTACTTGAAGACAGTAGTGAAGAGATCCCTTATATATAATTCTCTGCAGACTAAAGAGGTCCAGTTTGGTTAAGTCAGTGGTTTGCCACTCTTGGCTGCACGCGTGCAAAACATAAAAGGGCCAGGCCCCACCCCAGAACAGTAAAGTCAGAGTATGGGGGAGGCCCAGGCACTGGTGTTTGTACAAAGATCCCAGGTGATTTTACTGTGCAGCCAGGCATGAGAACTCTTGCTTTAATCTCTGCTTTGAGAGCTTTCTTAGGACTCTTTAATCACTGATGCTGTTATCTCATTGTTCCCATCAACCTTTTGAAGCTGAGGACTCAGGTGGTCTGACAGAAGCCCGGTGTAGGGGGAAGGTTACATTATTATTAGCTCATAAAAAAACAAACCAAACCATCAAGTCAATTCCGATTCATGGCAACGCTATAGGACAGAGTAGAATGGCCCCATCGAGTTTCCAGGGAGCGCCTGGTGGATTCAAACTGCCGGCCTTTTGGTTAGCAGCCGTAGTGTTTGACCACTGTGCCACCAGGGTTTCCATCACCTTGTATATATGGCCCTTTAATTTCAATCCCGAATCCTGTTGACATCACCCCCGCCTCCCCAGACAGCCTGCCTTTGCTGAGTCATGTTTAGTGCACCGCTAGCGATAGAGCCAAAGGAGTCTGCCTGTTCCAAGGTCACGGCTTCAAGGTGCTCTGATTAGCATGCTGGCCAGTGTAGCAGTGCTAGGCTCAGCGGGGTCTGGGCACACCTGCCAATACCAGCCCCCACAAACACTCCTCTTTCTGTGGCCGTAACTGTTCCTTTTCCAGGGGCAATGGTGGTCCAGGAGTAGAAGTCTTGCCTTCCATAAAGGAGACTGGGGTTTGATTCCCAGCCAGTGCACCACAAACACAGCCATCACCCATCTGTCAGTGGAGGCTTGAGTGTTGCTGTGATGCTGAACAGGTTTCAGCGGAGCTTCCAGACTAGAATGGAGTAGGATGAAAGGCCTGGCGATCTATTTCCAAACAAATCAGCCAGTGAAAACCGCATGGATCACAACGGTCCCATCCTATTGTGCCTGATGTCTCCATGAGTTGGAGTCCGACTCGGCAGCAGCTAACAACAACAAAGTTCTCTCTTCCGCCTTGGAACCCCGAAACTTAGGTACGCGAGTTTGGGATAAATGAGGATCAGCAGTCCTTGACATTGCGGCCAGGAAGAAGACAGAGCTTTCTAACATGCCTCCCTTCAGCTTCCAAAGGCATCTGTCTAGGCAGCATAAGAAAATGTGGCAAGGAGTCTTGAGCTGATGGGAGAGCTCCAGCTTGTTAACCTCAGCCCTTTTAGCCAGGGAGGCCAGGGACTTTTACATTGTCTGATGATTTTCTCAGCTGCCGGAACAGGAAGGGACTGAGTTGGCCACATTTGAGTCTGGGTTCCCCAGGCTCTGGCTGAGAAGTGTGGGCTGGCCAGCTTGGCTGGCCTCGATCTCCAGGGGAGCCGACCTGTTGCCATGGTGCCCAAAGTGGTGGGCACCAGGGTGAGGGCCCTGCAGGTGCAGGGTTGGTACCTTGATTTAGGGTCGGCGGGAGTACTTTTGCAACAGTGCATATGAAGTGCTGTTGGCAGGCTGGGTTTTCCATGCCTGGTGCCAATGCTACTCAGCCATAAATTCCTTCTGAGGGGAGCTTGAAAAGTATTTCCTTCACCCACTCATGTCCAGCTTTCCCGGATCATTGGTGTTACTGTGGTTGTTTATGGTTACTGGTTAACAAATTGTTAACTTCTACAGTGGGCCAAGTGGTTAAAAAACCAAACCAAATCCATTGCCATCGAGTCGATTCTGAGTCAAGTAACCCTATGGCCACCCTATAGGACAGAGTTTCCAAGGAGTGCCTGGTGGATTTGAACTGCCGACCTTTTGGTTAGCAGCTGTAGCAATTAACCACTATGCCATCAGCATTAGGAAGGCAAGAATCAAGCCTGCAAGAGTGGAGTTGACCAGGGTCATGGAAGCTGAGATGAGGGCAGAGGAGGGGTTGGGAGAAGACCCAGGGGCAGAATTCCAGGCCTTCTGTCCACCTCCAAGCTTTCAGTGTCACAGGAGCCAGTAGGGTGCCTGGGTCCCCTGCGGTGATACTGCTGCAGTAGAAGAAGCAGTGATGACTCAGAGAGGAAACAGGAGCCTTTGATAAAGCAGGGCGGGGACACTGGGGATTTCAGGTTCCACCCCATTGTTTGACTTGTGGAAGGAATGACCCAGCCTCTGGTCTGCTCAGGATGCAGCAAGGATAGACATAAATCTGGCCCTGGCCCCTGCCAACAGAGAATTTTCCACAATTCTGGGACCTTCATTGGAGCTGCTTGCTGTGAGGTAGCGGTTCTCAAAGTGTGACCCGGTCTAGTGCATTAGCAACTTGTGAGAAGTGCAGGTTTTTCAACTCCCTTTCCGGATCTCCTGAATCTAAAACTCTGGAGGCAGAGCCCAGCAATCTGTTTGAACAAGCATTCCAGAGGATTCTGTTGCATGCTCACATTCAAGAACCCCTGGTCTAAGGCAGAGCCCCTGGGTGGTGCAAATGATTAACGCTTACCAGAAGGTTGGAGGTTCGCACCTCAGAAGAAAGGCCTGTTGATCTACTTCCAAAAAATCAGCCGTTGAAAGCCCTGTGGAGCACAGTTGTACTCTGACGCACATGGCGTTGCTGTGAGTCAAAGTCGACTCCATGACTGGGACTGGGACTGGGACTGGTCCTGGAGTGGCTTGGATGTGGGCCAGCTGCAGCCAGTTCTGCCCTTGAAAACCCAGCAGCTGATGGTCTGGCTGTTGAGACAAGTCCTTTTTGGAACTCTTCTTGGCCGTTGACTCAGGACAAGGTCAAGAAGCTGGGTTATCTGGCCCCATCTAGCCAGTAAAGACTGGTAAAGGTTTCTGGGTTGTCCCTAGGATTTTTCCTGTCATTGTTGTGTAGCAGGATCTTATCAGGCGAGATCAGAACGGTGCTGTTCTCCAGCTGAGAGAGACTTGAGCTACTGTGAAGGCCACAGTTGACTGTAAATTAGGAATCTTTGTGCAGTGATGGCCCCTCTGATAGGGAGGCCAGAGCAGGTCTGGAAGTTCTCCTGGAGGGAGCTGGGGAGGAGGGGGGAGCTGCTGGAGGGTCCAGACCCATTTCACTGCAGCTTGCCTGTCTGGGCTTGGCCAGCAGTAAAACAGCCATTTACATGATTAGGATCAGATCTTGGCTTCCAGTCAGCTGTCACTGGTCAACTTAGAAGGGCCCCTGACTCAGTGAGTGTGAGGACTGTGCTGATGCTATGCCAGCGCTATTCTGAGCAAAGGCAGGAGCCCGGCTGGCCCTGCCCTGAGCAGGACAGGTAATTCCCTTCTGGGCCTCCAGGGCTCTGCCTGGTGGCTCCGCCATGGTGTGGCTCCTGTCTGTCTGGTCACAGACCCAGCCAGAGAGCTGGTACTCATCTAAACCCCACTGTTCCTGTTGTTAGGTGCCATCAAGTCAGTTCAATTCATAGCTATTCTATGGGACAGAGTACTACTGCCCCATATGGTTTCCAAGGAGCCACTGGTGGATTTGAACTGCCGACCTTTTGGTTAGCAGCCAAGCCCCAACCACTACACCACCAGGCTGAAATCTCTGCTAAGATGGATACACACACCAGCTGCCGTAAAGGCTATTCCAACTCGTGGCGACCCCACGTGTGTCATGGTAGAGCCGGGCGTGCTCCATAGAGTTTTCAATGGCTGGTTTTTCAGAAGTAAACCCGGCCTTTCTTCCAAGGTGCCCTTGGATGGACCCGAACAGCCAACGTTTCAGTTAGCAGCTGAGTGCTTAACCCTTTGTGCCACAAGGTAGACAAGACTAATTATAACCACTCCTTCAGGGCATCAAGAGTTTGTCCAATCTGGGGACTTGAACTGAAATACAGTTTCAGAAGGATCAAGAGTTACATTTTTTGTTTTGAGGAAATCACCACAGATCAAGTAAAACTCAGCAAAGGCTTATACATTTACTCTAGGGGAACAGCAAAACGCTTCTTATGTTGGCTCATTCCCCTGATTAATGAGTGATAGCTTAGTGTCATGTTTGAAAGCCTGTGTTCTTGGGTAAGCTGCCCTTGCAACAAAATTATAAATAGTTGGAAAGTTTTGGGATAGAGTTTTTTTTTTTTTTTTTTTGCCATCTGAGGAACTGTATATTTAAAGTAATGATTGCACTTTCTTGATATTTCTTCTATTTCTATAGGAAGTTTTTTTTTTTTAACTACAAGGCTTTTCTATTTGGTGTTTGTGGTTTGCCAGAATGGCAAAATGAAATGGAAACATCAGTATAAAACACTGATGATTGATTAATACTTTGGTGTTTGAGCGTCAATGACTATACATACATCTGAGCATGATTAGAGTGATAGGAACCGAGTCCCAGGGCCTGGTTGGCAATAAGTCTCCTTGAATGAAAGAATGAGTGCTTAGCACATTCTTTGCTGTGCTCACTCCAGGTCGCTGAGGAGAGAGAAGACTACTGACACACTGGTCTGTTTCAAATTATAATATTCAAGTCTTAGAATTTGGGATAATTCTAATGTTAAAAATAGGTTGTTTGATCAATAGATGGATCCCGATAGAAAGGGGAGAGATGTAGCACAGAACTTCAAATTCCCAAAGAATCCGGACTTACTGGACCCACTGAAGCTGGAAGAATCCTCAAGGGTATTGCCTTGGGTATTCTTCAAAAACCTTTAAGCGAAACCATCTTTAAACAAAGTCATGGTTTAGCTCAAAAAGTAAAGACTGTCATCCTTAAGGATTGCACTTTTTTTTTTTTTTAATCTATACTATAGAGCTGTGGCTGCTAACCAAAAGGTTGGCAGTTCGAGTCTACCAGCCACTCCTTGGAAACCCAATGAGGCAGTTCTACTCTAACCTATAGGCTTGCTATGAGTCGGAATCGATTCGATGGCAATGGGTTTGGTTTAGTTTTGGTTATATGAAACCAAAGGGACCACAGTAACTGTAAAGCATAGATAAGTTTAGGGGGCAGTGAATCTAAATTGATGTGGGTAGAACAAGTAGAGCAGAAACAAGAAGGTTGAGACGATGGGAAAGATGAAACCTATGACACTGAACAGTATGTGTAGAAATTGTTGAATGGGAGCATTTTTTGATGTGTATCTTGTCACCAAAAATTAAAATTAAATTTTGAAAAATAAGTTATGTAAAGCCAATAAGCCGCTAACTCTGAGGGGTGGTAATTTGGGTTAAGAAAGTTGCAGTGGGGGTGGGGGGCGTTACTTGTTTATTTTTCCATACTACAGTTATTTGAATTAAACAACAACGGTGTGCACGTGTTCCTGGCCAGTCAGCATAATGTCTGACACTGACCTTCTCAACCTGGGAAGATCAGAAATTGCTCCTGTGGTGTTCAGCCCCTGCCTGCCCCTCACCTGAGCCTCTTGGCCAAGAGCTGCAAGCCAAGGTGGAACCTACTGTTTGTGGTGGAGGAGAAGGAAGGAAAAGAGGCAAGAGAGAGAGGAGAAGAAGGGATTGTTCTTGGGAGGTAGTGGAACCCAGGGCGTCATGCTGAACACCACCAGACACCAGGGCGTGATTGATTCCACCAGAACTAAAGGCTATCTTGCGTGGCCTTGTATTTAATCCCTGCCAGATATCAAAAAAAAAGCAAATCTCCTGTTACTCCAAAGGTAGCTGGGAGCCTTGCTTAGCCGCAGCTGTTCTCATCCAGATCTGAAGTACAACTGTGGGTCTTTGTTGCCTGGGTTTTGCTTGCAGATATAGATGAATGCGCAGATGTGAATGCCTGCGGGGAGGCGCACTGCAAGAACCTGATGGGGTCCTACTCCTGCCTTTGCGACAAGGGCTACAAGTACGACAGTGATAAGAAGGTCTGCCAAGGTACTGACTGCCTCTGTGCCACCTGAAGCCTGCTCCCTTTGTTTACCTCCCTCCTTCTCCTCTACTTTGTCCTCCTCTTCCCGGAATCCTCCAACTTCCCAGAAACACTTGGTGTTTGTACTTCCTAAGTGGGTACTGAAGTATAGGAATGACTGGCCAAATATCCAGGAAACATAGAAAATGGATAGGGTGTCCAAAAAAACACTCATATGAAAGAACGCCTCTCCATATATACCTGCTCCTGGCCCCAGAAGTCCCCATGTGGTGCCCCAGTCACGGCTTCCCTTAACACTGCCCACACACACACCCACACGCTTAAGTCTTGATGCAACTCAGTACCCTTCTCCCACCAGCCATAGGCACAGAGAAAAGATTTAATGGGAAAACATCGCTGTGCAAAACACCAGAAAGGCAAATCAAGCTCTCTCCAATCCTCTGTTTCACCCTGGTTCGGTGACTCTCACGGAAGAGGTTCGCACCCTGGACGTGTTCCGGGCTCTGGGCTACCCGAGGGCTTCCTTGCTCCTCCACTTCCACTTGACCTACCCGCTTGGGAGTCTGGGTGGAGCAGTGGCTAATTGCTACGGCTACTAACCAAAAGGTCAGCAGTTCGAAGGCACCAGACACTCCTTGGAAACCCTATAGAGCAGTTCTACCCTGTTGCGTAGGGTTGCTATGAGTCGGAATTGACTCAACGGCAACAGGTTTTTTTTAGGAGACAGGTCTGATGAAATCCTAGTTCTCACTGCCCAGTTCCAGCCAGATTCTGGAGGAGTTGTAGAGAAGCAAGATTCTTTCTTACCATTCGTCTTAGTCTCCTAGTGCTGCTGTAACAGAAATGTCACAAGTGGATGGCTTTAAAGAACAGACATCTCTCTCCCCACTGTTCAGGAGGCTAGAAGTTTGAACTCAGGATATGGCTCTAGTAGCTGACAGTCTTCAGAGTTTCTGGCCTCGTAGATTCATCCGCCTCCATAATCTTCCAATAGAGTCTGTCTTCCCCTGTATGAGCTCCTTTCTGGTCTTAACTGCTCGTTTTATAACTCAGAAGTGAGTGGGTTTGAGAAACAGGCTACACTGATAAGGCCTCATTACATAACAATGAAAACCCTGTTCCCAAATGGGATTATATCCACATGTATAGGGGTTGGGATTCCAACATGTATTTTGGGGGACACAATTCAATCCATAATACCATTCTTCCTTTCTGGTAGCCGTGGGAGGACCATGCCCTGTTCCTGATGGTGTGGAGTACCCTGGCATGGGAACAGTCCCTCCTTCGTGATGGAGAACATCAAGGAGGGGCCTGAGGAGAAACACTGAGAGTGTGGGGTGGTCTCACCTCACCTGCAGGAACAGGGTGCCTCCCGATCAGTGCTGCTGATCCCCCTCCTTCTCTCTCTACCAGAAGGGCCCTGACTGCTGGCCACCCCTCAGACTCTTAAGCACCCCAAGGATGGCTGCTTGAATTTGCATCAGTTATCTTCTAGTCCACGTATTTTATGAACGTGATTTTAATAGCAGCCTAATTGTGTGTAGATTTGGCGTATTTTAAAAATTCTCTTTAAATTATTCCAATTGTTGTTGTTAGGTGCTGTTGAGTCAGTTCTGACTCACAGTGACCCTATGTACAACAGAATGAAACACTGCCCAGTCCTGCACCATCCTCACTGTCATCGCTACGTTTGAGCCCCTGGTTGCAGCCAGTGTGTCAGTCCATCTCATTGAGAGTCTTCCTCTTTTTCGCTGATACTCTACCAACCATGATGTCCTTCTTTTGGGACTAGTCCCTCCTAAGAACATGTCCAAAGTGCATGAGACTAAGTCTCGCCATCCTTCTCACGAGCATTCCGGCTGTACTTCTTCCAAGACAGATTCGTTTGTTCCTCTGGCAGTCCATGGTATATTCAGTATTCTCCACCAGCACCACAATCCAGATGCCTCATATTCCAGTGCTTTGCTTTTTTCAAGGAAAAGGAGGGCTGAGGAAAAAGGGATTATCCATCTAAGAGGGGTCAGCGTGGCCTTTGACCCTGGCTGCAGGTCTGGAAGAATGTGGGTAGAAACTGGAATACAGTGATCTAGAAGGGGAACAGGATTAGAGAGACTTTTGTTCACATTTCCATAGTGAACACATTACACATTACACGTGTGATCAGGAAAAAAGAGATATGTCACTATACAAAGAATGTGGTTTAGAGACGTTTTCTTTTGGAATAATGCCAGCACATTTACATTTTCCCCCACTTTCCCTTTTGTGGCCTGCAGATGTGAACGAATGCGAGGATAAGCTCTGTGAACAGACCTGTGTCAACTCCCCGGGGAGCTACACCTGTCACTGTGACGGACGCGGGGGCCTCAAACTGTCGCAGGACATGAACACCTGTGAGGTAGCGTTTTCCCTTCGGTCCTGTGGAATGAAATTCTGCCTTCAAAACCCAGGATACACAAAGCCAGCATTGCTGGGGGCAGGGGGCATTTTCAAAAAAACTGAGTCATACTTAGACTGGGTTAGCAGTGAAATTTCACATCTACTTGGATCACAGTCGTGGTGTTTTGTTGGTTACTCTTTGACAACTGACAGAGTAGGTTTGTCGAGAAGTGCTTTTGGGACTACTTAGCTTTTCCTGAAAGGCTTTGGTGTTCTTTGAGGCCCCATGGAGAGATTTGGGATAAGAAATGTGTCTGTTTTCTGGAAGTGTTTGGTTGTATTTATAAAATCACTATAGCAACTACCCACTCAACAACTGACCAGCATGGTTGTGGACCCAAAGTGTGACACAGCCACAAACTAATGCACATTTTCTACTGAATCTGTCACACTTACCCAGGAAGCTAGCTAGACCATCGTTTCGTAACATGTGTATGTAATTAGGTCCTGGGCGATTAGTACCTCCATCGGAGAACTAGCTGGCTGTATTACTGAGTTTTCCTGTTCACCTGAGGCCGTGGTATAGGCTAAAGAAATCTGCCTGGGAAGTTGATTATAGTGAACGTTTCGAGAAAAAAAAAAAAGGTTCTTCCAGATGAAATAGCCCTCCGTGGATGGTTTTACAATACTGCAGATGGTGGAAAATGGCTGCCAATGGTCTCTGGAATCTGTGCCTGAGGAGGCGGTGTTGACTGGGTACAGTGGAGTTCTGCTTGTTCACACATCTTATTCTTTGTCTCAATATTTACCTTACGTTGAGTGGAGAGAATATGCCTTTCCCGGCATCCTCACAAGGCTGCACGAGTCAGCTGAAGTCCCTGCTCTCTACGCTGTGGCCCCTCACGCCATCTTCTCGGGGGAATGTGGGGAGCAAGCACTGTGTCAAGTCAGCAGCTTCTAGCTCCCAGCTCTGCCGCCGACTAACTATGTGGTGTCGGGCAGATCAGTTCTCCCTCTCTGGTCCAACCCCTAATCTGACCTCCTCAGGTGCCTTCCAGAGAGGTCAGCTTTAAACTTCTGTGGCTTCCTGCTCTCTTTATTGGCAGAGTGGAGAAGCTGTATCAGTGATCATGGCTGGTTGACTAGAACTAGAGCAGAGAACATTCTAGAAACAATGGTTTTCAAGGCATCCATATTTTATGTATTTTGTAATAGGTTGTAGTATCGTTGTTTTTAAAAAATTATTCTCTGTGTTTTTCTGTGTGTTTGAAGTATTTCAAAATTTAAAAAAGTAAAAGCAATTAGGGAAGTTAGGAGTGGAGGAGGGCAATGAAATATCAGAAGAAGCTGACTGGATCTCCCTGGGATACACAAATTATGTATAAATGAAACCAAAGCCTTCTAGAAATGTATATATGTATGAGACAGACCTCTTCTCCTGGAAGCCCTTTAACACACTGGGAAAAAAAAAAGCTAAACCCACTGTCATCAAGTTGATTCCGACTCATAGAGACCCTACCAGACAGAGCATAACTGCCCCATAGAGTTTCCAAGGAGCGGCTGGTGAATTCAAGCTGCTGACCTTTTGGTTAGCAGCTGAATGCTTAATCACTGTGCCACCAGGGCTCCTTAACACACTGAGGTCTGGTTATAACAACCTTTATAGGATTTCAGTAACTAACCCTGGGGCACCGAGTTGCAGAGACTAATTGTATACTTAGTGTGACCCCGGCTTCTGATGCCCCGGAGGTGGAAGGTGATTAAGCTGTTGGTACAAGCTGTGGAAAGAGAGACAGAAAGACATGCAGCCTCACATAGGCACTGCGATTATCATGAGGCCTTGTGGTTAAAGGAAAGAAGCTAAAATAAAGGGCTGTTTCCTCCATGCCTCATGGTTATCACTCCTGTTTTGTGACAGGACATTTTACCATGTGTACCTTTTAATGTGGCCAAAAGTGTGAAGTCTTTGTATCTGGGACGGATGTTCAGTGGGACCCCCGTGATCAGGCTACACTTCAAAAGACTGCAGCCCACAAGGTGAGAAGGGGATTTATAACACACACAGATTGTTCCAGATGAAACAGCCACCATGGGTGGCTTTACAATAACCCCAAACCTGTTGCCATCAAGTTGACTTCGGCTCATGGTGACCCCATGTGACAGAGTAGAACTGCCCCATAGGGTTTTCTTGGCTGTAATTTTTATGGAAGCAAGTCAGCAGGCCTTTCTTCCATGGCACTGCTGGGGGGTTTGAACCGCCAGCCTTTAGGTTAGTAGTTGAGTACAAACTTTGTGCCACCCAGAGACCTCACAGACACTGGAAAATGGAATCTGTGCCTGAGGAGGTGATGTTGTCTTGAGTACAGTGGAGCCCAGGATGGTCCTGGACCACCTCCTCAGTCTCAACAAAATACAACCTACAGTGTCACAAGTTTAAATACTACATTTCTGAGTAATTTGTCACCAAATGGTCCCACCATCCAGCCCATCATTTCTGGAAGACCACTTCTCAGGCAGGAAATCTGCTTTTGGTGGCGCTGGAAAGAATTATGGGATCGCTAGGGTAGAAGCTTGGCCAGTGTTTGTCCATGAACTGCTGTGCACCTGTGTGGCCATAGCTTGCTTATCTGTTGCTTTTTCTAATGCCAGATTTTAAGATATCAATAGGGAAAGAAGCCATAAGTTGTTCTGACCTGTGCATAATTCTCATTTGTTTCTTGGCACCCTCGTGATCAGACTTATGGCTGAGTTCGACTTTAGAACCTTTGACCCTGAAGGTGTCCTTTTCTTTGCTGGAGGCCATCAAGACAGCACCTGGATTGTCCTTGCTTTGCGGGCCGGCAGGTTGGAGCTGCAGCTCCATTACAACGGGATTGGCCGCGTCACCAGCAGTGGGCCCGTCATCAACCACGGCATGTGGCAGACGGTGAGTGTGGGTGCCCATTTCCCGTTCCTCTGGGGCTGCCTTTCCTGGCCAGCCCCAGTGGTTCTCCCTGAACTGAGGGCCCCAGGAATAGTCAAGTACTCGAACACTCAACAGTTTCTGAGTAATGCCTGCCTGGTGCTGGTGACACAGTGAACAGGAAGAGCTCTTGTCTTTGTGAAGCAGAGGGGCTCAGCATGAGTCTCAAGGGGCTTATCTTCTTCGTTTCACCACACAGTCTTAGCATGACTCCCTCAGAATATGGACTCACCCCTACAGCTGTGGTTCCCAAATGGGAGTGTTTCCCTGCCAGGGGGATTTGACAACGTCTGGAAGCACAAGTGGTTAAGAGCCAGGCTGCTAACCAGGAGGTCAGCAGTTTGAATCCACCAGCTGCTCCTGGGAAACCCTATGGGGCAGTTCTACTCTGTCCTATAGGGTTGCTATGCGTCAGAGTCGACTCGATGGCAGTGGGTTTTTTGGTTGGAGACATTTTTGGTAGTCACATCTTGGGAGGGGGGATGCTATTGGCATCTAGTGGGTAGAAGACAGGGATGCTGCTAAACACACTGCGATGTACAGGGTGGGTCCTCACAACAAAGAATTTTTGGCCAAAAATGTCAGTAGGTCTAAGGTTGAAAAACCCTGAACTAGAGGTTCAGGGGCTTCCTGCTTCTCATCTCTGTGTGTATCATTGGCCCATAGTCTGAGCAGACTTCGAAAGCTTACCTTTTCAGTGTAGAGTAGTCAAATATGTCCTACAGACACCCTGATCGTCCTCCAGTCCCTGACTTATAGAGCCTGTTCATGTACTCATGGGCATCCACCCCTTCTGAGGTGGAAAAGCTAGTTATTGAAGGTCACTGGGAGCTCATACTTGGGCATGACACTTCCTAGAGAATTTTCTGGCTACACATCCAGAGTCAAAACCTTTTGGCAAATCTGAGGTGAGCATGCAGCTAACCTCCTGATTCAACCTGTACTCGAAGGTTTTTAAACCCGTTGCTGTCAACTCGATTCTGACTCATAGCCACCATGTGGCAATGGGTTTTTTTTTTTTTTTGGTTAGAAAGTTTTTATTTTAGGGAGCTCTTCTGCAAGCTGTTGGCTTTTTGGAACACAGTCTGACCTACTTTATATCCAGATCCATGGAATAAAGTGGTCTGTAATATACGGGCTCTCACTGTCCTTGCAAAGTGTCACAGTAACTGAAAGTGGGCTTTCAGAAGTGATTGTGAAAAAGAAATGGGAAAAGCACTCTTTTTTCCCTTAGAAATTAAGATAAAATGGAAAACTTCACCCTGGCCTCTGTGAATAAAAACACTGTAGACATTTGCTAATATTTCCATCCTCTCAAGTAATGTCTAGTTCCTTTCCTAGCCTCTTAAAGGAACAAGTATCTGCAGAGTGGCAGGAGAGGTGTTTCCAGCCTAAATACAGATAAAAAATAAATCTAGAATAAGACGTTTCTGAGAATGGCAAGCCTTGCAATCTGCAGATAGGAACTTGGTGCTCCCCAGCCCTGGAGATTCACGCCCTTGTCCTCCGTGTGGGGGCTGCAGGATGGGTGGCCTCAAGATGAGATAGCTGTGTGGAAAACATGACCTAGTCGATTTGATACAGTCTGCCCATTGATGACTCAGAGCTGCCACCGCACCCTGAAGAGATGAACCACTAGGGAGTAAGTGGCAGATCCAGGGGGTACCTCCTTCAAGAGGCGTGTCAGATCAATTGTGATATTTCCCTCCCCTCTATTGTTTCTGACTAGTCCCCCAAATTGCACCTCACACCCACATACACGCATGATCTTTTTGACCCTTTGGACTGTCCTATACACACAGTAACTAAATTCAGACCCGATACCTAAATTTTTTTTTTCCACTTAAGCACAAAAGGAAATTGGTATAGGTCTCAGAGATTAGTGCCTAACCAAAGAAGTGCGACAATGGAAATAAAATGTGGCTGTGTGCCTGGCAGAAATGGCAGACAGGGAAGGGCAGGGCAAAGGTACATAAATTGCAGTCCCTCCTGGAAGTATGGGAAGCAACGTTAACCTCTATAGGTAGGGCTGTTTTTTTTAGTTCCCGTAGAGTCACCTCTGACTCAGGACGACCACAAGCACAGCAGAACAAACATTGCTCAGTCCTGTGCCATGTTCACGATCGTTGGTGTGCTCAAGCCCATTGTTTTGGCTACTGTGAGTTCCTTCCAACCTAGGGACTCATCTTCCAGCACTATGTCAGACAGTATTCTGTTGTGATCCATAGGTTTTCGTTGGCTAGATCACCAAGCTTTTCTTTCTAGTCTGTCTTGATCTGGAAGCTCCACTGAAACCTGTCCAGCATGGGTGGCCCTGCTGGTATTTGAAATTCCAGTGGCATAGCTTCCAGCATCACAGCACGATGCAAACCACTACAGTTCAACAAACAGGCAGGTGGTGGGTAGGTAGGGTACATAGGTATATTATTCATTCACAAGATCAGGCCAAACCATGAATTACTCTCAGCAGAATTACTTTATAAGGGTCCACAGGGAGAGCCACTTTACCACTCTGAGCTGGTTTCTTCATTTGCAGAATGACAATTAGAAAGGTCAAAGATAGCAACTCTATGATATGTAACACTATCATTTTCTGCCCCTTGCCCATGGCAGATATTGCTGAGCGATCATGGTGTGTGTCTTCCTGCTGAGCAGCGAACTGATACCTTTTTACCAGCCCTAGACTAGATAATCTCCAAGGTCCCTGGCAGCACAAATATCGCTAGGACCTTGCCCAGAAATAAGTTTAATCAAGGCAGAGTGCCATCAGTGCTTGCCCAGAGAGTACAGAAGAAGGGGAAGAGTCATCCTTATAAGAAGAAATCAGGGATGGTCTCATGAAGGAAAAAGCATTTGAAGTAGAGATGGGAGAAGGGTCTTTAATGTGGAGATGTGGCATTGTCCCTCAGTAGAGAAAGTGGCTTCTTTAGAAAATGACAGAAAAGGACTTAAAACATGAGGCATGGGGAGATAGTGAGAAAGACAGGTTAAGGCCCATTGTGAAGGCCTCTGAGAGCCACGTTAAGGAGTTACTATTTACAAGAAACCCTAAGTGTAACAGAGGAGCTCTGCTGCGGTTTGGTTTGGAGGTCATAAAAAAACGACAGGGGTTTGCCAGCCCTCTGATGGACTACAGCCAGGCTTTGAGTCATCCACATGGCCATAAAAAAATATGAAACTCTAAAACTGGATTATGGTGATCCCAGATGCTGGTGCCCACAGGCACCTAGCAGAAGCAAATGAAAATAGTCTATGAAGGAAGATAACATAATTTTAGGCCTTAAATTATTTTTACACATAATTATTTCAAATGCAGTGATTCAATACACTATCAGAGACAACCAGGCACACAGAGAGAAGACGACATAGAGGAGAATCAGCAGAAATAACACAATGGAAACAAAACCTCAGAGAGTCCAGATATTGGAATTATTGGATACAGATGGTAAAACAACTGTGCTCAAGGAGAAAACTACACTTGAAAAAATTTTGGCAAGAAACTGGAAATTATTAAAAGTGAAAAGATAGATTTAAAAAAGAACCAGCCAGCAATTCTGTAACTGAAAAATATAAAACTGAAAGGAAGAACACAGTAAACAAATATAACAGCAGAAGTGAGAATTAGTACACTGGAGGATAGGTCAGAAGAAAGTATCTAGAATGAAGTATGGACTGACATAAGGAAAGAAAATACAGGAAAGCAGGTGAGACACAGTGATCTAGTAAAAAGGGGTAATATATGGTGAATTGGAGTCCCAGAAAGATAGGAGAGAATGAGGCAGAACTAGTAGTCAAGGAGATAATGACTGAGAATTTTCCAAATTGGTCAAAGACAAAAGTCTACAGATTTAGGAAACCAGATGAATATCCAGATGGATAAGTAAAAATAAGTCCATACCTAGGCAACTCATAATGAAACTCCAGATAACCAAAGACAAAAATGTGGTTGCAAGACTCAACAGACCAGTGGCAGTGGTTGTACCACTTTGTGAATATACTTAAAGATCCATTTAATTGTATATTTGAAAAATAAAACAAACTTAAAAAAAAAAAAAAAAAAGACCACCCTGGCAGTGGCTTTCCTCAGCATTGCAGAAGGACCCAGGACAGCCAGCAAAATAGCATCAGATGTGTTGTCAAGGGGAGTCTTCAAGAAATCCAGGATCTAGGTGTAAGAGAACAAGACCATATGAGTGGCAATGGGAGTCACAATTGGTTAAGAGCCCAGTTTTTTTTTTCTTGTAATAGCCCATTAGTGTGACTTCCTGTGGTCTTGGTAAGGGAACGCCCAGTTACAAGACTGTATTACACTCAAGGAAGACCAAAGCCATGGCTTCCCACTGACTATAATTCACTCCTAGTCCTCTCAATATTGTCTCCTAGCAACATTGCTGACATCCACCTTTATCAGGGTCCCAGGGCAACAATGACAAGAAGACAAATTAAAGGTCATGTCCCATACAGCAAAAAAAATTTTTTAAAAGACCTTTAACCACATATATTCAGCAAAAATAGCTTTTAAGAATGAAGGTAAAATGAAGACCTTTTCAGAAAAATAAAAACTGAGTGAGTCCATTATCAACACCAAATGAAAAACCAAACCTGTTGCCATCGAAACAATTCCTACTCATAGCAACCCTACAGAACAGGGTAGAACCCATAGGGTTTCCAAGGAATGGCTGGTGGATTCAAATGGCTGACCTTTTGGTTAGCAGCTGTAGTTCTTAACTACTGTGCCACCAGGGTTCCCCATCATCAATAGACATGCACTAAAGGAAATTTTAAAGGGCCTTCTTCAGGCCTTCTGAGATGAAAGCAGAAAAGAATAAAGAGAAATAAAAATGATAAATGTGTACATAAATATAATGAACAATAATAGTTTTAAGCTATAATACTTTTGTAGGGTTAAAAGGAAAATATATAAGTATATTGGATTTATAATATATCAAACAAAGTCAGGAAGACGTTAAATTTATTTATCATTCTAAGGCCATTACATTGTCCAAGATGAGTGTAAAAGCCTCCATTAACATTAACATTAGGCTTTGATAAGCCAAAGATGCATGTTGTAATTTTCTAGGGTAACCACTAAAAGAACAGGAAAAAGAGTGTCTACTTCCAAACCTACAGAGGAAAAAAATAACAAAAATTACTAAATTCATCCAAAAGAAGGCAATAAAAGGAAAAAAAAAAAGGAACACAAAGCAGGTGGGATAAATAGGAAGAAGACTGTAAAAAGGTAGATTTAAACCCAAATACATCAAATTAAAAAACCAAACCCATTGCCATCAAATAGAATGATCTACTAAAAGACAAAGATTGTCAGACCATATTGAAAAGAAAAACTGTATGTTATTTGCAAGAGACATATCTCAAATATAAGGATAGAGAAAGGTTAAAATTAACAGATTTACCATGCAGGCACTGATCAACAGAAAGCTAGCATAGGTGTATTAACATTGGACAAAATAGACTTCATGGGGAAAAGCCTTGCAAGAGATGGAGGATCACTTCTTAATAATAGTTCCGTTCACAAGGAAGATATAACGATTCTAAATTTGTATGTGCCTAGTAACATGGTCTAAAATAATATGAAGCAAATATTGATAGAGCTACAAACAGAAAGGAAACCTGGTAGTGCAATGGTTAAGCACTCAGCTGCTAACCAGGTCAGCAGTTCAAACCCATCAGTGGTTCTGTGGGAGAAAAGACCTGGAGATCTGCTCCCCAAAAGATTACAGCCTAGGAAACCCTATGGACCAATTCTCTGTCCATAATTCTCTGTTGCTGTGAGTCAGAATTGAAAGCACACAGCAACAACACAGAAATCCACAATCATTGTGAGACACATTAATCCAGCCCTAGAGAAGGACATCATGCTTGGTAAAGTAGAGGGTCAGTGAAAAAGAGGAAGACCCTCAATGAGATGGACTGACACAGTGGCTGCAATAGTGGGTTCAAGCATAACAATGATTATAAGGATGGCACAAGACCGGGCAGTATCTGTCGTTCTGTTGTACACAGGTTTGCTATGAGACAGAACCAACTCAATGGCACCTAACAACAACAATATAGAGTAGATGGACAAAAGAAAGTCAATAATGAATAGAATATTTGAATAACTCAGTTAACAAAGTTGAACAAACTGGCATTTATACTACACAAAATGCGGCTAAACATTTGGCTGCAAACCAAAATGCTGGCAGTTTGAATCCACAAGCCGCTCCTTAGAAACCCTATGGGGCAGTTCTGTGCTGTTCTATAGGGTCGCTATGAGTCGGAATCGACTAAACGACGGCAAAGGGTTTCGAGTTTTTGGACACAAACTAATTTCAGAACATATGTTCTTCTAGACATGCATGAAGTATTTTTAAAAAGTTGACTACAGTAAACTAGGCTAAAAGGCAAGTCTCAACAATTCAAAAATATTGGAATTATACAGAGTATGTATTCTGACCCAAATGAAATTAAGCTAGAAATCAACAAGATAGAAAATCCAATACGTTTAGCAACTAAGAAATACGTTTCCAAATAATCCACTGTGCAGAGAATCACAATGGAAGTAAAGTAATTTGAATGAAATAATGAAAATATCACCTGTGAAAACTTACGGTATACAGACAGGACAATGCTCAAAGGGAATGTATACAGGCAGCCCCTGCTGGGTCACATCCGACAACTCGTACTTAAGACGGACTGCCATAAATCCTAGTATATTAAATTTTTGAGTTAAATGCAATGGTTCGCGCATATAACAACCAGGTGGTTCAAATCCAGAATACATTAAGAACTACAAATCAATAAGAAAAAGACAACCCAATAGAAAATAGGTAAAAGAGTTAAACAGGTGAAATCTAAATGGCTAATAAATATATGAAAAGTTGCTGAACCACATTAGGAACAGAGAAATGCAAATTAAAATTAAACTGAGATACTAGGACACGCCCCCAAGAATGGCAGACATTAAAAAGCCTGCCAATACCAAGTGTTGGCGAGGATCTGGGCCCATTACAGGAACTCTCATACTTCTGGTAGAAGTTTGAATGGGTGCAACTGCTTTGGAAAACACGTTGGCATTATCTAGTAAAGTTGAAGAACAAACATACCCTATGCTCCAGCTTGTTTGTTGTTAGTTGCCGTCTGGTCAATTCTGACTCATGGCGGCCCCATGTGTGCAGAATGGAACTGTTTCATACAGTTTTCAAGGCTGTGCCCTCTTGGAAGCAGATTACCAGGCCTGTCTTCCAGGGTGCCTCTGGATGGGTTCAAACAACCAACCTTTTGGCTAGTAGTTGAGCATTGAATTGTTTGCACCATCCAGAGACCTTACGATCAAGCTAGAATTAATTATGTATACCAGGATACATATAAAGAGTTGTTTGTAGCAATGTTATTATTGGCAGTAGCCCCAAACTGAAAAACCCTAATCTTATCAACAGTAGCATGAGTAAGTTGTGATCGAGTCACACAATGGAATACTGTAAAGCAATAAAGATGAAACAATATGCAAAGACATGGATGAATCTCAAAAACAACAGTGTTGAGCAAAAGAAGCCAGACAACAGAATACACACCGAATGATTTCACTTACATTTGGTTCAAATGAAACAAAACTCAAATTGATTACTTAGGGATTTATATTTAGATGATAAAACTAAAAGAAAAAGCAAGCATTACGGTTACTCCTTAGCAGGGCAGGAGTTATGGTTGAGAAAAGACACCCAGGAGGGCTTTAGGGGTGCTGACAGTTTCTATTTCTTGATCCGGGTGGGTTACATGAGTGTTTGCTTTATAGTGATTCATTGAGCTATTATTTATGTTTTATGTGCTTTTCTATGTGTGTGTTATATTTTCCAACAAAAGAAAAGCTTTGAGACATTATTCAGTTTGCTTTAGGGTTCAGCCTGGTTGATGGCTCATTGGTTAGTACGTTCAAGTCCCATCCCAGATGGTCATGCATGTTGACAATGGATGGGCATTCTCCTTAATCCAAGGTCCTGCTGACTTGGATCTCTGCTTAGAATCAGAAGAAACTGAAAACATCTTGCTCAGAAAAGAGAGCGAGAGAACAAACGGCACACATCTTGTGTGTTCGCTTTACAGAAGACATTTGTTATATTAGTTTAAATCTGTATGGAGACTGTGCGTGAGGAAAACCACACTGCAGATACCCAGGCCTTGATTTTAACTTCTCTCTGAAGCTTTGTGCCTCCATCAGCCATTGGTTCATTCATTCTTGAAGAACCAGCAAAAGTGGCAATTGGAACTTTCTATAGAGGTGGCTTGTGCTGCAAATTGTTTTCTGTTGTACAGTAAAACCTGTGAAAGCCGGAACCTCTGTAAGGCAGAAGCCTGTCAGAGAAGGAAAACTCAAATATTTTCCACTAAATAGAGAGGAATAGGAAAGTGGTGACTGCAGGGTGGGTTATCTAATAGGCAAGGTAAGCACAGTGTTCATCTTGCTTACCAGATCATCTGTAGTGAACAATTTCACATTTTTTCACGATCAAAGATTCTGCATTTAAGTATGACTGGTATCTGTCTCCCCAACCCCGCAGCACCTTTCTACACCATCAAAGCCTCTCTTGAAATTTACAATCCCTGATAGGGGAGGATGACCCCGTAAGCAAGGTAAGCACGGGCTTACTTGTGCTTACTTAGTAATCTGTAGTGAACAATTTCACATCAAAGATACGGTGAAACCCATGTGAAGTTGTTCACTGCAGATGACCTGGCAAGCACAGCTTACCTTGCCTCTTGGGTAATCTGCCCCTGGGTGACTGCACCCTGCCAAAGGCAGAAAACTTGCAAGATGCAGAAAAACAAGGTAGTCCAGTCGAGTTCCGGCTCTCACAAGCGTCACTGCATTAGGCATGTTGGAGAGGTTTGCTCTTCTCTTCATTTGTTGGCACTGTGTCTGCCTAGTTTCCAAAGCACTGACACGTCAGCTCCCAAGGTGATTTGACAGTGTGGTCAGGCCCCCTGCCTGCCCGGAGCTTGAAGGGTTGGCCTCAGGGGAGGAACTGTGAAGCCTTAGACTGGCCCTAGGTGGCCTTGAGCACATGGTTTCCCTTGAGGTTAGGGTCCCTCTTCAGAAGTGTACTTCTGCCTTCCTGCCCAAGCAGAAGGCCCTCTTCTTACGGTGTTGGTTTTCCTCAGATTTCTGTGGAAGAGCTGGAGCGGAATCTAGTGATCAAAATCAACAAGGATGCTGTTATGAAAATAGCAGTGGCTGGGGATCTGTTTCAGCTGCACAGAGGATTGTATCATTTGAACCTCACAGTGGGAGGCATTCCCTTCAAAGATGAAGCCCTCGTTCAGCCTGTAAGTATTGTCATCAATCACTGGGGTAGGAACACAGCAAGCAGTGTGTTTGAGAACCTGGAATCTGTGTCAGGACAAGATTTAGCCATGAGCTGACATGTGTTTGGCGTGAAACAAGCTCGGCGAAGGACTTAGAGGAAGGCAAAAGTTACCTAGCGTTCAGCAACCAAAACTATATCATTAATTACATGAGCTACTTCTCACCATCTCTTTTTATGAGACTCAGGTTTTCATCTGAACAGGATAATAAAAATGTCTATTTTGCAGTGGGGATAAAATACAATGACATTATTCTTTTAACTAAAAGAAAAATGAACTTTTTTGGACTATTCCTGAGAACATTTTGGGATGTTAACCTGCCAAGATTTCCATGGGGGAAAAAAAGCCCTAATAGGGAAGTTAGTTTTGGTAATTTTTCAACATTCTGCCTTTTCTCACCCCTTCCCCACATCATATACCTTTCCATCTTCCCAGCATCCCGATGTAAATAAAGGGCTAGAATTCTTGATACTGTGGCTATCATTTCCACAGTAAATACAAGGAATAAAAGTCACAAGCAACTTTAGGCACTGGATAGTGGGATTTTTAGTACTTCCTTCTCCTCAGAGAACGGTGAGGAGGAATATCCTACATACGTCCTCTAGGTCAGACCCATTGTTTCCAGACTTCAGTCTGTTAGTGACTTTGTACCTCTCATACCTTCTCACATTACAGATAAAGGCTGAGGTGACCTGATTTACTCAAAACCAGATAACAAGTGTGTGGCAGAGTTAGAACCGGCATCACAGCCCCTAGATTTCTATTTTCCATATGTGCATTAAACAAAATTACTTTTTAGGTGCCAGGTAAGCAATACGAGGCACAATGATTACATAAAGTTCACCTCTCCTCACATCCATTCAGCTAGGTGGTTAGTGCTTCTCGTTTCTACTTGATAAATGAGAAGAGAAAATGCCGACAGAGAGGGTAGGCTTTGCATAATGTGATACACCCTCCTTAACATGCATGCTTGCTGCATGCGCTACACTTGGCATTCAGAGGTAGTCTGCAATAAATCATTTTATAAAGTGAAGAGCTGTTTTGTGGAAAAAAAAGTAACCACCACAAGTTGGATCTTTCCATTTTTGCAAAAGGAGATTTCCCCATGCCTCACTTGAGCTGGGGGCACTCTGTCCCTAGCATGATTGAGGACTCTGTTTATCTGTTCAAGGGTGTCACCAGTCATCTGGCGCCTTGTTGTGATATCCAGAAGTGTATATGGCTCCCAGGAAGCTATTGGGATTTCTCTCTTTCCAGATAAACCCTCGCCTGGATGGTTGTGTGAGGAGTTGGAACTGGATGAATGGTGAAGACACCATCATCCAAGATACAGTAAAAGTGAACACTAAAATGCAGTGCTTCTCTGTGACGGAAAAAGGGTCATTCTACCCTGGCAATGGATTCGCCTTCTTCAGCCTCAATTATAGTAAGTGTTGGTTCTTTAGGTTGAGATAGTTATGGTTGCACTTTCAGGCAATTATACACTAAAAAACAAAACAAGAGAAACAACATACCTTCGATGACAGCATCGGGGTAAGTTGATGGCTGCAACAGATTTTGGGGGCAGCACACAGTAGGGATGAAGGCAGAGGCTCCACCTCTCAAGACACTGGCTCATAGTCTCATTGAGTTTCAAATAAGCCAGTGACACAAAAAAAAGTGTGACCTTCAGAGAAGATAGCTAGCCATGCTGGTGGCTATGATGACCCAGGCTGGGTAGGATGTGAAAGCTTTAAGGAGGTACTTTGCAGAAAGTTGTGAGACAAGACGAGCTTAGGATTTTTCCAAGAAGGTTGAGAAGCTCTCAAAAATGTGTTTGACATTGCAGCCAATGATTCAAAGAGGAATAAATAGGGAGATAGCATCTAAAAACAGCAGTGTAACAGCCAAAGGACCCCAGTGAGCTCAAGTTGAAAGAGAAAAGGAAAGGGGTTGGCGGCATCTAACCAGGGATGAATATAAGCAGGTACACAATACTGTCAGGGAGCCTAAAGTTTCCAAAAGGAGAGAGGCTTATCCAAACAAGGCAATAAAAGAGCTTTTCTTTTGTACCTAGAGGGGGAAAAAAAAAAAAGGAACATGACTTCTTGAAGTGGGTGGCATAATACCAACATGTAACAGAAAGTGGGAGATGGGACAGATTAGAGGAGAGGCAGGTGTCAGGTAGGGTGGAGGAATCCTAAGATCCGTTGTTGCTGTTAGTTGCTGTTGAGTCAATTCGGACTCATGGCGACCCCATGTGTGCAGAGTAGAACTCCTCCATAGGGTTTTCAAGGCTGTGACCTTGCGGAAGGAGAGCACCAGGCCTGTCCTCCAGGCACCTCTGGGTGGTATCAAACCACTAACCTTTTGGCTAGTAGTCAAGTGTTTCATCATTTGTGCCATCTGGGGACTCCTAAGATCTGTTAGGGACACAAGCTGAGATGTCTGTTGGACCTCAGGTGGCGATGTTGAAGGATTGGGCCTAAGGCAGGATTGGGAATTGTCATCATTGAGGTGGACGCTAAAATCAACGGCCTGGATGAAATGACTTAGGAAGTGAAAGTAGGTGGAGAGAAGGCAGAGAAGCAAGCTCACAGGCCTCCCCGTCCCGCCCCCGGCCGAGCTTTTATAAAACAGAGCTCTTCATTTCTTAAAACAAAAACAAACAAAAAATACAACTATTTCTTTTATTACCAAACTGATGAAAATTTACAGTAAAAACACAATCCCAATATGCTGATAAAATGAGCCACTTAACCATAAACTTGACATGCCTTGACACCCCAAATCATGGCAAGTTACCAGCTGTCCAATGATAGAAACAAACACTCTTCCGAGAAATATCTGTATGAATAATTCAAATTAGGGGTAGAAGGTTAAGCAGTTTATATTGTTTGCCTTGGACACACGTGATTTTCTGTGATGTTCTTCTTAGACAGGTTTTAAAATTAACTGTTATTTCTTGAGCACACATCAGTTGTTGCCCTTCATTTCAATCACTGGGTGCATATACATGAGTGGCTTTTGACTTTGAGAATCTTAGGAAGGCCATGTGTCCTGCCCCAGGAAAACAGACATGTATAGAATTTTTCAGACTATCTTAGCAGGTTCACAAGGCTCCTCAAGTTTGCCCTTGGGCCCCAGGTTAGGAACCCCTTGCCTGTTCTGATATTTATTACACATGCCTCCATAGTTATAACACGTGTCTTGTATTTCTCAGGCTTTCTGCTTGATATCTTGGTCTAGGTAGGTTCTGTAGTAACTTCTCCTTCTCCCCTTACCATCACCCCTCTCCTGCTCGGTCTCCTGGTTATTGCTGCAATGGCCACCTCCCCTGGGGTCTTTTTTTTTTTTTTTCAGGTTTTATATTTGGTAAAAATATGCATAATAAAACATATACCCGTTCAACAATTTTTACATGTAGAGTTCATTGACAGTAGTTACATGCTTCACGTTGTGTCACCATTCTCACTATCTCTGCCCATGTTGTTTCACCGCCCTTAACTTAGACTCTCTGCCCCTTAAAATTCTTGTCTGTGTTTTAGAGTTAATGTTGCTCATTTGGAGCTCCAGTGGCCTAGTGGTTAAGAGCTCAGCTGCTAACGAAAATGTTGGCGGTTAAATCCACAGTTGCTTCTTAGAAACTCTATAGCACAGTTCTACTCTGTCCTATAGGGTCGCTATGAGTCAGAATCGACTCAACGGCACCTAACAACAACATTGCCGATTTAATGGGCTGAAATATAGCAAGGATCATGAGGATGGCTCAGGACTGGGCAATGTTTCGTTCTGTTGTACATAGAGTTGCTATGAGTTGGAACTGACTTGATAGCACCTAACAACAACAAACATTTGCCCATTTAATCTCCTATATTTATTTCTTTAAAAGAGAGTAATGCTGAAGGTGAACGTTCTTTATTAAATGAGCTAAATTGTTTAGTTTAAAGATGACTTCATGGACTAGGCTTCATGTTTCCAGGCAACAGACTCAGGGGTTCCTCCAGTGTCAATATATCCAGTATTTTTATGACTCTACCCTCCCGGTCCCCACATTCCCATGCTGCATGAGTCTCACCAGGGTGCCTTCGGCCCCTTCTCCCTAAACTCCAAGCCCTTTATGGTTGAACAACCGGACTCTTCCTTCTCCCCTGCTCATCAGCCCAGAAGGGTAGGCAGCCAACACCCTTCTTTAGACCTCCTCTCTCAACATGTGTCCCCTCAAGAATCCAATTTAACTCCCAAGTTTAAGGAAGACCCAATCCAGACCACAGTCAATGGAATCAGCCTTTCTGACATTAGCAAGACAGACAAGTCCTCTTGAGACTTCATATTGTCATTTTTTTCTCCTTTGTATCTTTGCTTTAATTGTCAAAAATATTACCCTATCGTTAAAGGTATTTTTAAGAAAAGAACCATTCGCTCTTAATTCTACCACCAGATAACAATAAATGCATTATTCCATATTCTTTTAGTCTTTGTTTTTATATATACGAATCTGGGACATCATTATAATCATGTTTAATATAAAATCATGCAATAGAAAATGTTGAATTTTTTCATATAATATACATAAACATTTTTCATTTTGTAATATATACATCACATATATAATTTATAATGACTGCAGATGCACCCTGAACTATGACACCATAATTACAGATCACTTTTGCTATACGGTTTTCATCTGTAAGTTCTATGAAAGCTAAGGCCACATGGTACTTGCATCTCTGCATTTTTTATAAATTTTAAACAATACTATTCATGTGCGTTTTATAATACGGAAAAGATTCGTCAGGCACTGGTGTGGTACCCATTTCCTCTGCAGCAGTTCAAAATGGGTTTAGACTCACTATATTTCACAGCCTGAGAAGTCCTTAGAGTGAGGCAGGGAGGCAGATGGTAGAATTTCACCATTTTGTATCCAAGTTAAGTTGAGGCATGCTGCTTAAGGTCAGCTCAGTCTCCTACCAATAGATTCTGGTGCCTTAAAGACACTTCTTTATAATTAGTCCTTATGCCTAAATACCCTGGGAGGGGTGTAACTTACGTACTAAAGAACACTCTTATTTCTTCCTTCACACATAAAGGGAAAACTTTGGCAACAGAAGAGAATGCTGTATTTTGTTGTTGTTGTTACTTTTCCAAGACTACGTGCATTCACATCAATAAACAATGAGAATGGACAACACTGGATGCCATTTAGGGATGGGGAGACATACAGAATATTCGAGGCGCTCACAGTCCAGCAGAGAAGTAGGAAGAGAAAGTTGTAATTCATCCCGAACATTAACCCCAGCCCAGTGGTAGAGGGGCATCTGAGCTTGAATCTATGGAAACATTGATTCAGTGTCATTTTCCCTAAACACAACTCCTCTGATTAGGACTCTGATGTTCTCAGTGAGATAAACCCAAAAAACCAAACCTACTGCCGTCGAGTCTTTTCCGACTCATAGCGACTAAATAGAAACACTTAAAAGCCAAGAGGGTGAAGGTTCGCTCCTGGATTGTTTTTTTTTTTTTTAATCAGCAGATGATTTAAATGTGGAAAAGAAATGTAGGGTGGTGTTTGTCCTTGGGGAACCAGAATCCAGCCCTTGTCAAAATATATTTCTTGGAACTACTTGTGTAAGGTAGATGGATGGATGGGTGGGTGGGTGAGTAGACGGATGGATAGATAGATAGATGGATAGACAGATATTGCATCTGAATAAAAAGTAACCCCACTGAGACATTAGAATGGTGAAAAAAATTGCAACTCAAAGTATAAAATTGTATATGGTCTACTTGGAATAACTCTAATTACAGCTTCCATTTCATTGTATTTTAAACTCTTCCAAGTACTTTCAAACTTGCAAAATTGTCTAAAAGTCATAGGGAAGATTCAGTGTTCATGAAAAAAATGGGATTGTGAATTAAGGATTGTAAATTTTCAACAAGCTATGTCATTGAGTTCTTATAGTAAGAGAGACCAATAGGAAGGTGGACAGGCCCCATGGTCACAGTCCCCTAGCCTGCCCCCTGTGGGGCCAGCAGGTCTGTGAGGTCTAGAGGTCACCTAAAGGAGCATTTGGAAGTGGAGGGAGCTGGTATGACCAGGGAGGAGGCAACTATCCCTTCGCTTCCCCGGTGCCCTTCGCACTATGAGCTAGAATGTGAATCAAATGCTGGAGTTTTTCTGTTATCTCCCAGATATAGGGCTGCTTGCTGAAATAGCTGATGGGTTTTATAAAACTCTACATTGAGTTATCTGTGCCAGAAAGGGGCATTGCTGTTTTCCATTTGCTTTATCCAGCCATGTCCAGCGTTCCTCACTGCCCAGTAGAAGGTGTTGGGAGCTGTTTACTCACAGTCTTCCTGTCCTCCTGGCAGAGTCAATCATGGCTGCCTTTCCCCCATTTGTATCATCTTGTAATGTGCTGCCTTCTTCGCAGTGCGAACATCACTGGACGTTGGAATGGAAACAACCTGGGAAATAGAAGTCATTGCTCGGATCCGCCCCGCCACAGACACTGGGGTACTGCTGGCGCTGGTGGCAGAGAACCACACCATTCCCCTCTCTCTGGCCCTCGTTGACTACCACTCCACAAAGAAGCTCAAAAAACAGGTATGACTAGCTCCCTCTACCACCGAGCACTGAGTTACTAAAACCTCTAGCATCAGAGCAAATCACTATGTGGCTTTTCTACCCACAAGGATCACAAGCTCCAGAACTTTGGGTCAAGTTACCCAATCTTGCCCCTGCCTCTGCAAATCTGATTCCAACCTATAAAGACCAAACAGTTAAGCATTCAGCTACTAACTGAATGGTTGGCGGTTTGAACCCACCCAGAGCCACCTTGAAAGAAAGAAGACATGGTCATCTGCTTCCCAAAGATCACAGCCTAGAAAATCCTGTGGAGCAGTTTTCTGCACACATGGCGTCTCCATGAGTTGAAATTGACTCCACAACAACCGGTTTGGTTTCTTTTCGTATTTTAAAGTCTCTGACCAGAGGTTTAACGCAGGATGCCCTTGGCTTTGGGGGGATATTGTTGACGTGAGATCAACTCAACACAATTGCAAGTCAAAGCCGTTGCTGCAGAGGTAGCAGGTGGTACTCGACCAGGGGTCTGCAACCAGCAACCTGAGAGCGAAAGTTGGGCCACAGATGCCATGTGGTATTTTCTTGGCCTACACCCTGTTGGAAACCCTGGTGGTGTAGTGGTAAAGTGCTACGGCTGCTAACCAAAGGGTCTGCAGTTCGAATCCACCAGGCACTCCTTGGAAACGCTATGGGGCAGTTCTGCTCTGTCCTATAGGGTCATTATGAGTTGGAATCGACTCGACAGCACTGGGTTTGATTTTGGTTGGTGACACCCTGTTGGCCAGCACAGTGGTTTAGAACAGTTTGAATTAGTTGCTAATATTTAAAAGTCAGGTGATTTCACAAACAAATCCAAATTTCTGGTTTCTCTTGGACCGTGTCCTCTAATGGCATCATTCTCTCATGGTGACACCAGGCAGTGCTGAGTGCAGGCGCCCCCTTCAGACACAGCCTACTCTTTCCACTTTACCACCGTCCCCACCACTCCTGATCATGCACCTGACACTAAGTCAGTCTGTTATCTCACCGTCGTACAGGCAGGCCCCAGGTTACCGACATCTGACCGGTGGAGAAGTCCTACTTGCCCTTTAATGTTATGTAAATTTGCCCTTACTTTGAAAGGGCTGAACCTGTCCCTACTCGCAACAAATTCTTCATCGCGGTCACCTTCATTGGCTGCATATACAGCTTCTAAATCATTGAAAAAGCTTTTAGTCTTTTCTTACACTAAAAACAAATGAACAAAAAAAAACAAATCCATTGCCATCGATTCCGACTCATAGTGACCCTGTGGGACAGAGTAGAACTTCCCCATAGCGTTTCCAAGGAGCACCTGGTGGATTCGAACTGCTGACCTTTTGGTTAGCAGCCATAGCACTTAACCACTACGCCACCAGGGTTTCCTTCTTGCACTAAACTGAGGTTAAATAAGAACCGTGTGCACCTGTTCCCACTTACCTATTAATTATTCAACTTAAAGACACAGTTCGGAACGGATCTTGTTCTAACCGTGGGACTGCCTTGCTTGCCCTTTTTTCCTCATAGAAGAATTAAAAGGAAGTTGGATTCTCTTGCCTCTGCCAAAAGTTAACTCAGGGGGTACGTGTTCACCAAATCTGCTTGATTTGTTGACACCACCTGCTTACCTTCGGAGACAATTGAATTCTTCTGGGTACCTGGACTAGACAGTAACAGGTTTGGTTGACACATTCATTAATCACCAAAGAGGTGAGACCCATGCACTCTCTAGGAATGTTTTTCAAACCCAAAGACCTAGCATTTGAAGTAAACAGACAAGAGTTGTTAAATAGCAATGGTGACAAATTCCCCTGGGTGGAGAAAGTGAAGGGGAAGATGGATGGGCCTGCAAGGATTTTATCAACAAGATGTCTTTCCACCCAGTGTGAATACCCACTAGAGGTTGGCGGCGGCCCCGGGCTGCTTCCTTTGTGTTTTACTGCCAGCCAACACACCATTACTGCTTGATTTCAGCAGCTTCTTGTGGCAAGATTCATATGGAAACCAAAGCAGTGTACTGTGTTCCCTGTCATGCAAACACCAGTAATAGCCTTTAGTTACTTTCAATTCAGATGTGTACATTTGTGTGGGCAGCTAGAATGTATGATTTTGATCACTCCTGACTCGTGGCCCTAAGATGGCATTCCTTTTTGTGCTCATTCAGTATCAGAGTTGGAAAGAACCATGGACTCTTTCCAGTCAGTCTCCTCATTTTGCACTTATAGAAACTGAGTCCCAGGGAGGTGAAACGACTTACCCATAGTCAACAAACTGCAGGACGGAGACTAGAACCCAGGTCTCCTAAGTCCCACACATACATGCAGGGCTGCAAGAAATATCACAACCAAGGTAAGTATGTAGCTTGTAAGAAACAGGAAGGCTCTTCAGACACGAATTTTTAACCCAAAGTACAAGATATCCCTCCATGCAGTTTGCAGTGGTTCACGTGTAAGAGTGATGGCTTTGTGACATGGCTCACAGACAGCCTCTCTGGTACCTTCCCTTATTCCCTGTGTACTAAAATTTGCTTCTTGCCCCTTCAGCTGGTCATCCTGGCTGTCGAAAATGTCGCCCTGTCCCTGATGGAAATCAAGGTCTGCGACAGTCAGGAGCATGTAGTGATGGTCTCTGTGAAGGATGGGGAGGCAACCCTGGTGGTCGATGGCACCAAGGGTCAAAGTGAAGTGAGCCCTGCCCAGCTGCAGGAGAGGCTGGCTGTCCTCAAGAGGCACCTGCAGGACTCTGTGCACACGTTCGTGGGGGGACTCCCAGGTAGGGCCCTTGCAGCTGCCTGTTCTGGAGGTGGGTGGGACTGGCTGTGGCATGTCCCTGCCCCATTCGTTCTAACCACTGCTAGCTTGTTTGCTCTATATCAACCTTGGGCAAAAGTTGGCATTTCTAATAGTAGCTATTGAAATGGATTATATTTTTTTAAGGGGAAGCGAAAACACAGGTATGTTCATCAGCTAACGATTGTGACACCTCAGTGTTTATCAGCAGGGAACTCAATTGAAGCTGAGAAAATAAATTATTGGGACAATAATTAGCTTGAGTCAAATCCTCACCTTCCCTTGCCTCTTCAAGGAGTATCCATCTGAAAATGCCCACCAGTCATTTTGAACTGGGCCAAGGCACAGTAGACAAAGCCGTAGTTCAACAGAGGCTGGGCAGGCCTCAGGTGAGGTAGGGTCCAGTTACTGAGCCAGGGGCCAGGCCTCATCCTTCCCGGGTCCTGCAGGTTGTTCCTGCTGCTGTGAGCAGCTTATAGGGTAACACCCAGCCTCTCTTACACCTAGCAGAGATGGCAGAAAAGCCCGGGGTGCTGCTGGCTTACCAAGAGCCAAGGGGTGGAACTTTTAATTAAATGAAGAATGTGCTTGTCCATGGCCTTGAGCCAACTGATTAGGGTAAAATGGGTGAAAGCAGATTACAGCCAGGTGCTTACATAAGTCCTGGTTTCCTCCCACTGGTCAGCACAGGTCTCTACTTGCGGCAAGTGGCGGATGGCTGGGAATTTCTGGCTTGGCTACCAGACACAAACTTCATTTAATTTTAATAAACAAAGCTTTGTAGAGGATGAGAGCGAGCTGGGACACCCTGCAGCATGAATGACTCATGTTGTGCCAATAATAAGATAATATTTATTTAATTGATTTGACTATCTGGGTGTCCTTCCTAGGGGGGAGAAAAGGAGGGTGGCTTGCCAAAAGCTGGGCTGGCAAGTGTTTGATGCTTGCTTGCCAGGATACTTAGCCAAACCAGGCAAAGTGATATTCTAGATGGAAAGGAAATCAATGCCACTTGAAGACACATGTCAGGGACTGAGAAGGAACCAAAGATTGGCAGTGAGCATTACAATGGAGAGGATACAAAAAGGGAGACCAGCAGAGGAGAAAACTGAACGTTGCCTGTTGGAAATAATCAAAGGGGCGTGGGGCCACGTTCCTTCCAGACGGCACGGGCTGTTAAAGATGGTTTTTTGTTCTTTCCCCATTGACCCAGATGTTCCCATGACTTCAGCGCCAGTCACGGCATTCTACCACGGCTGCATGACTCTGGAGGTCAACAAGGAGGCTCTGGACTTAGACGAAGCCGAGTACAAACACAGCGACATTACGTCACACTCTTGCCCTCCGATTGAGCACCCCGAGCCATAGACTCCGAGGCTACCGGGCACACGTTTAATAAGAAGAAACTTGCCATGCTTTTATTTTCAGAACAACAACAACAACAAAAAGAAAACAGGGAAGATAGAAATTATTCCAACTCCCCTGTGCTGTGTGTATAGTTTCTTTAAAAACACTGAAGAAGGTAGGAACTGCTGATCGTCACAAGTTGAGTTTATCGTTGAAATATCTGTTTGCCTTGTAATATAGTTGTAAATAGTTGAGAAGACTAATATTAATGATCTGAAACCACACACTTACACTCCCAACTGTGCCGAAGTCAGAGCGAACCTGTACAAAGGGAACCAGAGCTTGGAAGACGGGAGACTGATTACATATCAAAGTAGACTTGAAGAAAATAATTCTTGCTTATTTTTATTACCAAATGCTTCTTTCTGATTTAAGAAATATGGGAAAATAAAGTATTTGCAGAAAACTTTTTAACTCTGTGTTGGCAATTAATCATATTTGTGTGTGTGTGTATTGTTTTGAATAGTTAACAGCTTTCAGGGCCAAAGGACATTGAAGGCAGAGCCGAAGTACATGTTTCTGTAGCTGAAGGATATCTTTGTGTTTCAGTTCTTAGCAGCACTAAGAAGTCTGTCCTTTTTCTCCCACTTGCCGGGACTGTGTCCTAATGCTGAGTGCTGAGTTACACAGGTTCTGGGGTGACCCTGGTCGTGGCCGTCTGCTTTGTGGGGAGCTGTGTTTCTGACCCCTGTGGTGGTGATGGCAAGACTGCAGTCAGATGGACCTGGTTTGACAAGCAGCTGTAGCTGATGAGCTGTGTAACCTCGAGTGACACTAAGGTTCCGTTTACTCACTTTGTAAATGGAGATAAACACCTACTGTATGCAATCAGAAATGTACTGTGCCCTTTTTGAAACTTCATGGGCCAGATACTGCATTGGGAAAACTAAGATGAGGAAGACACAAGCCCTCGACATACTTCTGATGGGCGGGAGTTTGTTGTTGTTGTTAGGTGTCATCGAGTCAATTTCTGTTTCATAGTGACCCCATGCAACAGAGCAGAACTGCCCCATAGCGTTTTGCACGCTGTAATCTTTCTCTTGCGGTGCCACTGAGTAAATTCGAACTGCTCACCTTTCAGTGAGCAGCTAAGCGCTTAACCACTGTGCCACCAGGGCTCCTTTAATCATTGGTTAGCCTCTCTAAATGGCTAACTGTCTAGGCAACTTTCAGCAGAATTCATCAAATTTTTCTCTATTCCTACCCCCACCTTTTAACTTAAAACCAAAAGACCAAACCCATTACCATTGAGTTGATTCTGACTCATGGCGGTCTCATGTGTTACAGAGTAGAACTGCTCCATAGGGTTGTCTTGGCTGTAATTTTTACAGAAGTTTAGGACATGGAAATACTAGACTGTCCCAGTGACCTCTGAGAACGCAGAGGAGTGCCTTTAGGCCAGCCCAAGATCATGCTTCAAGGTGTTGTGAACCACTGGGAGGTTAAATAAAATAATTCAGGGTCAGCGCCTGGCACACAGATGCTTGATCCTAATTTCCCTTCTCCCTCCTGGACAAGTCCATTCACTTCTTGGCCTAACATTTTCTCTATTTAAAAAGAAAAATGGAGCACTAACCAAAAGGTTGGCGATTCAGACCTACCCAGAGGCACCTCCGAAGAAAGGCCTGGAGATCTGCTTGTGAAAGGCCACAGCCAGGAAAACCCTACAGAGCAGTTCTACTGGGCACATAGGGTGTTGCCATGAGTCAGAATCAATTTGATGGCAACTGGTTTGTTTGGTGGGGTTTTTTTGTTTTATTTTTTGTTTGGTTTAAAAAGAGAAACACTCTTTTCTCTATTTCAGAAGGCTGTTAGAGCTGAAACGGCATTAATCTAATGTAGAATACAGACACAATTAGGAAAACCTGGTTTCTACTCTTAGCTTTCCCACCGGGCAAGTTTTACTTTCAAAGCCTCAGTTTTCTCATCTGCAAATGAGGGGGTTGGAATAGATGATTACTTAATGCTCTTTAACCCCAACAGGCTGTAACTGCCCAAAGAAAGGATCAAGATGGTGATAACAAAACCACAGTAAGCCAATCATGTTAAACTTCTGTTTGGAAATAAACTCCTTCACTGCGTCCTAGGAACCCGTTCCTTAGAGGGTCAACAAGAACCACATACAAATGACTGAAATTACAAAAGGGTCTTTGAGCAGAAGCAGCTTCTTTTACTTGGTCCCAAGGGAAAGACTAATGGTTTGAAGCTACAAGAAGATATTTGAGTTCAGTGCAAAGACTGTCCAGAGAGAGAACGCCTGGCCTGACTGGCTGGTGCACCCATAGCTGGAATAATCCAGGTGGAGGCTGAGCAGTCACTTGGTAGGTCCTAGGGAAGATTCTGGCATCTTGTGGGAGTTGGACTAGATGAATGAAGATCTCCTTCAAGACGGAGACTCTATTTTTTCCTTTTTTTTATTTATACCAACCCAAAACATGTTCTGAGGAAGTCTGCAAGGTTATGGCTTTGTTTACTTCGCAAACAGCAGTAAAGTAGCCTACATTGTTGTTGTTAGGTGCTGTCAAGTCAGTTTTGACTCATAGCGACCTTATGTACAACAGAACGAAACACTGCCTAGTCCTGTGCCATCCTCACAATCATTACTGTGTTTGAGCCCATTGTTGCGGCCACTGAAGTAGCCCACAGCCCCCGCCATTTCACTAAAAAAGTTAGGGCATTAATTCCGATAAGCTGCATCAACAAAGAGCAGAATTGGGCAATCTGAGTTACGGTAGAAGTCATAACATGGCCCAGAGATAAGCAGGATGGAGAAAAAGGGACAGAAAGCCCTAAAGAACCCATCTACTAGCTAAATAGTACATAAAAAACTAATTTGGCTGAAGCTAAGACGAAAAGGAAGAGAAAACCCTTCCACATATCTAGGAAGGAGATTATTGGCTGTGAGGAATACCATTAAAGCCCCCTGGGATTCACAAAGTGGAATAAATCCTGAATGGGCCCCAGGCGCCTAGAGCCAGGCTGAAGGAATCAAAAATTCCTTCTCAACCTCATGTTCCCGGCATACCTTCAGATAGCTTGTTAGCGGCTGTCCAGTAGGCGTCCAACTCGTGGAGGCCCCTACTCATGGTGGCTCCACGCAGGCTGCTGTCCAGTAGGCATCCAACTCATGGAGGCCCCGACTCATGGTGGCTCCACGCAGAAAGGAACGAAACGCTGCTTGGTCGTGCACCAGCCCCGTGATTGGCTGCAGACTGGACCGTTGTGATCTACAAGGTTGTCACTGGCTAATTTTTGGAAGTAGGTCAGCAGGCCTTTCTTCCTGGCCCATCTTAGTCTAGAAGTTCTGCTGAAACCTGTTCAGCATCATAGCAACATGCAAGCCTCCACTGACAGATGGGTGGTGGCTGTGTATGAGGTGTATTGACCAGGAATCGAACCCAGGTCTCAGGCATGGAAAGTGAGAATTGTACCACTGAATCACCACTGCCCCCTCTAGGCTATACTTAGGAGTTGGCAATCATGGAAACCAATCAAGAGGGACCAAAGGTACAAGCACGGCATGCCTAAGGACACGCAGTGTTGGCAGAGTTGCCACTCAAACCTAAGACCCCTAGCGTCCCAGCAGAGCACTGTCCACCCTGCTGGCCAGGAGTAGCCTGAACTAGCCACATCTGGAGTCTCCACTCCCTAGCAGTCACCATGGGTTCTTGGCATACTTGCCCCTGTGCCCTTGGGGCTCTCATTGACCTGAATTTACTTTTTCTGTTCTTCGGGTCATGTCATCCATCCGACCACGTGTCTGTACCACCTAGGGCACTACCTCCACCCAGCCCCATCACCTTCTGGGGGCATGACACAACTTGCTAGGGCTTTGCTACGTGCCTTCCTTTGTGTTTGTTCTTTTTAAAGTTTTGGCACCACCTTAGTAGAAGCTCTGTTGACTCAGGACTTGAGAAAAGTAGTCTAAGAGGTTCTTCAAGTAATTTTCCAAATTGGCATCGTGAAAAACGAGGTGAGCAAATGAAAGTCGCTGGCCTCTTGTAGCAAATATTCAGTAAATCCCTGAGCTGCTCACGACCATGTCTTTATAAATATCACCTTTAACCAATGTCCCTATGTTGCTGTGTGCCATCAAGTCGATTCTGACTCATAGCAATCCTATAGGACACAGTAGAACTGCCCCACAGGGTTTTCTAGGCTGTAATCTTTTATGGGAGCAGATCACCAGGTCTTTTCTCCGGTGGAGAGGCTGGTGGGTTGGAACTGCCAACCTTGCGGTTAGCAGCTGAGCATTTTAACCATTGTACCACCAGGGTTCCTTAATGTCCCTATAGTGGCCATGGTTGTTTTTCACCCAGTTGCTTCTAATAGCAGCACTGTGGCTTTTCCTCAAGGACAACACCCTTTCCCTAATCTAGGCCCATGACCAGGGTAGATATGTGGTTCAGGATCACACCAGTAAGTGAATCCCAAACACAGGCCCACTGTACCTGGTTCTGGGATGGACAGGTTGGTCTGGGGAGGGTCAGGCCTACATGGAGAGGAGAAACTCTCTCTTCCCACTGGCCTTGGAACTGCAAGGACATAAGCTTCAAGCTGTCCATCTATTGGGGTAAGAGAACCCATCCAAGGTAGCTCTAGTTACTAGGGACTTGGGTGTGATCAGGAGAACGCTAAGGCGTGGACGCTATTTACTCACTAAACTGGAGATCTAACCCAGACCACAGTGGGGCTCCCTCCCCAGAGCCAGCTGAGCACAGTCTCCTGAGAAGCATGAGAAGTGCAGTTCCTCCAGTGATCTCTAGGGGGTGAAGAACCCTGTGCTGCTCACCCATATTGCCTCCAGGAGCCCAAAGCCACTTTGGAGTCGTGATCCATTTCTCAAACTAGCCCCTTAACAAAGTCACTGCAGCATTTCCCGCAGTGCTTTCTGGTTTTCATTCGCTTTGGAGGTAGCTCGGAAATATTCTCACGGAACGTTCCCCTTGCTGGCTGGGAGCCTCCTGTTGGCCAGTCCCAATTCTCCTGAAAAGACCAAGACGGCCAAGAGGAGAGGATGACAAATACTGAGCTTTGGGGCTAGGACCACTCTTGAGCCCCTGCAGAAACATAATGCAAAGGCCAGCATCTCAGGGTGTGTTCAGTGGTTGCCTTTGGATATCTCTTCTGTCCTGGGGAGAGTCTGACACACCTCTATTTCCTGGTATGGTTTTTTTAGACTTCCACGGGGTGCCAGGAGGGCTGTTCTACTTACTGCCAAGAAAAAGCATATAGCTGTTAGGGAGCCAAATGCTGCAACACATTCCCCCAGATGTGCCTGCCAGTTTGGCCTTCTTGTTAGTCTCTGATTCCAGGCAGGGCCTGGGCTGCAGAGAAGGCTGCAACAGATGGCGTGGTTGATGTTTGCTGATATGTACTATGGAGAAGGAGCCATGTAATGGATTGTGCTGTTGACATTTATGGTCTGAGTTGATTTTTTACTTTTAATTTAAAGGAGGTGTCATAATAGTTGTCTTTTCTTCTTTTTTTTAATAAGGACATTATTGAGAAGGCTTTTTTTGTTGTGAGGGGCTGTCTTGTGCATTGTAGGATGTTCAGTAGTGTCTTTAAAACCCTGCTGCCATCGAGTTGATTCTGGCTCATGGCAACCCTATAGTAGCATCTTTAGCTAGTAGCAAAACCCCTCTTGCCACACCTCCACACACTTATGACAATCAAAAATGTCTCCAGATATTACCAAATGTCTCCTGGGGGAAAAATCACCTACCCACCCTTAGCTGAAAACCACTACTTTAAAGAAAAAGGGAATTTACCCCTACTTCACAAAATATACAAAAAATTAACTCAAGTGCATCATAAAGCATTTAGAAGATAATATAAAACAGGGCAAACTATAATCTGTGGCCCACCACTTGTTTTTGTAAATAAAGCTTTATTGGGACACAACCACACCCACTCATTTACTATTGTTTATGGGTTCTTTTGCACTACAACAGCAGAGTTGACAGACCATATGACCCATAAAACCTAAAATATTACTATCTGCCTTTTTACAAAAAAGTTTGCTGAACCCTCTGCTGGAAGGATATTTTTCTCACCCAGCGGAGGGACAGATTTCTTAAATAAAAGACAAAAAACACTAATGATAAAGGAAAATATTTTAAAATTGGGCTATATCAAAATCAAGAACTTCTGTTTACCAAAGGCACCATAAACAGAGTGAAAGACAAGCTTTGAGTAGGCGGAGACATTAGATAGATAACCAAAAAAGGGCTCTTGTCTGGAATAGATAGTGAATTCCTATCAAGCAGTAAGAGAAAGCAACCCCGCAATAGAAAAATGGGCAAAAGGCTTGAATAGGCATCCAACAAAAGAGGACACTCGCATGGCCATGTGGTATGTCAAATGGTGCTCAACCTCATTAGTACAGACGAAGAGGCAATTAAAACATAATGGGGGAAAAAAAAATGAAATACCCCAGCATATGACAAATAGTCAAAGATTTTCAAATTTAATAATACCAGGTCTTGATACGACTCTAGAACAACAGGACCCTCCGTACCCTACTAGTGAGCATGTATATTGATACAACCACTTTGAAAAGACTTCAGCATCATCTAGTAAAGTTCAAGACGTGCATCCCCTGTGATCCAGCATTTCTACTCTTAGGCATATGCTCTGGAAAAATCCACGTTCATGTGCACCAGAATATACACACAGAACTGTAGATCAAGGCACAATTTATAATAGACCTCAATGTCCACCAGCAGTAACACGGGCAATTAAGCTATTACAATTACAACAATATAAAAAGGAACACTATACGGCAATAGAAATGACCACACACACACACATGAATCTTACAAGCATAATGTTGAACAAAAGAAGCAAGATGGAAAACAATACAATTTCATTCATATAAAGTTCAAGAACAATATTGTTAGGCAAAACTATCACTAGGAGGTAAAACTTTAGAGAAAAGCAAGGAAATGATTCCCTTACAAGTCAGTGTATTCCACTGGGCGATAGAAAGAACACGGCACTTCCAGGTGCTGGTATGTCTGTTTTTTGTCCTGGGAAGTTGTATGGTCACTTGCTTTGTAACTAGTCATTACATTATGCATTTATTTTAAGCACTTTTTTCTGCATGTGTATTAAATTTCATAATTTAAAAGTTTTAGAAAATGAAAAGAGATATCTATATAGATATATAAAATCAAGCCCGTTCAGCTGAGTTGATTCCAACTCATAGCAACCGTATACATAGGACAGAGGGAGCTACTCTGTAGGGTTTCCAAGGAGCGGCTGGGGGATTTGAACTGCCAGCCTTTTGGTTAGCAGCTGAGTTCTTAACCATTGTACCACCAGGGCTCCTTACAACTATATATAAATAAAACTATTACCATCTAAGAAGCTGCTAATTGAGTGAGGTCTCTGCCCTCATGAATTTCTTTTCTCCTCTTCTGTGGTTCAGACAGGAGTCCTTGGGTGGTGCAGTTAATGCACCCTGCTGCTAACTGGAAGGTTGGAGGTTTGAGTCCACCCAGAGGTGCCCCGGAAGAACGTCCTAGCAATCTACTTCTGAAAAACCAGTCATCGAAAACCCTAGGGCACACAGTTCTACTCCGACACAGACGGGGTTGCCCCCAGTCTAGGTAGACTCAATGGCAAGTGCTCACCGGTGGTTCAGACAACCAGCTCACGGAAGCATTTCCCCTAAAACTTCAGACGGTATCTGTACTCCTGACACTTTTCTGCAGACTTTGTATCTCCATTTTCAAGCCCAGAGGGTTGCGGAATTAGTTTGGGTAAGAACAGGACAGGGCAGGAAGCAGAGCGGCAGTGTGGAGGGCAGAGTAGTACCTGTGGCTCTGCTGAGTTGTCCACAGAACACGCAGAGATTGGACGTGGAGTTATTCTTACAGTGATGATAAAAAAACCAAAAAACCCAAACCCATTGCTGTCAAGTCAATTCCAACTTGTGGCACAGCGGTTAAGAGCTTAGCTGTTAACCAAAAGGTCCACAGTTTGAATCCACCAGCCTTTCCTTGGAAACCCTATGGGGCATTCCTCCTCTGCCCTATAGGGTCACTACAGCACATACGATACTCCTAGCACTGTTCTAAATGCTTCATTTGCATTCATTAAGTTAATCTTCATGACAACTTTGTAAGTGGGGAGTACCACAGCGCTTGGCTGATAACCACAAGGTTGATCGGTTGAATCCACCCAAAGGCACCTTGGAAGAAAGGCCTGGCAATCTACTTCTGAAAGATCACAGCCATTGAAAACCCTATGGAGCACAGTTCTACTGTGACACACCTGGTGTCACCATGAATCAGAAATGATTCAACAGCAACTGGTTTACCACAAGTACCTATACCTCTCTTTTTTTATGGAGATATAATTCGCATACGATAATATTCATCCTGGTAAAATGTATAATTCAGTGATTTTTAAGGTATTCACCAGGTTGTATAACCCTTTCCACTAATTCCAGAACATTTCCATCACCCCATACTCATTAGCCATCACTCCCTATTCCCCAACCCCCAGCCCCTGCCAACCACCAGTTTATTCTCTCTGGATTTACCTATTCTGGACATTTTGTATAAATGGGATCATACAATATGTAGTCTTTTGTGTCAGACTTCTTTCACTTAGGATAATACTTTCAAGGTTCACACATGTTGTAGAAAACATCAGTACTTCATCCCTTTTCAGGGCTGAATAGTATTCCATTGTATGTATGTACCACATTTTGTATATTCATTCATCAGCTGATGGACACTGAGTTGTGTCCACTTTGGGGCTGTCATGAATAACGCTGCTATAGCATACCCTTCTGACAAACGTAGAAACAAGGCACAAGGAAGTTAAGTAAGTACCCAAGATTACAAAGCTAATAGGATGGAGTTGAGATTTGAGCCTGTACCATCTGGTTTCAGAGCCCATGCTCTGACCACCCCACCCCACAACCACTGGGTGCTATGTGTAGCTCCTCAAACCCTCCTGATCACAGCCAGGCCCCCAGACACCCCTGAAATGGATGAGGAATGCCTGTGCCCTTGGCCGTCTTGTCCCCAAAGCACAGGTGGGGCAATGGGCATAGCACTGCCCCCTTCCCTCACCTCCCTGGACAAGCACCCCAGCCCAACCCTGGGGTGTTTGGTTTGGCTCTCCTGAGTATACACTGCCCCACAGGATTCCCAAGGCTGTAAATCTTTACAGAAACAGACTGCCACATCTTTCTTCTGCAGAGCGACTGGTGGGTTCCAACTGCCGACCATTTGATTAGCAGCCAAACACTTTAACTACTGTGCCACAAGGACTCCTTTCAGGAGAGCTAGAGCATAGAAAACGCTCTCATAACCATCAGGACATGTCTCCCATAAGACCTCTATGGCACACCTCACACTCCACCAGATTTCAGCACAGAGCCTACTGAATGCCACCCTCAGTCTGCGGGGGAAAACCAAGGCGGGTTACACTCAGCAGAGGGGCGAGGGCTTGGCATGAGGAAGCCTCATCAAGACCCAGCCCTTGAGAGTGGAATCGGCGGCAGTGCCATTGGACTAGCTGATCCAGGGCTACCCTATGGAGCATCCTGACGTCAGTCAGGGCTGTCACCGGGCTCTGTTGCTGTGAATGAAATGCTTTGTCAGAAACAAACCCTTCCCAGAGGATGGCACCCAGGGCCACTGCAGGGCAGGCGTGGGCAGGTGCTGAGGTGCCAAGAATGAGGGAGGAGACCCCTTGACAAGTGAAGAACTTTTTCGTAACACAAAAAGGAGGGAAACCCAGGTTGCTGCAGGCATGCCAAGCAGAGGTTGCTAAAGATCCCCCACATGACAGAATTACTGTAATATTTCCCAAGTTTATTTTCCAAGCAATAGGTTAGCGTCATTTGACTAAGTCATACTTCTTTGCACTTTGAACCAAGAACGTAAAACCAAAGATCCACTAGAAAGTAATTCAGATGTGGGAAGAATTATTCTCAGAACCTACCGGATGCCTAATGGCCTAAGAAAGTTTTGATGTGGTTGAAGGCTGCCATATACAGAGCAGCAACAGTCACCCCTCCAACATTTTTTTGTTGTTTCGTTTTTTTTTTTTTTTAACATGTTGAGATGGAAGTCCGCGTGGCAGGCACACTTTGAGCATACCAGACCAGTGGGCAGAGCTTCAAAAGAGCAAGTCATTAGGGGTGTGGCCACAGGGAGGTGGGCTGTTCTATATCTCAAGGGCCAGTTCCAGAGTCAACAGCTCACCTCTAGCCCTAGGTCCTGGCAGGCTTCTCCATTTCTTCACCCCTTATGATATCACTATGTTTTTTCTTGGTCTGTCCATTTGCTGAAATGGATCCAGGAATAATTGAACTCTCTGGCAGCCCAAGTACAGTGAGAAGTCAAGGGGATTCTTTTAAGCCTGGTACACAGAACAAGGCATCCTTTACTCTAGTCCTAGAGGAGCCAAACCTAGTTAATATACACTATTTTGCCAAGAAGGAGCCCTGGTGGCACAATGGTTAAAGTATTCGGCTGCTAACCATAAGGTCAGCAGTTCAAACCCACCAGTGGCTCCGTGGAGGAAAAGACCTGCTGATTTCCTCCTGTAAGATTATAGCCTAGAAAACCCTATCGGGGCAGTTCTACTGTCCTATAGGGTGTTGCCATGAGTAGGAATTGACTTGACGGCACACAACAACAACATTCTGCTGAGACCAACTATTAATACATCTGGCTCATTTACAACTTTCTGAACTTGCTCAGAGAAAGAAAAATGACTACATTACCCTCACCCTGTCAGGTACCAGGTTCTGACAGTTTATAGTGTATAGGCCAACACTACAGACCATATTCACATCACATCACTTTATAAGAGTTACTTAACTGCCCATCCTGTAGTAAGTCAGTGGTGAGTGTGCAGGATACTAAAGAAGGTCTAACTAATGTGAAGAGGAGGCGGAAAGTTTATTGAGCCCCTCTGGCCTGGCAGGCAGTGTGCTCGGTGCTTTATACAGAGTAACCTAAGTGGCCTTGAAGGCTGTATGTGCACACAGACATGATTTCACAGAGGATTTTAGACAAATGCCCCCAGTTTAAATGTTGAAAAGACTTTTACAAATGTAACAAACTGTGGTTGCATGAACTCTGGTATCAATGGTATGGCATCTCCCAGTAGATATTGTGAGAACAAATTAAAATGGCAGGATCTTATCCGATATTAAGCAAAATGAATGGATTAGCATGATGTCGTTGGAGGTGCAGATTTTAAATCAAGTAACCAACACAGGAAGCATTAACTCAAATAAGCTAGAAGCAAAGGTTACTCGGGAATTCACGGAACTAGATGATAGGTAGGTGTTTTGGGACGAGATGGAACAGAAACGTGTGTAAGTCAGAATCTAGTTCATCACCCCCAGAAAGCCTAGGAGCTGATGGCAAACATTTTGGTCATTTGACTATTTATGCTTTACTCACTAATATTCTAACATAATTCTCAGTGTAAATAATACATGTGTGACTATCAAATTCTTAAATTTTATTGACAGTCCCTAAATGTTTCTGGGTTAAATGTATATAAGTACCTGGGTGGCACAGATGGTTAAACACTCAATTACTAGCCAAAGGGTTGGTGGTTCGAACCTACCCAGAGGTACCTCAGAAGACAGGCCTGGTGATCTGCTTGAAAGCACCACGGAGCAGCTCTGCTTTGCACACATGGGGCTGCAATGAGTCGGAATTGACTTGGCAGGGACTGACAACAACTTTACACGTACAACTTTTACAAAGTTACGAACTTGCCTCCCAGCTTTTTTTTTTGTCAGATAATATATCCTGATTTTTATTCAAACTATGGGTCTTATCATCCCAGTTTCTGGTCTCTTTGTTTTCAATTTTTTTTCCCAGCTTTTTAAAGAACTGACAATGTTTTAGAATACATGAAACATGTCTTCTATTACACCAGTCAAGCCACAACCCAGAATGTAGCTTTCCTGTCCCCTTTGCCTCTCATCTAGGCTAAAGAACAGTGGCTGTTTTACCCTCTAACGGAGCTTAAGGAAATAAAGAGGCTGTAAAGTTAATGGTAAGAAGCTAGGGCCTTTCTAATGCAAAATCGCCAAAGAGACCCACTTGGTTCTTTATAGCCTTCTGATCAGAAACAAGAAATCTCCTTCCACACTCTGATGCATAACCTAGACAAGGAAAATATAGTCAATTGTTTGGGATCTCTTTTTATACCTGATTTATATGATGTTTGAACTAGGCTACTTTGGTGAAAAAAAATGATCTCACCAAATTGCAGCAGATAGATTGGACTATTTCTGCAAGGGCCCATCTTATGTACAGTGCCCCTCTTACTATGGAGTTCTGAGGTTACCATATAGGCCCTCCCCAAGCCCAAATTACCAGGCGTTGGTATCAGGCAGACTCTCCTAGGAAGGAACGCCTGGCCGGATTATCAGAGGTTAGCTTTAACCAGGGTTTATTTTATCAACATAAACAGCGACTATACACATGGGCCTCGCCAGGTAGAACACACAGAAATCAAATTGATTACATCTGTGCAAAGAGGCGATGGAAAAGCTCAATATCATCAGTCAGAACAAGGCCAGGGGCCGACTGTGGAACAGACCATCAATTGCTCATATGCCAGTTCAAGCTGAAACTGAAGAAAATCAGAGCAAGTCCACGAGAGCCAAAATATGACCTTGAGTATATCCCACCTGAATTTAGAGACCATCTGAAGAACAGATTTGATGCATTGAACACTAGTGACCGAAGACCAGACGAGTTGTGGAATGGCATCAAGGATATCATCCATGAAGAAAGCAAGAGGTCACTGAAAAGACAGAAAAGAAAGAAAAGACCAAGGTGGATGTCAGAGGAGACTCTGAAACTTGCTCTTGAGCATCGAACAGCTAAAGCAAAAGGAAGAATTGATGAAGTAAAAGAACGGAACAGAAGATTTCAAAGGGCCTCTCGAGAAGACAAAGTAAAGTATTATAATGACATGTGCAAAGAGCTGGAGATGGAAAACCAAAAGGGAAGAACACACTCGGGTTTCTCAAGCTGAAAGAACTGAAGAAAAAATTCAAGCCTCGAGTTGCAATAGTGAAGGATTCCATGGGGGAAATATTAAACGATGCAGAAAGCATCAAAAGAAGATGGAAGGAATACACAGAGTCATTATACCAAAAAGAATTAGTCGATATTCAACCATTTCAAGAGGTGGCATATGATCAGGAACCGATGGTACTGAAGGAAGAAGTCCAAGCTGCTCTGAAGGCATTGGCAAAAAACAAGGCTCCAGGAATTGATGGAATATCAATTGAGATGCTTCCACAAACAGATGCAGTGCTGGAGGTGCTTACTCGTCTATGCCAAGAAATATGGAAGACAGCTTCCTGGCCAACTGACTGGAAGAGATCCATATTTATGCCTATTCCCAAGAAAGGTGATCCAACCCAATGTGGAAATTATACAACAATATCATTAATATCACATGCAAACAACATTTTGGCTGAAGATCATTCAAAAACGGCTGCAGCAGTATATCGACAGGGAACTGCCAGAAATTCAGGCCAGTTTCAGAAGACAACGTGGAACCAGGGATATCATTGCTGATGTCACATGGATCCTGGCTGAAAGCAGAGAATACCAGAAGGATGTTTACCTGTGTTTTATTGATTATGCAAAGGCATTGGACTGTGTGGATCATAACAAACTATGGATGACGCGGAGAATGGGAATTCCAGAACACTTAATTGTGTTCGTGAGGAACCTGTACATAGATCAAGAGGTAGTTGTTTGGACAGAACAAGGGGATACTGATTGGTTTAAAGTCAGGAAAGGTGTGCGTCAGGGTTGTATTCTTTCACCATACCTATTTAATCTGTATGCTGAACAAATAATCGGAGAAGCTGGACTATATGAAGAAGAACAGGGCATCAGGATTGGAGGAAGACTCATTAACAACCTGCATTATGCAGATGACACAACCTTGCTTGCTGAAAGTGAAGAGGACTTGAAGCACTTACTAATGAAGATCCAAGACCACAGCCTTCAGTATGGATTACACCTCAACATAAAGAAAACAAAAATCCTCACAACTGGACCAATGAGCAACATCATGATAAATGGAGAAAAGATTGAAGCTGTCAAGGATTTCATTTTACTTGTATCCACAATCAACAGCCATGGAAGCAGCAGTCAAGAAATCAAAAGAGGCATTGCATTGGGCAAATCTGCTGCAAAGGACCTCTTCAAAGTGTTGAAGAGCAAAGATCTCACCCTGAAGACTAAGGTGCGCCTGACCCAAGCCATGGTATTTTCAATCGCGTCATATGTATGTGAAAGCTGGACAATGAATAAGGAAGACCGAAGAAGAGTTGACGCCTTTGAATTGTGGTGTTGGCGAAGAATATTGACTATACCATGGACTGCCAAAAGAATGAACAAATCTGTCTTGGAAGAAGTGCAGCCAGAATGCTCCTTAGAGGCAAGGATGGCGAGACTGTGTCTTACATACTTTGGACATGTTGTCAGGAGGGATCAGTCCCTGGAGAAGGACATCATGCTTGGCAGAGTACAGGGTCAGCAGAAAAGTGGAAGACACTCAACAAGGTGGATTGACGCAGTGGCTGCAACAATGAGCTCAAGCATAACAACAATTTTAAGGATGGCGCGGGACCAGGCAGTGTTTCGTTCTGTTGTGCATAGGGTCGCTATGAGTCAGAACTGACTCGTCGGCACCTAACAACAACAATTTTATCAAGTAACCAGCTATCAACCAGAGAAAACAGGACATAGACAAGTCAGTTTTGATGACTTGGGGAGGTGAGAAGGAAGAACATGCTGGAATGTGTGGGACTAACTGGGTAGAGAATTATAAACAAGGCTTTGGACAGTTAGAGGGAGAACAAGATTATTGGTGTCAAAACTAGAGACTGAAAACGGAAGACAAAGGAGGTTTCAAAACCTAACTTAACTTTACCTTATTTCACAGTATGTCCAAGAGCTTCATTTTGGCCAGTGAGAACTGTTTTTGCTAATTTTTACTATTTTTTAAGTTACGCCCAAAGCAAGTCAAACAATTCAGCAAAATTGGCCTCTGATAGTGTGACCTAAAATAGCACAAATTGACAAGGACATTGATGACTGAGTTCTGTTAATGGCCTTTGGATCTCAACGTCCTGAGAAGCATCAGTTGGGGACAAAAGGGAAGAGTGCGCTCCGGGTCTGAGAAGGCCAGGGCTGTGCTGCCTACACAGGTCAGTCGGGCAACCTCTGAGGAGAGGCCAAGAGCCGTTCTCTTGGAAAGTTCCTGAATCATGAGTCCTATATTTAACAAAATATCAACAGCAATGATGATGATAAAAAATAAGGGTTCACCAGCCTAGTGACCATCCTCCATACCTCTCTCTTCCTATGTATCACCTTTCTAAACTCAATTAGCCTGATTCCTGGGATCTGACTTACCAGATGTTTCTGTGTTCCAGGCATGTTGTCTTTCTTGTGTGAATGTGTATTCTTCATCTACCTTATAGGACACTTTCTATATTCTCAGAAAACTTAACATGTGTCTGTAACACACTGAGAATATCTTGTCTGTGAGACAGAATTGTCATTGCCAGCCAGCAGGGGGGGCACAAGACCGTGTCTTCATGAAACTCCTTTTTTCCTTTCCTCCCCTCTCCTCCCCTTCCTTTCTTTCCCTTCTCCAAGGATCCAGGATTATAATCTAGGGACTCAAACCTGTCCCAGATTTGATTATTTCCAAGGTTCCTGCTCCCCTGTTTAACCAGGGGTGTCTCACAAGGGGCAGGCACGTGTTGGGCCCTTAGTAAATATTTGTCAGTTTATAATAGTGATTGATGCAACCTTAGACTTTTGAAGCTGAAGGGATCTTAGAAATGTCCACTCAGTCATATCATTTTAGAGCAGAGAGGTGAAATACTTAGACGGTACCTGCTTTGCAAGCAGGAAGGATTCCCACACACAGTAGGACTGTGTAGAATAGATCCCGCTCTGTGAACTGGGCAGCTTCTAGAAATACTTTATGAAGAAGGCCAGTTGGGAGCCCAGGCATCATGAATATGAAATACTCAACCTTAGGTAGAAAAACTTCTCACTAGGAGGCAGAGGCAGATTTTAGGTTTGAGAGATGGAAAAAGACTACACACACAGACTCCAGTCGACTCATAGGCCTTTAAAAACAGCATTTTATATTTGAACCAGAGCATCTTTTCTTTCCAAGCAAAGCCAGCCAGGAGAGCACTGCATATATGGGGTGGTGGGGACACAGCCCCTTTTTTATGACATACACACACGTACATATAAATATATATAAGCTTACAATATATTTCCTCAAAAACTAATCCTCATATAGGAATACACTGGGCCATATTTTCTTTGAAAATAACAACTCATAAGAGGATGGTAGGGAAATTAAACAGAGAACATGTTTGTTTTTTGTAAATGAGAACAAAATACTGGAACAGCCTCTTTCAAACAAGGAGGCTCCAGGTTGAAATTTTAAGCAATATTTGATGTGTATTTATGAAAAGGGAAGCCAAAAACCAAAAAACAAAAACAAACCAACCAACCCACTGCTGTCAAATTGATTCCAACTCATAGTGACCCTATAGGACAGAGTAGGACTGCCCCATAGAGTTCCCAAGGAGCGCCTGGTGGATTTGAACTGCCAGCCGCTTGGTCACCAGCTGTAGCACTTAACCATTACGCCACCAGGGTTTCCAAAAAGGGAAGGAGGCGTGTACAAAAGAGGTGGTGTTACCTCTGGAGGGAGCAAACATTTCTGGTTGGCAACTCCCACCTCTCTTCCCTGCTGCCTTTTACAGGCTGAGAGAGGTGGCGGGGCAGGAAGGGCGCCTGCCTGGGCTAGCATGGGATCTGTTTTCCTCCTGCTTGCTCTGATCCACAACACAGTGGACGTGACCAGGGAAAGGAAGGCAGGTGCAGACTTCTGCAGGGCTCTCCTGGACTACCTCTAGGCGGTTGATCAAAGAGGCAGGATTTTTAGAAGGTTTTTTTCAAACAAATTAAAAAAAAAATTTTTTTTTCAATCTACCACCTGTGTGTCATGGTGCGTAGGGGGGAGGTTTCTCCCCCGGGAGGAAATAAGTTGGTGTATAGAGTGGTGGGGCATTGAGAGGAAGCCCGTAGTTGGAGCTGGATTGAGACGGTGGCTGCGTGTCATCAGATAAAGAGATATCAGTGGAAGACGAGACTGGAAAGTTGCTGGACGGCTGCAATTAAACAGAAATGGCTTCTTCAGTAAGCAGGTAAAACGATGTAAGCAGTCCATGTATGGAGAAACATGATACACGCTAGGCGCCAATAACCTCCCTTGAAAGACTTGACGTTGGGCACTGGCTCCCTTCCAGACCCAGCCTCACCCACTTATTCAAAGGACTGAGCTCGGCTGCTAACCAAAAGATCAGCAGTTCAAATCCACCAGCTGCTCCTTGGAAACCCTATGGAGTAGTTCTACTCTGTCCTATAGGGTCGCTATGAGTCGGAATCAACTCCACAGCAGTGGGTTTGGTTTTTGGTTTGGCCCTTCTAAAGGCAATGCACCATGACCACAAAGAGCATTTCCCCAGAGCAAGGCAAATCAGAGAGGGACCTGGCCACTTAGCCCAGCTGGGTAGGGTGAGTCTCCTTTTTCACAAACTCTGCTCTTAAAAACCACATGGTTGCTTGGAAAAAATGTTTTCAGAGGTACCCCAGAAAGGGCTTTGCTAAAAGCACACCTGTTCAATCGCTCAGGCCTCTGTAGCCTGTGTGGCTGAGGCACTTTAGCCTTTTCACTTTCAAAGTGGTTGCCTTTTACCAGACTGACACCGGAGTTGGCAGAAGTTAGAACACAGGGCCATGGCGCCCCCTTCCATCTATTCTATGGGACCCAGTCACAGAACAGATGACAGCAACTGGCAGGCTGCAACATTGGTACTCTCTTGACTGGAGGCTGGCTCTTCTGGGCTTATCTAACTCTTCATACATCAAGGAAAAAACAAACAAAAAAAAACCCCAAAGCATCAACATTTTCAGCGTAATTCAAAGTAAAGTGATTTGGGAATGAGAAAAATGTTCAAAGGGGACACAATTTAAATCAATGAAATCTGCAGTCTGTCTCCATCATTTCTTTACCTGTGGACAAACTTCTTCAACGATAGTTGTTTGTTTCTTTTAAGTCCTGGGGGTAAAAAAAAAATCCTACTAAAAATAACATTAAAATAAATAAAGCAAACAAAACACTTCTTCTATGAAACACAGAATGAGTTCTTTAAATAACACTTCTCTAATCTACCCAGATGTGTGTGTACATTCTTGTGCTCTCTGCCACCCAGCTGTGCTGAAGGGTCCCCTGAGGTGTCAGTCTGTCTACCCCCCTTACTGAAGACCTCTCCATTAAGGAAGCCTAAGTAAAGAGCCAACTGGACCTCATGATTCTGAAAGGAGAATCTCCTCACAGAAAGCCGCTGAAGCCAAGAACTCCATCCACTCGTCAAAAAGGTGATTATAGTGTCGATATCATCAGAGATATCAGTGGAAGATGAAATATATAAGTATTTATCAGTACACTGTATACATATAGTTATACATAAGCATATAAGCTCAAAAAAACCAAACAGGATTGCCATGGAGTCAATCCTGATCCATAGCAACCCTATAGGACAGAGTAGAACTGCCCCATAGGATTTCCAAGGAGCGGCTGGTGGATTCAAACTTGTGACCTTTTTGTTAGCAGTCAAATCACTGAACCACTGTGCCACCAGGGCTTCACATAAGTATATATCAGCTTATATTCACAGAAAACCTTGCCTTCCAGGATGCGATGGCCCCAAGCTGCCTGCCCTCTTCCTCTGTCTTTCTCTCAAACTCACACCTCTTTCAGACATCAGGGAGAACAAAGCAAACCTTGACTGAACTTGCTCTCAGGTCCGCAGTGAACCTGGTAGGCTCTGTCCCCTGCATGTGTCTTCTCTGTTCTGTACCACGTATGGGCAGCCTGGCTAACCATGGAGCTAAACCACTCCAGCCAGGCAGGGGCCTATTCAAGGACAAGAGTTTCTGCCCAGACAGGTAATTTCCATCAGAGGAACATAGAATAAATCTCTTTATTAACAGTACAGGCGCTAAACCGCTGCTTGTAGACTTATTCGATGCCAGGCCTTTCTCTGCATTTCCTTCTGGGGCAAGCAGCTGGGAACTGGATGGAGCTCTGGCTAGCAAAAGTGACTTTCCTTCAGGTTTTTCTGTTAACTGACCACTTAAATGGAGCCTTGATGGCGTAGTGGTTAAGAGCTCAGGCTGCTAACCAAAAGGTCAAAAGTTCAAACCCACCAGGCATTCCTTAAGTTCCACTCTGTCCTATAGGGTTGCTATGAGTCGGAATCGACTTGATGGCAATGGGTTTGGTTTTTTTTTGGAACTAAATCCGTCAAAAAGCTGTCTCATCCCCTGCTATCTGTTCTGTGAGTATATTTTTTGCTGCTAATGACTTCGACAGAACACTTAAAATATTTCCTTTCTGTCTGTTGGTTCGGCTGAAGCAGAAGCATCAATTCTGTTATTTTTCCCCCCTAAGGAACCACATGAGCCTCATTCGATTTGTCCTTGCTTCTGAAATCTGATTATTAATGCATATGTAATTATACTCCAACATATGCTGGCGATACAAGCTGATTAAGCCACAGGGACAGGAACTGAGGCATCCCTCGGGAGGATGAAGAACAGAGCGTCTGCTGTTTGTGAAAAGCTGAAGGTCCCCAAAGCTGGATGAGGAGGGAAAACAGCATGGTCATAAAATGGATCGGTTCACAAGCATCCTGGCAGTCTGTGCTTTATTGATGAAAACTCACCTCCACCACACCCATCCACTCCCACAGGGAGCACACTGCCCCTTGTCTGCACAGGGCAGGAACAGTGTCAACTTCCTATGAGGATAACGGGCCCCCTGAAGCCTAACAATCTACAAGAGTAGGCTACTCTGCCCAGGGCTCGAAGCATGAAAGTCAGGGATCAGAAATCAGGATTCAGACTTATAAGCACTCTGGGCATTGCTGCTTTGCTCAATGGCTGAGATAGGAAGGAAACCACTGTGGTTTCCAAGGGGCCCTGATGCTGCAGCTAAACCAGAGGCTTCAGAGCCGATACTTGCTGGCATCCCAGGGCAGACACTCAACATCAGAAGCCACAGTCACGACTAGAGACAGGTGCTGGCTGGTCACAGAGCCTGCAAAGATTCTAAGCATCACACAAGGAGGAAAGGGCCCTGATGGAAATGCCTTTCATTTCCTGTCGAGAAAGTTCAGTCTCAATCATGTACTGCCCCCTCCCCTCCACAATGTCACAGTGTCACAATGTGACAGTGGACACATCACCTTTTCTTCCTAACTTCTTGTTTTCCCATGTGTATGGGAGGAGGTTGCTCAGGCTTCCAGTATTGATGTGGACAAAGCAAATGTAAATTATGGAACAGGACAATCGGAACTATGTGTCTGGGATGCAGGAGCGTTTCTCTATGTCTGTGCCTTTCCAAGCCAGCATAAAGATGGCCAAACCAGCTAAGGTGTGGCACCACCCTTCAGGTCCATCCAGCATCCCTGGAAAAGCAAGCACCTAGAGTGTGGGCCTAATTTTTTTTTTTAATTTTTATTGTGCTTTAAGTGAATGTTTACAAATCAAGTCAGTCTCTCACACAAAAACTTATATACACCTTGCTACACACTCCCAGTTGCTCTCCTCCAATGAGACGGCCCACTCCCTCCCTTCACTCTCTCTTTTCCTGTCCATTTCACCAGCCTATAACCCCTTCTACCCTCTCATCTCTCCTCCAGGGAGGTGATGCCAACATAGTCTCAGGTGTCCACCTGATCCAAGAAGCTCACTCCTCACCAGCATCCCCCTCCAACCCATTGTCCAGTCCAATCCCTGTCTGAGGAGTCAGCTTTGGGAACGGTTCCTGTCCTGGGCCAACAGAAGGCCTGGGGGCCGTGACCATCAGGGTCCGTCTAGCCTCAGTCAGACCATTAAGTCTGGTCTTTTTATGAGAATTTGGGGTCTGCATCCCATTGCTCTCCTGCTCCCTCAGGGGTCCTCTGTTGTGTTCCCTGTCAGGGCAGTCATGGGTTGTAGCCAGGCACCATCTAGCTCTTCTGGTCTCAGGCTGATGTAGTCTCTGGTTCATGTGGCCCTTTCTGTCTCTTGGGCTCGTAATTACCTTGTGTCCTTGGTGTTCTTCATTCCCCTTTGAGCCAGGTGGGTTGAGACCAGTTGATGCATTGTAGATGGCCACTTGCTAGCGTTTGAGACCCCAGACACCTCTCTCCAAGGTGGGATGCGGAATGTTTTCTTAATAGATTTTACTATGCCAATTGACTTAGATGTCCCCTGAAACCATGGTCCCCAAACCTGTGCCCCTGCTAAGCTGGCCTTCGAACCATTCAGTTTATTCCGGAAACTTCTTTGGTTTTCGTTTAGTTGTGCTGACCTCGCCTGTATTGTGTGTTGCCTTTCTCGCCACCTAAACATCAAAGAATATTTTCTTCTCTGTTTAAACTACTTCTTGACTTCTTATAATTGTGGTCTTATGCAATATTTGTCCTTTTGCAACTGACTAATTTCACTTAGCATAATGCCTTCCAGATTCCTCCATGTTATGAAATGTTTCACAGATTCATCACTGTTCTTGATCGATGCATAGTATTCCACTGTGTGAATATACCATAATTTATTTATCCACTGATCGGTCGATGGGCACCTTGGTTGCTTCCATCTTTTTGCTATTGTAAACAGTGCTGCAATAAACATGGGGTGCATATATCTGTTTATGTAAAGGTTCTTATTTCTCTAGAATATATTCCAAGGAGTGGGATTGCTGGATCGTATGGTAGTTCTATTTCTAGTTTTTTAAGGAAGCGCCAAATCAATTTCCAAAGTGGTTGTACCATTTTACATTCCCACCAGCAGTGTATAAGAGTTCCAATCTCTCCACAGCCTCTCCAACATTAACTATTCTGTATTTTTTGGATTAATGCCAGTCTTGTTGGAGTGAGATGAAATCTCATTGTAGTTCTGATTTGCACTTCTCTAACGGCTAATGATCGTGAACATTTCCTCAAGTATCTGTTAGCTACCTGTACATCTTCTTTAGTGAAGTGTCTGTTCATATCTTTTGCCCATTTTTTAATTGGGTTATTTGTCTTTTTGTAGTTGAGTTTTTGCAATATTATGTAGGTTTTAGAGATCAAGCACTGTTTGGAAATTTCATAGCTAAAAACATTTTCCCCAGGCCGAATATTTTATGTTTGCAAACTAATTCATAGTTAAGAAGATGAAGGTGGGCTAAGCAGAGACCCCAGCACCAAAACTGTGGTCTGAGATGACATGTCTGTCCCGCAATGGGGACCAGGGAAGGAGGACCTCCTGAGGAGGGGATACAGATGTAGGTTCATGAGAAGATGAAGGCTCCTGAGCTGTAGTCCTCCTCATCACCTCCTGGCAGGGCTACCTATGCCTCCAGGATGGCTCTGCCCTGTGGTGCCCAAGGAACGAGCCTAACCCCTCAGAAGTGACCACCACCTGTGGTCATTGGTGACATTCTAATCATGTCCTGGGCTGGGTTGTTGAGGACAACTCTTCTTTCTGAACCTGGGGATAATTCCTTCCTGGAATTATCCAGAAATGGATAAGATTCATTCCAGGGCCAGACCACGCCTGGTGCACAGAGGGGGCTATGAGGTGACCTTGTGTCCTCTGAATACAGGAATCCTTCCGTGGGTCCTCCACAGGCACCAGGGCTTGCTGGTCACAAAACAGCACAGCCGACCCCCACCCAGGACCCGCTGAGTGAGTGACTGATCGCCCACCATGGAGGGGGCCGCTGATGGCAAAGTCTGCAAGGGGTCACTCCACGGAGACCAGATACACTCCTGGAGCTCCTAGGTGGGGCTGCTGCTTCAGCTTCTCCTAGCAGGAATCCTGAAGGACCCAACAAACACCCAGGGACCACAGCCACTAGATTCATTTTCAAGGTGAATCGAGGAAACTGAGGCAGAGAGAGAGACAGGGACTTTCCCTTTTCCATGTGGAGATGACAAACCCAGGAGATCCCATTCCTCTTGACTAAATTCACACCCAGCTGGTTTATCCTTGGCAGAAGTGAATGGAGACAGCTTTGCCCAGCCTGCTGCCCCCCCGCACCCCCCATCCTGGACCTCGGAGAGCCCCCACCACATACCTCCACCAACAACATGTGCTGCTGGGGTCCTGGGGAAACCAGGTTTCTGACTTTCTCTACATAAAGTTATTGGCATGGAATACCCTCCCCGTCCCTCTCTCAGTGTGGCAAACTGAAATGATTGCTGTTTCTTTAAATCATAAAGGGGACTTTCCAGAGAATGAGGAATTCACAGGACAGCTAGGAGCCCTTCCACAGAAAAGAGCTCTTTTGATGACTTTCAAATGCAGGGATTAAGTTCATCATAGGAGTCCCTGGGTGGTGCAAATGGTTAAGCACTCATCTACTATCCAAAAGATTGGCAGCTCGAATCCACTCAGAGGCACCTCAGAAGAAAGGCCTGGCAATTTACTTCCAAGAGGTCACAGCCATTGAAAACCCTATGGAGCAGTTCTACTCTGAAACACATGGGGTCACCATGAGCCAGAAGCAACTCAATTGCAATTATAAAAAACAAACTCATTGCCATTGAGTCGATTCCGACTCATAGTGACACCATAGGACAGAGTAGAACTGCCCCATATGGTTTCCAAGGACCAGCTGGAGGATTCAAACTGCTGACCTTTTGGTTAGCAGACATAGCTCTTAACCACTACGCCACCAGGGTTTCCCAGTTCATCATCGTTCCTGCTTAAATTGGACAGTTGCTTTTGGGTCACAATCTCAGGGAAGCTGGTAAATCCCTCTTTTTCCTGGACAGTCCAGAGCTCGTAGGTTTCATAAGCCCTCTTTCTGAAACAGCCATTTTTTCTAAGTAAGGTCTTACTTCCTGTCGGTATAATTCATCTGGTGTCATCGGCCTCTTTGAGCAAGTAACTCTATAAAAAGTTACCTGAATCTGAGCCCTGGTGGCCCAATGGTTAAGAGCTCGGCTGCTAACCAAAAAAATGTCAGCAGTTTGAATCCACCAGCTGCTCCTTGGAAACCCTACAGGGCAATTCTACTCTGTCCTATAGGGTCTCTATGAGTCAGAATCAACTCGACAGCAACGGGAAGCCTTTCCCCCATTCATCCACAGGCCTTCCTGATTACAGAAACTCAATACTGAATATATGTTAATATATGTAAACTGCTTGGAACTAGACCTGGCACACAGAACACTGTATGTGCACGTGTTGCTGTTATTGCTATTGCTACTAATGGCAAAACAAGCTGTACCAAGTCAATTTGATTATATATAAGCCAGTCCTGCCTCCCATTCCAAAATGAAATCCTAGATGAGTTTGTCTACAGCAGTGGTTCTCAAATGTTTTTGCCTCCCTGGGGGCATTTGGCAATGTCTGGAGACATTTTTGGTTGTCACACACTGAGGGAGGGTGTGCTACTGGCATCTAATTGGTAGAGACCGGAAATGCTGCTAAACATCCAATACACGGGACAGCCCCTCACAACAAAGAATCATCCAGTCCAAAACGTCAACAATTTATAGGTTGAAAAACTGATCTAGAATCAATAAGGTGACTTCTGATTATCCAGGGTCTACTTTAACCACAACTACGAATTGAGGCTTCCTAAAATACAAAGAAGAAGAGGCTGAAACCACTAATGGCAATAGGAGAAGGACAAAGCAAATGCTACTGGATAAGCAAGAATTTCACCTCCACTAAATGTCTCTCTTCCTGTAATAATCCTCAAGGCAAAGGGGGCAACAGAAATATATTAGGATTAACCGTATGAAATTGCTATTTTTGCACGTAAAAATTGGTTGGATGTTGGCAAACTCATGCGGTACAAAGCATTCAAAACACTCTGCTGTGCTCACAGGGCATTCAGCTACCCAGGAAGCTGGGGTCGAATCCTCAATCATTCTGACCGGAAAACCACAGCCAAAGTCTGTGGTGACCAGTTCACGGGTTAGCAAAAACTAGAAGCTGGAGGAACACCAATGGCTGTATCACTAGGGCCACAGAAAGGAAATAACATCTGAAATGCCAATCTGGTCATCAAATGGTCCATCAAATGAAGACGAGAACCCACGCTTGGCTGTCACCCACAATGTCTTCCCTCAGATCATCCCTAAACCCTTGCTAGTTAGTTAACATTGACTCCACCATCTATCAGCCGCCTAAACTGGAAGAGGAGGGGCCACGGGACCAACTCCAAACCTCCGGCTCCTGATCTGACATGCCTCTGGCATGAATGACATGAATATAAGCACCTCTGGTTTTAGCCAGGCGACTCTCATGAGCAATTACTCTAGGCACTGTACCTGAAGAGGCAAAGGGTATGACGAGTATGTCGGGATGGTTGCTGACGATGGGCAGAAGCCCGTGTAGGCCAGGATCTGCTGGGCGGGATTGTAGAGGATCTGAGGAGGAGACGATGAGCCATAGGCCAATGAGGACAGAGGGACCTGCCACAGAAGATGGAGATGTGTCAGTCAGCACTGAATGGCTGAGGAAGCATTTAGCTTGCTTTTCTTTTCAAAAAACTATGCCAACACCACGAACCACAGAGCTGGCCTTATAGTTCATCCTTCTGCCTCTGGAAAATTGTATGTTCAAGTCACTCTAGAATACTGGTGTCCATCTTTCTATAAATTCTGCTGATGGAAAGATTCCAAATATTCTCTGAGATCAGTGGCTCTCTGGTTTGAATTAACTACCGTCTTAGTCATCTAGTGCTACTATAACAGAAATACCACAGGCAAATGGCTTTAAAAAACAGAAATTTATTCTCTCACAGTTTAGGAGGCTAGAAGTCCAAATTCAAGGTGCTGGCTCCAGGGGAAGTCTCTGTCTGTTGGCTGTAGGGTAAGGTCCTTGTCATCAATCTTCCCCTGGTCTAGGAGCTTCTTAGCACAGGGGCCCTGGGACCAAAGGACGTGCTCCACTCCTGGCTCTTTCTTGTTGGCATGTGGTCCCTCTCCTCTATGCTCACTTCTCTTTTTTATATCACAAAAAAGACTGACTCAAGATACAATTTAATCCTGTAGATTGAGTCCTGCTTCATTAACGTAACTGCCTTTAATCCTGCCTCATTAACATCATAGAGGATAATCACATCATATCACAAAATGAAAGGGAACCACACAATACCGAGAATCATGTTGATACATATTTTGGGGGGACAAAATTCAATCTATGACAACTACCTAAAAGCAAGGCTGTTTTTTTTTAAGGCTTTTTTTAAACTTTTATTTTTCTATTTATTTGTCCCCGGAGTCCCTGGATGGTACAAATGGTAAAGGGAAGCCAGGGATATTCTGTATAGCTGGAGCCCTAGGGGCTTGGAGCAGAGCAGGGCAAGGTGAGCTAGAAAGAATTTCGAGCCTTGAGCAGGTTAAGAATATTGGACCAGCTAAAGCCTCTCCTTTGCTAAGCAGTGTGCATTGTTGCTGGCTTTGGGGAGAATGTCAGGACCAGACATTTTGATTCAGGCCAGGACCACAGATCTGCAGTTGAAATGCCCCTAACAGGGCTTCTTTCAGTACTACACTCAACCCTCTTTCCGGCTGGGTGCCCCGTGAGCAGAGGAAGGCTAGAAAAAGAGCTCTTGAGCCCCTGCCCCTGGAAAAGGCATCCAGGGCCAGTGGTCATTGGTTACCCACCTCTTTCGGATCACTGTTATATAACCACGTCTCCACTCCCATCCCACCCTCAGTTCCTACTTTTGAAGACTTAAAAATAAAAACTCAGTTTTTCCAAGGAAAGGCCTTTTCTCTGAATTGACGTTACTTGGTATTTCTGTCCTACAGACTTGTCTCCTTTGCCCTGGCCTGGGATCAAGTCATTGGAATGTTGGCCCCTTTGCTCATCCCAGCTGTGTGACCCTGAGAAAGTTCTTCTCTCTAAAAGGAGGCCATTGTACTAGAGGCATTTTCTCAGATTTGGCTGCAACGAGAATCACTTGGGGAGCCCTTCAGAGTCCCCATACCCAGACAAATTGAATCAAGCCTTGGGGACTGGGCCCGGGCACTGGGCTGTTGAGTACTTTGAAAGAGTGAGAATGTTGGGGTGGTGCAAGGTGAAGAAGGGGCACCGAGGCAAGATGCCCAGTGAAGGCTGGTAATTCAGGAGCAGGAAATCAAGAGGCAGAGGGGTTGGGAGTTAACCCTCCGAGAAGCCCAGGCAGTGTGGGAAGTAAGCAGCACTGGGTTTCTCACCATTCACGGATGGGAACAGAAGGTGGCAGAGGCCTTCGAAACACTGAGTGAGCACAGAGATCACAACAGTAGCTGTCATGTTTAGGGCACTCACCACATGCAAGGCATGTTCCCAGTGCCTTCCCAGTCCTAGCTCATCCCATCCTCGCAACCACCCTACAAGAAAGCACTATGATGATTATTACCATTTGGTGCAAACGGTTAACATGCTTGGCTGCTCATCGAAAGGCTGGAGGTTTGAGTCCATCCAGAGGCACCTTGGAAGAAAGGCTTGGCATCTACTTTCAAAAAATCAGCCATTGAAAACCCTGTGGAGCACGGTTCCACTCTGATACACATGGGGTGTCGTAAGTCTGAGTTGACTCGATGGCAACCGGTATTTGCTTGTTTGTTTTTTACAGTTGCAGAAGCTGAGGCATAACGTAGTTAAGTATTTGCCCAATAGCACGTTGCCAGTGACTGGCTTGGGACAAATGTCAACATCTGCAATCTGGTTCCAGACCACCAGTTCTCAAGAGATCTGAAGAGCTCACATAAAGGTATAAAACAATGTTCTAGACAGAATGATGGAGAAGCTAGACAGAGAAACAGGGAATTCCCCAGGGACATGAGAGGAGGTTTCTCACAGGGCAAGTTCTGCTTGCTGGGCTCGGGAGGGAAAGGTGGAAAAGGAGCCACAAAGAGTGATTCCAGGCAGTAGAAGCGCAATTACATGAACACTTACATCTTCTTTGGGGAATAGTACATAGTTCTGTGCTCAAAGCTTGCACAGCATGCTGGGAACTGACAGGAGATGATGCTAGGAAGATGAGCTGAGCCCAGATGATGAAAGGCCTTGGATGCTGAACCAAAGAGACTGGGAAGCCACCAAAGCAGTCTCAGCTGGGGAGGGACATGATCAGATTTGGGTTTCAAAATGTCTCCCTCGGCAGCCTTGAGGACTATGCTGAAACCAGTCAGGAGGCAGCGTGAAGAAGGCCCGAACATGGGCAATGACCCTCAGGATATGGAGGTGAGAGCGAGAAGACAAAGAGCTAAGAAATATCAAGGAGACTGAACCAACAATACTTGGTGCCTCAAGGAAAATATTAGCCTAAGAGACAAAAGGGCCACATAAACCAGAGACTCCATCAGCCCAAGACCAGAAGAACTAGATGGTGCCCAGCTACCGACAACAACCGCCCTGACAGGGAGCACAACAGAGAGACCCTAATGAGCAGGCGAATAGTGTGCAGCAGGACTCAAATTCACGTAAAAAGACCAGACTTAATGGTCTGACTGAGACTGGAGGAACCCCAGAAGCCATGGCCCCCGGAAGCTCTCTTAACCTAGAACTAAAACCATTCCCGAAGCCCACCCTCAGACAAAGATTAGACTGGACTATAAAACATAAAATAATACTCGTGACGAGTGTGCTTCTTAGTTCAAGCAGATACACGAGACCAAATGGGCAGCTCCTGTCCAGAGGCAGGATGAGAAGACAGGAAGAGACAGGAACTGATCGAATGGACACAGGAAACCCGGGGTGGAAAAGGGGAGGGTGCTGTCACATTGTAGGGATTGCAACTAATGTCACATAATAATATGTGTATAAATTTTTGTATGAGAAATTAACTTGAGCTGTAAACTTTCACCTAAAGCACAATTAAAAAAAAACAATACTTGGTCCCTGTTCCTAATGAGAGGTATGTGGAGAAGGATGGAGGATGACTCTGAATTTTTCTGGGCCGGATGACATTGTTTCTGGACGATTAATCTTGGAGCCTGTTCTGCTTACCTGAGCACCCATTCCAAGAGCATCAGGGAGGAAAGGACCACCTGCCCGGCCAGCCAAGGCCACCAAACCAAGCCTGTTGGTCACGGAGGTAACAGCTGGATGTCCCAGCCAGGGCCCTCCCATCTGCCATGTATCCTCATCTCCTCTCATGGCTTCAGCCACTGCCTACACACTCATACCTGCATCCACATCTGCAGGGCCCACCTCTCCTCTCAGCTCCAGGTACCTATCTCCAGGTACAGACTAGCAATTTCCACTGTTTGTCCTGCGGGCACCTCAAATCCAGTTTACCAGTCCTTTAACACCTGCTTCTCTCCAGTCTGCATGAATAGCTTGCTACTGCCCAGCCTCCCATGAGGGAGCAAAACCTTCTGATATATGGTAAGGCAACATCAGTCCAGAAGGCCGATGGTCACCTCTGGAGCGGACGGTGGGGAGCTCTAGTCCCTCCCCCTGTCCTCTCAATCACACCACTATATGCATCTCCCTCTGTTTTTCCTCTGAGGACCTCAGCTTGTCCAGCCATCTTACCTCCTCAGCCTGGGCTAAATGAGGCTCCTCTGCTATGAGTGACTGTGAGGAGACCATGCTGGGGACATAACTGTCCATCTACACATCTCAGGACCCGGGGACTCAATAGAGTTCCTTTTCCCACCCAGAACTATGATGTAATCTCAGGGGCACGGGCATGACACTAAGTTTGAAATGACCATGTCTGTGTAAGTACCTGTTAACCAACCAGCGGCCATCGAGTCACCTCTAACTCACAGTGATCTCGTGTGTGTCAGAGTACAACTCTGCTCCACAGGGTTTTCAGTGGCTGGTTTTTGGACAGTAGACTGCCAGGCCTTTCTTCTGAGGAGACTCTGGGTGGACTCGAACTGCCAATATTTTGGTTAACAGCCCAGCCTGTTCCTGTTTATACCACCCAGGGATTCTGTCGTGGATTGAATTATGTCTCCCCCAAAATGTGTGTATCAACTTGGTTAGGCCATGATTCCCAGTATTGCGTGGTTGTCCTCCATTCTGTGATTGTAATTGTATGTTAAGAGGGTTAGGGTGGGATTGTAACACCACCCTTACCCAGGTCACATCCTTGATTCAATGTAAGGGGAGTTTTCCTGGGGTGTGGCCTGCACCACCTTTTGTCTCTGAAGAGATAAAAGGAAAGAGAAGCAAGTAGAGAGTTGAGGACCTCATACAACCAAGAAAGCAGCACCAGGAGCAGAGCGCGTCCTTTGGACACAGGGTCGCTGTGCCTGAGAAGCTCCTCGACCACGGGAAGATTGAGGACAAGGACCTTCCTCCAGAGCCAAAAGAAAGAGAAAGCCTTCCCCTGGAGCTGATGCCTTGAATTTGGACTTTCAGCCTACTTTACTGTGAGGAAATAAATTTCTCTCTGTTACAGCCATCCACTTGTGGTATTTCCGTTACAGCAGCACCAGATGACTAAGATTCCTATGTGTCTATTATCAGTACATGCAAACCCCACTGAGTTGACACACCTTCCAGGAGACCCTTGTCCAGACCCTGGTAAGGGGCTACTTAAGTCCAATCCTTCATCTCTGCATCTCACGCATACTAAATGCCTTTCTGGTGTTTCTGGGACGGGGCTGGTGAGGCTCTTCCTGGAGGGCCTTATGTCTGTGGGAAGCCGTTTGGCAGCAGGGCACTGTGAAGGTACCGGTGGCCACGAGATCCCTGCAGCTGCTGAGAACTCTGTTCCTGTACAGCTTGCTCTGGGCCTTTTGCATCCCAAGCATCAAGGCCAAGGAGCCTGGGGCCAGCTTCTCACATGCTGGGCCTGGATAAGAACAGTGAACAACCAAGACCAAACCAAGGAACATCTAGAAGGTGCCATCAAGAAGCCAGAGATGGAGATGTCCCCACAAGAACTGCAGCTCCATTATTTCAAAATGCATGCTTACGATGGCAATAATTGGCTCGACGGCTTTGAACTCTCCATCACTCATGACTACAAGGAGGAAGGGAGTGAGCGTGCAGCACAATGAACGAAGACGAACTGATGAACTTAATAGATGGTATTTTGAGAGATGATGATAAGAACAGTGATGGATACATTGACTATGCTGAATTTGTAAAATCACTGCAGTAGACGTCATCTGGCTATCTCCTAGTTACATGCATCCTTGGAAGAAAGGCCTGGTGACCTGCTTCTGAATGATCAGTCATTGAAAACTCTGTAGAGCACAGTTCTGCTCTGACACACAAGGGGCCACCATGAGTCCGGTCCATTCAATAGCAACTGGTTGTCTTGTATTAGTTTAAAGATATCTCAAAATCCAAGGTCAGGGATTGGAGACTTCGCACCCCTGGAGAGGTGAAAGCCTGGAGATTACTTGGGGATAACAGCAACTCACACAGTGTCACCGTTTTAGTCTGGGAACACGAAACCTTCCAAAAAATGTGAGATTGAGTAACAGATGTCAAGAGGAGTCCCTGGCTAAGTTATTAAAAATGATCAATGACCAGAATTTCTAGAACAGCTGGGGTGGGCAAGAAATCATTCCAGAAGTATCTTGGCTGTGGGATTTTTTGTTTTGTTTTGTTTTGCCACAGAGTATTTGTTTACATATGTATCCGCACTGAGCTTTCAGTTAAAGTTGTCGAATTGGTTTGGTGGTTCCCTGTGTGGCTGCTGGATGGTAAGTTTTCATTTGTACTCCTTTGTGTTCATGGCTGCTGAGATTTTTGGAGAAGGGCTTCCTTTAAACAAGGGACCCTGGTGGTGCACTGGAGTGGTTACTCGATCAGCTGCTAACTCAGAGGTGAGTGGTTTGAACCCCCAGCCACTTCGCAAGAGAAAGATCTGGCAGTCTGACTCCTTAAAGATTTATAGCCTTGGAAACCCCATGGAGCAGTTCTACTCTGTTCTATAGGGTCACTATGAGTTGGAACTAACTCTATGGCAATGAGTTTGCGTTTGGGTTTTGGTCCTTTAAACACCTTGCCATTCATTTGTTTATAGCCAAAAATCATGGAGTCAATTCCATTTGTTTATGGCACCTCTAAAAATTAAAGATAACTTGTTGCAGGAGTTTGCTCTTTGTGCACACTATGAGACCATCTGGTTCAAAACAAACAGGTCCCCCATGAGAGGACAGGAGGAGGGAGGATGTACCCAGCTCAGTCACAAGAATGAGCTATTTTCCTGTGAAAGAGAAAAGGTGTGGGGAGAGGCTTAGCTTAAATAGGCTTAAAGAGATAAACCCTACAGCGCACTTCACCTTCCTAGAAAAGACCCAGTGCTGGCCAAGTTCTTACAGCATCAACCTCCAAAGTACCCACTCTCCAGTGCTTCTCAGCCTGCGTGTCTGGAGCTTGTGAAATCTGGATCCCAAACCCCACTCCAGGTCTCCCAGACTGGAAACCCCAGGTGGTGTTTGTCTAATTCCACAAGTGATCCTGATATACAGTCAGGGCCGGGAAATGGTGGCAAGATCATGGATTGAAAGTCGAGGCGCCTGCATGCAAGTACTGGTGCTCCTTCTTTGTAGCTGAGCTTCCATTTCTTAAACGGGGATAATATAGTACCTATCTCATAGGGCACTGACAGTTTAGTGGCACAATTCTCACCTCTCACGCAGGAGACCTAGGTTTGAATCCCAGCTAACGCACCTCATGCACAGCCCCCACCCGCCTGGCAGTGAAAGCCTGCATGTTGCTATGATGCTGAATGGGTTTTAGCATAGCTTCCAGACTAAGAAGGACTAGGAAGAAAGGCCTGGTGATTGACTTCCAAAAATCAGCCAATGAAAACCCTACGGGTCACAACAGTTCATCTGCAACCAATCATGGAGATGGTGCAGGACTGGACAGCGTTTTGTTCAGTGGTGTATGGGATTACTATGAGTCAGGGGCTGACTCAATGCCAACTATCAGTAACAACGCCTTACAGGGTAGTTAAACCCATTGCTATCAAATCGATTCCGACTCATAACAACCCTATAGGACAGAGGAGAACTGCCCCATAAGGATTCCAGGGAGTGGCTGGTGGATTTGAACTGCCACCCTTTTGGTTAGCAGCCAAACTCTTAACCACTGCACCACCAGGGCTCCTATAGAGTAGTTGAGAGGATTAAAGTAATTAATAGTTGTAAAGTGCTTAAAACAGACCCAGCTTCCATAGTGAATAATCAGCAAACAATACATTACAAATAGTATCTATGAGCCTCAAACTCCTTTCTTGTAAAATGAGGATGCTAAGACCTGCCTTGCCCGACTCACAGAGAAATGGACCTCAAAGCCCCTTGTCCATTGTCAAGTGTGCTAGAAATGACAGTGATGTTATTACTTAATACAGTGAAGAGAAAGAGTCCTTCAACTCACCATATCCTTGAAGGCTCCCAGTATCGCTGCTGTGACGATGCCTAGGAACAAGCCAATGATGTTCAGCACCGTCGATGTCCACAGCAGCCGGTAAAGGTGGATCACATCCTCACAGCCACTCACACCAACGAACTCATAGTAACTTGTAGAGTGCTCTGTGCTACATGTGGTGAAGGAAAAGAACACATTTACCATAGCTATTATGGTTTGAATTGTGTCCCCCAAAAGAAATGTTGAAGTCCTTATCGCTGTACCTGTAAATATGAGCTTGTATAAAAATGTTTTTTTTATGTTTATGAGGTCATACCAGAGTTGGGTAAGTCCTAAATCTAATCACTTCTGTTTGGTGTCTTATAAAAAGAGCAGACTAAGACACAGACACATACAAGGGGAAGACAGACACCATGTGAGGAATCACCTACAAGCCAAGGAATGCTTGGAGCTACCGACAAGAAAGGATGCTGCCCTAGAGCCGATACCCTAAACTCAGACTTCTAACTTCCAAAACTTTGAGGCAAAATATTTCTGTTCTTGAAAGCCACCTACTTTGTGATATTTTTGTTACAGCAGCACTAGGTAACTGAGACAACAGCCCTTTCATATTTTAAAGTTGTGATTAGATAACCTTGCTACCAATAGAGAGCTGAAGAATGGAGTATTAGAATCATATAAAACTTCTACTGCAGGGACCAGTTTTTCTAAATCCAGAGAAACTGCATGTCATTGTCCTGCAAAAAAAGAATAAAAAAAAGGGTCCCTCAAATGGCCCCTTGGTTATGCAAAGGCAGGTAATCAGGTAACCTTGGTAAGTCAGGTTTGGCTGCATTCCCTGAGACCACTGGCAGGCAAAGGAGCCCAGAGCCTCTGAGAAGGAAGGAGCCACACCCCAACATGCGTCCTTCCACCCCTGAAAGTCAGGGAAACTGGCCCACATCAGGGACATGGCAGAAAAGGGCAAAGAGGTCCCTGATGTTAAATTACCTCGAGGACAGTGATGTCAGGGTGAGGCCTCCGAGCAGGCAGGACATGAAAGCTGACGTCTGAAGCTCATCTCAGCCCTGCCACTCTGGCAGGTGTCAAACAGTAACTGATACTCTTGTTAAAGTAAAAGTAAAGAGGTTGATTGAAAATAAAGCAGCAGCTTGAGCCAGAGAGACACTGAACCTCATAAAGTGAAATCCAGCACTCTGGGGTGGGAAGCTGCAGAAACGTATTTAAAGGGTGACAACAAAGAACTTTAGGTACTTTGTTTTGATTGGAAGGTACAAACTTAAATCATTGTGAGGTGGGCTTACTGGAAGCAGGTGGTGGAACTTGAGAGGGATTGGTTTAAGGTAAATGTGTGTCTTTCTCAGATTGGTTTTCAGATTGGCTACAGTGTGATAATTTGAAGAGTAGGTAACAAGGAGGGGGGTGTTACAAGTTAATTACAGGATATTTCTTTCTGAGAATACAATGTTAAAATAATTTAAGGTAGCACAGTCCCTGGGACATCTTGCACAGTGGTTGCTGGTAACAGCTTGCATCAAGACCCCCTGAGAATGTACTGACTGATACATGCTTTCTCAATCAACTACAAAGAACAAACATTTGTTTAGTGAAAGAATTAAGTTTGTGTAGAGGTTACTGGATGCTAGGATAAAAGCAGAACTTTTAGAGTGTTTGAGGATTAGAACTAGAGTTAGGCTGACCACCCCTCACTATGCCAATTGCCTTCGTTTTGGGACTCTTACACACAGGGAACAATGGTCAGGTATGGGAGTGTAAAACCAGAGGGAGCCAAGTGTGACACTCATGCCCTTGAGGTCTACAACTGTTCTCCCTCAAAAGAACATGGTGGAAGACAATGTTCTACATTCTACTTTGGTAAGTAGTGTCTGGGGTCTTAAAAGCCTGTGAGCAGCGATCTAAGATACTTCATTGGTCTCACCCCTTTGGGAGCAAGGAAGAATGAAGAAAACTAAAGACACAAGGGAAAGGTTAGTCCAGAGGACTAATGGACCACATTTATCACAGTCTCCACCAGACTGAGTCCAGCACAACTAGATGGTGCCTGGCTATCACCACCAACTGCTCTGACACGGATCACGATACAGGGTCCCGGACAGAACAGGAGAAAAATATAGAACAAAATTCTAACTCAAAAAAAAAGACCAGACTTACTGCCCTGACAGAGACTAGAGAAACGCCAAAAGTATGGCCCCCAGATACCCTTTTAGCTCAGAAATGATGTCACTCCTAAGGTTCACCCTTTAGCCAAAGATTAAACAGGCCCATAAAACAAAATGAAACTAAAGAGGCACACCAGCCCAGGGGCAAGGACTAGAAGGAGGGGTTGGGGGGGGGGCAGGAAAGCTGGTAATAAGGAACCCAAGGTCAAGAAGGGTGAATGTTAACATGTCGCAGCATTGTTAACCAACATCACAAAACAATATGTGTGCTGTTTAATGAGAAGCTAGTTTGTTCTGTAAAACTTCATCTAAAGTAAAAAAAAAAAAAAAGAATATGGTAGTCTGTGCAGGGCCTGGGCCAGCAAGACACCATGGCAAATGGACCAGGTCCATGGGCCATGAAGACCCACATTGCGCCCTGAGGGACAGAGTGACATTTCAGAGGTCCAGCTAGTGATCCACACACATGCTGCTCCTCTGATTTTGGGGTGGAAATAGGATAGAACTCTACTCTTTTGAGGGGAGAGATACAGCTTAACCCCCCCGAGTTTCCAACAATTCAGGAAGAGGGGACCTCAAGAAGCAAATATGAAACTTCTTACTGGTATCACATTACATTACTAGTCTGTCCAAGCTATTCATACATCTAAAAGACAGTAGGCCATAATTTTATCTCGAGTGTGTAGAACCAGTCATCTTGGCGATACTTACAACAAAGTAGCATGACCAATTTGTCATTGGTTAAGTACTTTCTAAGTGCCTACCATGTGCCAGGCACTGGGCTTACAATGGTGAATGCAAGGATCCTAGTCTCTACCTCCCTGAAGCGTATAGTTTAACACAGCATGGCTCAGACTAAATTATGTGTTAAGTGACACAGTGAGGTGTGGCCTGGGTGCTGGGGAAGCAAGCAAGAGCTGTGAACTGTGGTCAACCACTTGAGAAAGCCCTTTTCTCGTTAAGATTGCTCTTGCACCTAGGATTAATCCCCTGGTCTTCTCTTCTGCTCACTACCCTGCACCCGTCACATTTAGGGCTAGCTGAGGGGTTAGGTTTGACCTCTAGAGTTGGTGCAGGATAGGCGGCTCAAAGGAGCAAGGTGAGTAAGCTGAGTGGGAGAGAACACCACAGAAGAACAGGTCCCTGCCCAGATAAAACAGCTGCCCTCGGGAATCCAGAAAACACAGAAATGACACCACTGCCTGCTGCCTGTGACAAGCTGGGATGAGCAGGAGAGATGTCAGAAGCCCTGAGATGGACACCTGTCTCCCCCTCTTTCAGAGAAGGCGCAGTTAGGAGACAGCAGGTGGTGAGCCTGAGGTGGCCTACGGGGGATAGCTACTGACCACATGAAATGAAAGGGGCAAAAGCCCGTGAGGGCAATGGCTTGAATCTAACAAAACAGCATCCAACAGGGATAAAGGTATTCTCTCTTTCTGCATGAAAAATGCCAGTAGCATTTGCCTGGTGCGGGAGAGATGGGGTTCCCTGGCAACAGGTAAAAATGGCTCAGGAACAGTAAAGGAAATATGAGTCAGCAGTGAGGCACAGTCTCCAAAAAACACCTAGTATGTCTTCGATTGCATTAACAGAGGTATGTGCCTGGGGGATGATGGTATGTACCTGGAAGGTGATTGCTCCCCTTATTTTCTGCTGGCTAGGCCACACCTAGAACGTTGTGCTTTGGTCTGGCTACCACAAGGTAAAAAAGATACAGCCAACTGATGTATTCAAAGGAGGTCAAATAAAATAGTGAAAGGATTATAACAGTCATATGAAGACCAAAAGAGAAAAGAGGATAATGGAAGCAGGGGTAAGTTGAGGGGGGATAAGAGCAGAAAAAACACATTGCATTCTTCGTAGGGTTGCTGTAGTACTACCTACCTGGAATGAACAGCCAATTGGTCCTGGGCTGGTAGTCATACCATGGCTGAATTGTGTCCCCTCAAAATGTGTGTTGTAAATCCTAATCCCTATTACTTGTGGTTAAGAAGCCCCGGTGGTGAGTGGTTGAGTGCTTGGCTGCTAACCAAAAGGTGGGCAGTTCAAACTCACCAGCCACTTCATGGGAGAAAGATGTGGCAGTAAGCCTCTGTAAAGATTACAGCCTTGGAAGCCCTATGGGGCAGTTCTACTCTGTCCTATAGAGTTGTTATGAGTCATAATTGACTTGACAGCAATGGGTTTGGATTTTTTTTGGTAGGCTTGTTATAATCCCATTTGGGAATGGGTTGTCTTTGTTATGTTGATGAGGCAGTATTAGTGTAAGGTATCTTAAGTCAATCTTTCTTGAGACAGAAAAGACCAGATTAAGTGCAAGGAAGCACAGCTGGGGGAAGACAGACGTCATGAGATCACCAAGGAGCCAAAGGAACTCCAGGCCTACAGATGCAGAAAAGAGACAAGGACCGTTCCCCAGAGCCAACAGAAAGAGAAAGCCTTCCTTTAGAGCTGGCACCCTGAAAGCAGACTTCTAGGCTCCTAGACTGAGAGCAAATAAATTTCTGTTTGTTGAAGCCACCCACCTGTGATATTTCTGTTATAGCAGCACTAGATGACTAAGGCAGTAGGCTCTGCAACCCTTGAGACAAAGGGGTTTGACTGGTTCTCCAGGAGCGGCCCTCTCCCTGTGTCTCTAGTGGGTAAGCAGCTATATTCCAGCAGTGGGTTCAGTAAAGCCTTGAGGTTTCCCCAAAGAAGGTTTGCTACAGGTTGATGCCATATTCAGTGGTATATTGAGTGACATGCAGCCCTTTCTCAACTCTGGGTGCAATGTCAGGCAGATGACAAAGAGACAGGTGCTTGACTTCCAGATAGGACCATATAGTCTTCAAAAGCAGACCAGGCAGAGGGGTGGGGTGCAAAGGGCTGGGCATGCCACCCCCTGCCATCGGTGCATCTCAAACACAGGTGGCAGGCATAAATTTGGTCTGCAACTGTGGTGAGTGAGCAATGGGACTTTTTTGGTTTTCCAGAAACTGAATTTTAAAGTCTCTGTTCCACCCTGGGGCTGAAACATTTTCCCAAATCATTGGGGTTCCCTCCACCTTACTGGGGGACTATAGTAAAGTTTGAAGGGGTTGGCTAAGATCAGAGCCTCTCAACTGGTGTACCCAGGCATACAGGTGAGCCAAGAACAGATAACAGGTGTGCCAATACCGTGACCCTCCTCCCCAGCTCTTGGGATGGACAGGTAGGACCTGGGGTGGCTGGCATCCCAGGGAGAACTGCTTCCATGTTTGAGCAACCTCATTTGTTCTTACCAGTGAGCCAAACAGTCTATACTGTCATTTCCTGTGCATGCCACGAGGTAGGAAAGGTCAGGAGCCACTAGTTTAGCTATTACAGTGCCCCTGCCTGAGAGGGAACAATTTACTGCAAGGCAGCCATCACTGTCACCCAGCAGGGTCTACACAGCCTGGGCAAGCGCAGAGGCCTGGGTGTCCATGTAGTAAACTGAACATGCACTGCAGCATGGTGGTCTGCCCCTTTGGGAATTCTGCCCCAATTTTTTTTTTAGTGTCATGGGGCCACAAAGAGGTGGGAGCCAAAGTGGGGAGGAGCCAGGGTTAATCCCCTCCCCAACATACACTAGTTATGTCATTGCTATAGGTTAAGTTGTGCCCCCCCACCAAAAAAAAAGTATGTTCAAGTCCTAAACCTTGGTACCTATGAATGTGACTTTATGTGTCAGTGGGGTCTTTGTAGATGTAATTAGTTAACCTGAAGTCATATGGTAGTAGGGTGGGTCCTAATCCATACAATTGGTGTCCTTATAAAAAAGGAGTAGAGATACAGAAACAGACAGACATACAGGAAAGACAGCCATGTGAAGACAGAGGCAGAGATTTGAGTGATGCTGCCACAAGCCAACGAATGCCTGGGGACCAGAAGCTGGGAAAGACAAGAAAGGATCTTTTCCTCCAGTCTTCAGAGAGAGCATGGCACAGCCAATACCCTGAGTTCAGACTTCTAGCCTCCAGAAATATGAAATGATACATTTCTGTAGTTTTAAGCCACATGTTGTTGTTGTTGTTGTTGTTAGGTGCCATTGAGTCGGTTCCAACTCATAGCAACCCTAAGCACAACAGAACAAAACACTGCTCGGTCCTAAGCCATCCTTACAATGGTTGTTATGCTTCAGCTCATTGTTGCAGCCACTGTGTCAATCCATCTTGTTGAGGGTCTTCCTCATTTCCACTGACCCTGCACTCTGCCAAGCATGATGTCCTTCTCCAGGGACTGATCCCTCCTGACAACATGTCCAAAGTATGTAAGATGCAGTCTCGCCATCCTTGCTTCTAAGGAGCATTCTGGTTGTACTTCTTCTAAGACAGATTTGTTCATTCTTTTGGCAGTCCATGGTATATTCAACATGCTTTACCAACACTACAATTAAGCCACATAGTTTGTGGTAATTTGTTACAGCAGCCCTAACAAACTAATACAGTCATTTTGGGTAGGTTATGCAACTTTTCTGAGCTGCAGTTTCCTCATGTATGAAATAGAGTTAATGACTTTTCCTCACGTAAATGCTTGTGGATGAAATCAGATGATGTAGGTACGGCATCTAAGGAAGCAGGAGAATGGGAATTGAGGCGAATGATGGGAAAGAAAAAGAGAGAAAAAAAACCCTGCCTAATGCTGCATAAAATATACTTGATAAATGCCAGTGGCTCTATCACATCACCTCACCCCATCCTCCAGCTTGGCACCACGGAGAGGTTAAGATGAGGGATGTAACTGCTTAGTAGGGGTTGTCTGACTCTGACTATAACATGGGACAAGTAGTAGTTTTCAAGAAGAGTTTGATGAGGCTTTGCCCAACGCAAGTACTATCTATGGTAGGTCACAGGCCCAGTTAAAGATAGCCCCCACCCTCACCTTGCCCCTCATACAGTGCCCGACTCACTTATCACAGTTGTACAGGTCACAGCAGTAACAGGTGTTGCTCTTCACCTTCAGCTGGCACTTGCCATTCAAGGAGTGACAGGTGACCTGCAAGTAGGGAGACCTTTTCAGTTCTCTCAGGGACACTTCCCCACTGAGTGTCCACTGCCTCTTCCCTCACACCCAAGTGTTGGGCAGAGCTGCCTCTGCTGTAGATGTAGGGAACCCCAGCCTCTCCTCAGGTCTGGAGAGTGACCCTTGGCTCAGGCTCCTCCCATCCTCCCTCAGATTCCCAGGTGGAGCAGGTAGGGACCATGGGGTCCACCCCTTTCAGGAGGAGTTAGTCGGTCCAAACAAGGACCAGGCTTGGCTAAGCAGAGGGGAGTCCAGGCAATCAACAGTTGTTGAACAATAAGAGGGAGAACATTCCAGTCACCTGTGCCACCCAGGTGAGGAATCACCATGACAACATGCAAAGGACAGCTCCAGACAACCTCCCATTTGACCAAGCAGACACCGTCTCATTTTACAAGAAGCTTTCCTCTTTGATGCCAGCTGTACTGAAACCGCAAATGTTTGGGGAAAATTTCAGCATTAAAGGAATACAAGTGAGGCAAAAACACCCAACCTTCCTCACTCCCTCAGAGCCATTTGATGCGAGGGGGGTGTGCTGGTAAAGCTGACAATGTGTGCCCCACATGATTGTGAAGCAGGCATGGCAGATTCCATCACCTCCAGTTTAGAAATAAGGACAATGAGATTTGGAGAGGTTAAGGAGCTTCCCGAGGCTTCACAGATGCTCAGTGAAGAGCTGGGATTTAAACCCAGATCTTCCAGCTCTAACACAGAGCTTTTCTTAGCATGTCCCACTGGAAGGTAGAGCACCTTGGTTACCAGGTGGAAAAACAGTGCTGCTCAGAACTCTAGAAGATTCAGAGGGAGGCTTCTGGAGGGCCATCAAAGGGTCTGTGGAATCTCCTTCTGGGTGGGTCTTTGGCCCTCTTCAGCCGCTCTTGACCTAGAGTAGCCCTGCTTTTATCTATTTTACACATGGCCTTTCTTTCAAGGGTTTTGTGGTTAAAGTTCGAGAATCATCAAAATTGGCAGCTTCTGAAGTGCTTGAGGGAGGGAGTGATCCCATCAATGTATAGTAGAAAGATGAACATGGAAAGATTAATATGCAAAATGGACTGGACAGGGTGAAGACCAGAAACAGAGACCATTTGGGAGGCTATTCAAGTTGTCCATGTGTGAAATCTGACCTGGCGAGGAAGAACTGCAGGAGAGGTGTTACAAATGGACAGCTGAAGGAGCAGGAGAACATCGCTGGTAGATACAGGAGCAAGAGACAAGGAAGGAACACAAGGTGATGTCATGGTTCTGAGCCCAGGAATCAGGAAGGCAGAAGATCAGATCACAGAATGTTAAGGCTGAAAGAGGTCAACACCCTTCATTTTCCCAGGCAAGATCACTGAGCCCTGGAAGGATGAGGTGACCTGCGGAAGGCCACACAGAAAGTTGCACAGCTGGGACCTGGATTATGTTGCATAGTGAAGAGGTGCATTAAGTTTTGTGTAGGTTTAGCTGGTGGTCTGGTGAAATGTCCAAAAGGAAATGTCTAGTAGATCACTGGATTGTCAAGGCTGGGGCTCTGAGAAAGCTGTCCAAAGGTATAGAGTAATAGGGAGAGCTATGGGAGGGGCTGAGTGGTAGAGGGGAAGCACAAAGAGCAATGACAGGCAGAGAGATGGCCACTGACCACATGGCAAGGGATCATCACCTATTTCCTGGTATCTCATAGGTGTTCAGTCATGTTGAATGTACGAGCTGGGAATAAGCCATTAAAGGGTTGGGCAGAAAAGCACTACAGAGGCAGAGTTTTAGGAGAGATGGTCAATGATATTTTGGGCTAGAGACAGGTCAAGGAGAATGACTGAGAAAAATGCCACTGAATGTGCAAATGAGAGGTGGCTTTTAAGAGGACATCTCTTGAATAGATGCAGAAAAAAGCCAGACTGTGAGCGGGAAAGGATAGAAGGAGGAGTGTGGAAATAGAAGCAACCACTTTTTGCAGGAACTGAGAGAGAAAACACACCCAGATAAGTAAGCAGAGACCAAGGAAGTTTTTCAAGATGAGTAAAACAGTATGTGGTCTGTAATCGTGGGCAAGGAGGAAGGAGCCCTGGGAAGATGGATGGGAGCGTGCAGCAGAGAGGGGACATGAGAGAATCTGAGCCACTGGAGGAGGGAGAGAGTGGGGCTGGGACTCTGGGTCTGCAGGAGTATGTTGTGCTCTGCTGGTGGGCCCCACGGATTTAGCTATGGGGAAAAGGACCAGGTCCCTAACTTTGAACCCCAGCTGTTGCCTTGGTGTCCAATAAAAACCCAGTGCCGTCAAGTCAATCCCGACTCATAGCAACCCTATCGGACAGAGTAGAACTGCCCCATAACGTTTCCACGGAGCGCCTGGTGGATTTGAACTGCCAACCCTTTGGTTAGCAGCCGTAGCACTTAACCACTACGCCACCAGGGTAGACACCTCCAAACAAGGATCTGTGATGCCAACTTCCTGAGCATGCCTTCTATTTTCATTGCCTGTTTGGTAATGAAACCTTGCAGATTATTTCAGGAGCTACCCACCCACAGGAGCCCTGGTGGTACAGTGGTTCAGAGTTCAGCTGCTAACCAAAATGTTGGCAGTTCGAACCTACGAGCCACTCCTTGGAAAACCTATGGGGCAGTTCTACTCTGCCCTATAGGGTTGCTATGAGTTGGAACCGACTTGATCGCAATGGGTTTGGTTTTTTTGGTACCTACCTACAAGGTCAACAGTTTCTTGTATGTTCTTTCAGCCTCTAGATACAACATTTTGTCTGCAACTGGAATCCTCCCAGAGTCTCATCTAAATCCTCCCCACCCTAAAGAACCCAGTCCAGGTTCAGGTCCTCCTAATCTGTCTGGTGCTGCCATAGTTAACCCTTAGCCCTTCTGTACCAGCAGACAGGAAGGACCTTTTAGTGGGAGTCAGATGACCCCTGGAGCCTGGAATAGTGACCTGAGGACTAGAATTTTTTGAGAGCTAAAATGCTCAAGACACAAGAGAATCTAAGTAAATAGCCTACTAAAAAAACAAAACCAAATACACTGCCGTCAAGTCGATTCCAACTCATAGTGACTGTATAGGACAGAGTAGAACTGCCCCATAGAGTTTCCAAGGAGTGGCTGGTGGATTCAAACTGCTGACCTTTTGGTTAGCAGCCATAGCTCTTAACCACTATGCCACCAGGGTTTCCAACTGCCTACTAGGAAGTATCAAAAGCAAGAGCAGACGGCAGTGGTTTAGATCAGGGTTTGACAAACCACAGCCCACAAGCCAAATTCAGCCTGCTGCCGGTTTTTGTAAGTAAAGTCTTATTGGAACACAGACATAGTCATTTGTTTACATATCGCCTGTGGCTGCTTTCATACTCTATAGGTAGAACTGAGTAGCTGTGACAGAGATTGTACGGCACATAAAGCGTAAAATATGTACTATCTGGGCCTTTACAGAAAAAGCTTGCTGACTCCTGGTTTAGAGCAGAAGTATTCAACCATGGTCCTAGAATCACCTGGACATTAAAAATCTCAATGTCCAGGTCACTCCCCAGATCGATGAAATCAGAATATCTAGGGGTGGGGCCCTGAGTTGATTACAACGTGCAGTGAGATGGAGAACTCCTGATTGAGGGACAGAGCCTGGAGCAGCCTCTGTGTTTCATGCAGGGTATGCAGGGGCCTGTCCACAGCAGGTCTGTGGACAGATTTGGAGGAGTTGATAAATGGGGCTTCAGGTGAAGACAAGTGCAGATGTGCGGTCTTCCCAGCAAAAAAGGGCCTTGCTCCTTTATGATGCAGGGAGAGAAAGAGCCTCATTTTGGACTGGGACTGAAAAAATAAGGGTGAACTGTCCAAAAAAAAAAAAAAAGGGGGACAGAGTAGAATGAAGGCCATGCAGAGTGAAGGACGGTGTGATACACAGGAAGGGTCTGGAGAGCCTGGCCCAGGTGACTGGGTGACAGCAGACTTTACCTGTGGCCACCTCTGAACATGATGTTCTCCAGGATTTCTTCTGGCTCGGCTGGCTGGGGTCAAGGCAGGGATGGGTGAAAGGCCTTGAGTCCCAAGAACTAACTTTTGCAGAAGAAATCTACCACCTTCCATGGGGTGGGGCAGCAGAGGGCCTCCCAGCCCCGGCCAAGAGGCCTTTAGCATGCAGCTGCCCTGGACACTCATGACCCACACTCTAATTACACAGCATACAGATTGTCTCTGCTTTGAAATGTGCCCAAGAGTGTAAAATCCTTCCAGCAGTTCACAGAGAATTCCAGAACAAACTGATGTGGGACTTCTGGCTTCCTATTAACCCCAGTGTGCATATTAGTATTCTTTACGTTACTCCTTCTCTTTCATTTACACTCAGTTTGAGAGGCCCATGTTTATTTAAACTGATACATCTGCACAGATCTAGAGTTGTGACAGCCAGATGAGTCAAAACGGAGCTATGTGCCCATTTGGGATGGTCTAAGAGGAGATGTTGGTATATCACTGTACACTCTATTATTCCTGGCATTTTCATACAACTAGAAATAGAAAATAAAATCACTGTGCAGATGTTCTTGGCTCAGGGAAAGTCAAGTTTCTTAGCCAATGTAAATTTATTATCCTAGCTTTTCATTCCAGTAATTAAGTCAATAAAAAATGCTAAGAGAAAAAGCCACACTGAACTGAACAAATGGACTCCATGTGCCTGTTAGGTATCAAAGGAGGCATGTGAGCAACCTAAATTCCAAAACAAATACAACATATTAAAATGTCCAAGCTAGCTCAAAAATAAAGTGTGAGCTATACATTTCTCACCATGGCAGAGAATGAAGAGATGACAGGAAGAACTGTCAGAATAAAAACATCCAGATTTCGACTCAGGGCACAGAAAAAATTGTCAGGTCCATGAAGTAAGAACCAAACAAATTTAACGGTACATTTCTTTACCTCTGTTTGGTAGACATCGTATAAATATCCTATCCCACTTGAGTAAAACTGGCATCTTCCAGTGGTGAGCGGCCTTGGTTCCTAGGGGAAAATAGACACACATGTAATGAAATAGTTCTTTCTTCAATCCAAGAGGGGCCAGAGGCAATTTTAGGACCTGTCTGCCACAGGCTCTCAGCCTAAAAGAGAGGAGCCAAAGCAGACTAGAGCATGCCAAACCAAGAATACAAAGCAGGAAATACCACTGCTCATTCCAGAGCAGCTAGCCTCATGCATCTAGAAGGCAGGCAAGCACAATGCATCAGGTGAGCAGTCACCCTGTGCCCACAGGCAGGGCTGACACATCTCTTTCTCCCATCAGTCAACATGCGGGAGCTGAAGGGAGATGGTCTCGTGTACTCCTATAACTCTGCTCTAAAGGTGCTTTGGCTCCTGCCTCTTCCTTGAGAGTTCACATGAAAAAGGATTTCAGACTAATTTATTCATCTACTCAACTGACCAATCATCCACCAATCCACCCACTCAACCATCCACCTAATCATCTACTGATCTATCTATGCATCCATCGTCTATGTATCCATCTACCCATTCATCCATCTACCCATCCATCCACCTGTCCATCCATCCACCTGTCCATCTGTACATGCATCCATGCATCCATCCCTTCACACAACTATTCAACCATCCATCTGTCTATGTATCTATCCAACTATGCATCTATTCCCAACATTCATGGAGCAGGCACAGTGCCAAATTATAAGGATACCAAGGTTAGACACAGCTCCTGCCCTTAGGGAGTTTACAGAACAGTGAAGAAGATAGATCAATAAACTTACAATTACAAAACCAAAAAACCAAACCCATTGCCGTCGAGTCGATTCCAACTCATAGTGACCCTATAGGACAGAGCAGAACTGCCCCATAGGGTTTCCAAGGAGCATCTGGTAGATTCGAACTGTTGACCTTTGGTTAGCAGCAGTAGCACTTAACCACTATGCCACGAGGGTTTCCTACAATTACAAAGTGCTTGTAATTGCTATAATAGAGAATAGGAGTATACATAAATTTTAAAATACCAAAAACTGTATAATTTGCAAATTACAGTGAGTTATTATACCAATAACTTTTTAGTTTTATTACTGTGTTAGTCATATTTCTCAAAGCATTGCTATTTTTTCTAATCTAAGAAGAGAGTGTATTTAAAACTACTAGTAACACTGACAATAGATGAGGAGGACAATTTATTCATGTAACAACTATTGACCTTGTGCCTACTCTGTGCCAAGCCCAGTTCCAGGCAGGTACAGCATGGCATGGGGGAAGGGGGAGAGAGAGAGACATTAGAATTCAAGTAATAGATGTATTAGCATGGCAGATGGTGATAAGAGCTATGGAGAGAAACAAAGCAGGGAAGGAGGATGGGAAGGCTGTGGTGGGGAGGAGCAACATCGGAATTTCTGAAATTAAAAAAAAAAAATCTTTCAGGACACTTCAGAAATATTAGGTCGTAGTGCTTAAATCATCAACAGGAGGAAAGCAAGTCATCACCCATTGTATTCTTCGATGGAGAAATAATTGTGGATTTTGTGCTGACTTCTCAACATGCATTCCATCACAAATAATTAGTCTAAGGCAACCGTGGTAAGCCTACCATCCCACCCTTCCAGTGGCTGGTTTAGGAAGGGACATGGGGCCCAATCCTGGCCAATGTGATTTTGGGGGAAACCTACTATGGGGCCTCTGGGAAATTTTTCTCTGCTGCTAAAAATGAGACAAAGAATGTGATGACCCTTCCTCTTACTCTTGGCATTGTCATATCCAGATGTGGTTGCCTATAGCTGCTGTAGCCATCTTGTCACTGACATGAGGATAAGGTCAATAACAAGGATGGTAGAACAGAGAGAAGGAAAGAACCTAAGCTCTTGAAAACATTGTTGAGCCCCTGTATCAACCAACCATGGAGCCCACTATACCTCTGGACTTCTGTTACGTGAGTTCAAATATTGCTTTATAATTAAAGCCAAAAAAAATTTTTTTTTATTTGTTAAATGTAGCAGAGGTCCCACTTGTGCATAAGTATTAATTCAAACATTTCTTGTCTATATGCAGCAAACTGGTGGGGCAGGCCTGCCAGATACTTCTCTACAGGAGGGATTGAGGGGCTGCCAGACAAGAATTTACCCAGAGGATGAAGGGCCAGGTAGAATTAGGTGGGAACAGTAAGAAAACCCTGGTGATCAGAAGCAGATGTGATTCTGAGGAAACATGGTGCCTGTCACTCAAATTTATCTCCCAACTCAGCCTACTATTGATTCATTTTCCAATCCTGTGTTGTCAGCTCAGGCTAAGTTATGCTGTGGAAAAACAGTGACAATAAAAGCTTTGTATGTGTGCACGTTTCCCATATCTCTTGCAGATTGGCTACCATTCTGCCTCCTGTGTCTTCATTCTGGAACAGCTCTTATCTGAAACATTGCTGGTCTCATGGCAGAAGGATAAAAGAACCATAAGATGACTCTAAAGTCTTCTGCTTGGACATGGTACACCTCAGCTCTGCTTATAAGACGTATGGCCAAGTCCGATGTCAAGGAGGCAAGGAAGTAGGAGTCTCTCAGTGGGAGAAGTAGTAAATATTTTGAATGATAAAAGAGTCTACAATATGAGAACTGGGAGAATAATACAATTTATAGTATGAAAGGGGGAAGAATAATAACATCTACAAACTGTAGTAGACAACCACTCAGATCCTAGGTATAAGGAGTGGAGTTAGCTGGCAGACTCCAGCTATTGCCTCTACCAGGGTCCACCTCAGCTTTTGAGCTAAGGTCATACCTTTCTTGGGGGTGACCCCTGGCCCATGACTGAGCAAGGTGATGGGTGGTTCAAGGGCCTGACCATTTCTTCCCAACATGAGATTCCCCATTAGGCTGGCAGAAACTTCCTCAGGTCTGTATAACATTCTGATAGCCCTTTGTGCCATCCTGTTTCCTCCTTTTACTTTCACAGGCGATACACACCAATAAACCCGCGAACTCCTGACTTTCCTTCGCATCTACTTTCCACAGAAACCAACCAGCATAAGTAATAACCAGAAGACCCACCGGAAGTTTATGATCCAAGCAAATACCCAGAGGACATACCATTAACCGGGGCCATCAGGAATGTTCTGGAGAGACTGAACCATCAATCACTAGAGGGTTCAGTGGTAGGTCTCCTCCACAGCCCACGGGTGAAGGTAGAAAAGGCTGTCACAGAGCTTGGCTCACTGAGAACAATGGGGATGATAGGTCACTGAAGCAGTAGAGGTCAAGTGTAGAACTTAGCCACCAAAAGTCAGGAGTGATAGTTATAATAACCAATAAGACTGGAGTGGCAACCTGTAGAAAGCTGTGGAGATGATTAGCAAATTGTGTCCCCAGAGGCACTGTGAATGGGCAGCCAATGAGGGCACTGCTTAAAATATATGATCAAAAGAGAACAATAGATGAATAGGAAGTTGGGGGTGGTTGTTCCTATAAAAAGTCATAACCCCTTGCTCACTTTCTGGACCTAAGCCAATTTTTAGGCCCAGAGCCCAGCAACTGAAGAAGTAGCTAGGTTCTTGCCATGGATTGAATTGTGTCCCCCAAAAATACATGTATCAATCTGGCTAGGCCATGATTCTCAGTGTTGTGTGATTGTCCACCATTTTGTCACCCGATGTGATTTTCCTATGTGTTGTAAATTCTACCTCTATGATGTTAATGAGATGGGATTAGCAGCAGTTATGTTGATGAGGAAGGACTGAATCTACAACATTAATCTACAATTTAAGTCAATCCCTTTTGAAATATAGAAGAGAGAAGCGAGCAGACAGACAGGGGGACCTCATACCGCCAAGAAAGAAGCACCGGGAGCAGAGCACATCCTCCGGACCACAAGTTCCTATGCAGAGAAGCTCCTCAACCAGGTGAAGATTGATGACAAGGACCCTCCTCCTGAGCCAACAGAGATAGAAATCCTTTCCCTGAAGCTGACACCCTGAATTTGGACTCATAGCCTATTAGACTGTGAGAGAATAAATTTCTCTTTGCTAAAGCCATCCACTTGTGGTATTTCTATTACAGCAACACAAGATAACTAAGACAGTCCCCAAGAGGAAGAACCCATAACACCAACTGAAATGATTCCATATTCCTTCCCAAAGGCACCTCTGGCCAGTTACTCAAGTGACTGTACGCTGGAGAACGGGGAATACCCAGGCATTTCAAGGCCTGTTGGACTTGGGATCTGAGTTGATATTAAGTCCCATAGACATAAAGCATCCTCATGGCCCCCTATTAGAGCAGGTGCCTATGGGGATCAGGTAATAGAGTTCTAACCAAAGTCTACCTAACAGTGGGTCTACTGGGTTCAGCCCCACCTACTGGTCATTTCACCAACACTTGAATTAATAATTGGGATTGGCATTCCTGACTGTTGGAGTAACCTCCACATTGGTCACTGGCCTGCCCACGAGGAAATATCATAGTGGAGGGGCAAAGTAAAAACCCATGAAACTGCCCTTCCCCATTCAAAATAGTAATCAAAAACAATATTGAATACTGGGACAGAGGTGTTGTAGGGACGGTAGAATTTAGTCACACCATTAAAGACTTAAAGGACACAGGGGTGGCTGTTCTAATCATATCTCTATTTAATTGGCAGTCTGTCCCCTGCAGAAACTGTATGGACCCTGGAAAATGACTGTAGACTACTCAGTCACAGATGTTATCCAGATATGGAATCTTTGTTAAAGCAGATTATGGCCTCATGTACATGGTATGTGGCCATTGATTGAGAAAATGCAGTTTTTCTAGCATAATCAGAAAAAAAAAAAATCATAAATAGTTCACATTCACATGGAATAGAAAATAATATACATTTACAGCTTTTTTTCCTAAGACAATGTTAACTTTCCCATGCTCTGAACTACAGTCAGTTCTTGTTATTCTGGGTAGTTACGTCCTATAAAGTCACTGTAAACACTGAATTAGCAAAAACTGAACCATTCCCCTAGGGAAATACAGGACTAGGTTCCTGCAAGCCTCCGGTCACACTATTTTTATCAATCAATCAATACATAATTTTGTTTTATGTGTGTTTCTGTTTACAGGAAGGCACCCTGGTGGTACAGTGGTTAGGTACTCAGCTGTTGACCAAAAGATTGGCAGTTTGAACTCACCAGCTGCTCTGCAGGAGAAAGATGTGGCAGTCTACTGCTGTAAAGATCACAGCCTTGGAAACTCTCCAGAGCGGTTTTGCTTTGTCCTGTAGGGTTGCTATGAGTCAGAGTTGACAGTCACAGGTCTGTTTACAGGCACCTTATTTAATATATACTGTCGATTTATCAACATTGAACTCACGGCCCACGGCACTATAACTCATACCTGAACAAAGTTTAGCTAACACACGTATTTTTATATTTTCTCCATAAGGCACATCACAGCCTTCATGCACTTAGGAACATGAGCCAGAATTTCAACACTACCTGTGGGAGCCATTTAAACAGCAAAATTATCAACAAAAATGCAAAGATCACAGTAATAAATTGACTGCACAGAGGACACCTCTTTATAGTATAAGGGTTGAAACAAGAAGGTACAGCTGCCCATCCTCAGCTGGTAACATGCCCATTGGGCAATTCAAATTTTTTGCCACTCTGCTCATGTACACAAATAACCATGAAAGCACCATGAGTATTGATTTTGAGGTTACAAAAAATCTTAGCAAGTAGTCAAATTCACAAATACAAAATCTGCAAACAATGAGGATCAACTATAACTGGATATTCCACAGAAGATCATATTGCTCCATCACATGGCTGATATTATCCTGATTAGAGAGCACGAGCAAGAGGTGGCTGGAGTCCTAAAGATGCACTCCACAGGGTGGGAGATAAACCCTAAGAAGATTTAGGGACCCGCTACTTTAGTAAACTTTTTAGGGATCCATGGTCAGAGGCAGGCCAGGACATATGCTCCCAAGCAAAAGACAAAAAGGCTGCATCTCACACCCCCTGCTACAATGCCTGGGAGGCCTCTTTGGGTTTGGAAGCAACATAGTCCACACTTAGGCATACTGCTCCAGCCCATTTACAGGGTGACACAGAAAGTCATCAGCTATGAGTGGGCCTGAAGCACAAACGGGCTCTGGAGCAGATCCAGAGTATGAAGCAAACAACCTTCCGAGCTGAGCTATAGGATCCTGCAGATTCCATGGTGTTGGAGGTGTCAGGGGTAGAAAAATATACAGCCTAGAGTTTATGGAAAGCTCCACTAGGGGAATCACAATGTAGACCCCTGGAGTTCAGGGGCAAAACCATGCCGTTGGCAATGGAGAATTACATGCCCTGTGAGAAACAGCTCCTGGCATGCTCCTGGGCCTTTGTAGAGACAGAATGCTTGACCATGGAATACCCAGTGACCATTTTCCAGAACTGCCTACCATGAACTGGAGGGTTTCATACAACCCAATCAGCTAAAGGAGAAAGAAAAGCTTGAGCTTGCTCAGTATATGGTGCAAGCCAAAAATTACCAACTAACTGCATTACAACCTCACCAGGGGTTTCCTTGAAAGATACCAATGAGCAGAAATCTTCCAATGGGCAGAGCTCCAACACATCGTCTACCTTGCATGGAAGGAGAAATTACCCAAGGTTAGTATATACATGAACTCATAGGCAATGGAGAATGGTTTGGCTAGCTGATAGGGTGTTACAAGAAAAAAATATTGAAAGACTGGAGATGGAAGGTTTGGGTAGGAAGCACGTGGAAGGGCATACGGGGGTAGGCACAAAGTGCGAAAATCTTTTTATCACATGTTAACATTCACCAGAACGTATCCACACACACAAGAGGCCCTCAACATCCAAGTAGACAAAAGGACTCAGCCTTTGTCTCTGGCAGTGCTCTCCCAGTGCTAACACCATGGGCTTATGGCCAAAATGGATGAGGTGGAGGCTATGCCTGGGACCAGCAGCATGAACTCCCACTTACCAAGGCTGAGTGAGCTATTGGTACCACTTAATGTCCTCCTATAAGCCACAGCTACCACCTGGGCCCTTTGAGCCTGTAGTATTTAGGGACCAGCAGTGAATAGGAGGCATCACGATCTTGCAGGGGTAACTGCTCCTGTTCCACAAGAGAAGACAGATCTGCTGTTATACCACTGGGGCAGGGAAGAGAATGGGAACTCAGATGGCCCACTTGAAGTCCCTTCATACTCTCTTGCCCAATTGTGATGGAGAATGGGTAAGTGCAGAAACCCTGGCCTGAGAAGAGTATGATTATTAAAGACCCAGATCCTCCCAGAGTGAAGGTTTGGTAAGCCACTGGGGCCTGCCAAGGTGAGAGCTGAGGGTGAGGAGAACTCAGAATGCATGGTGGGGAAGGAGTATGGATGAGCACCAGTGTGGCCTTGAGATCAACTTTAGTGACAAGGCCTGGAGTTCATCCACTAATCTGTTTTCTAAGTTTCCACTCCCAACCCCTGGAGTCACTGCGCCCAAACATATAGGGATCTACATGGCACGAGGGTAGACTGTGAGAAACAAGGGTATTTACCACGCAGATCCCCTTCATGACAGGACTTGCTGCTGACCCGCACAGGCGTGGTTAGCTACAGATCTCCAGTTGTTAGTCCCTTTGGGGTCTTCCTCAGTTTTCAAGGTGCAGTCATGCTCTTTTCAGAGCAGCTCCTGAATGATGACTGTGCAAAGCAGTGGCAGCCAAGGGAACATCCTTCTCAGGCATCCCCAGCCACTGACTTTGCAAGGCTGTCTGTCTGTCTGTCTGTCTGTCTGTCTGTCTGTCTGTCTGTCTATCTATCTATCTATCTATCTATCAGGGAAGGGTCTGGCCAATGCAGTCTCCTCTGATGGGTACTCTGCTCTAGAGCGCTTTGCTTTGAGCTGGCAGAGACTTGTCAGATCTGAATATGGTCTGGCAGATCCCCGACCCAGTCCTGCCTCCTCTCTTTTTCTTCCAGAAGTGTTATTTCCCAATACTACCACCCGTTTGTCAATTTTTCATTCTGTGGTGGCTTGCATGTTGCTATGATGGGTGGAAGCAATGCCATTGGTATTTCAAATACAAGCAGAGTCACCCATGGTGGGTAGGTTTCAGTGGAGCTTCCAGATTGACAGACTAGGAAGAAAGGCCTGGCAATCTATTTCTAAACATCGGCCAATGAAAACCCTATGGATCACAACAGAACATTGTCCGATTTAGTGCTCGAAGGTGAGTCTCTAGGTTGGAAGACACTCAAAATACACAGTGGCTACAACAATGTATTCAAGTATACCAACTTGAAATGGTGAAAATGGTGCAGGACTGGACAGCATTTCATTCAGTTGTACATAGGGTAGCCATGAGTTGGAGTCAACTCAAGAGCCACTAACAGCAACCACAAGGATCCCCCAATAAAGCTTTTGCATTCTTAACTCTGTCCCAGGGTCTGCATCCCAGAGAGTCCAACCAGCACGCAAACTCAGTGATATTTGAGTTAGTACAATTAATGTGGCTGTGTACCTACATGCTGGTGAGAAACTCAAGTGACAAAAATTTCAGTCCTGATGGCATCTCCCTGTGAATATTTGCTCATTCATAACGCCTGGAATCATGCCTTATGATGAGATGTTCTTTTCAAAGACTACACAGAGACCTTGCTGTAAGGGAGTCAGACTCACCAATCACCTGAAGTCACCCTTTATGCTTCTCCAGGTATAGATTCAACCCAACCGAAGTGCCAGCAGCCTGTCCTTCTAAGAGCACAGTTTACCTATTAGCTCCGGAGCACAATTTAAGTGTCCAGCGTCTGCTCCTTGCTGAGTGTCATATTAGATCCATGACAAATAGCTGATAAACAAAACTTGGATTTTTTTTAATGAATCCTTTTCCCGACACTGAAACACTGGCGATTCAGTGTCATTTCTGTCTTGACTATTGAATCGGGATGAAATAATTCTTATTACTTTGAATTAAATTTTTAAAAAGGTAACCTATTTTAGTCTTAGCTAATCACACAAACTTAGTTTTCTAATTTATGATACAACTGGAAATTATAATTTCACTGGGGATAACCCTAATGTACTCTGGAGCTTGAACAAACCCAGAGGCCAAGTCATCTGGGCTTAGGAAAAGAATTTTACGCATCTTCAAAGTGGTCATGTAGGTCTCAGGAGCATTTAATATGGTTTTGTTTATTCACAGTTGTACATAAATTAACAATAAGACAATCAACATATTAACCACTAGAGTATCAACTCAGCTGAAGTTCAATGAAATCCCTGTCTATTGCGGGGACTGACAAGCTTTGGCCTGTAGGCCAAATCCAGCTCAATGTCTGATTTTGTAAATAAAGTTTTACTGGAACACAGCCATGCTTATTCATTCATGTATTATCTATGGTTACTTTTGTACTACAAGGGCAGAGTTGAGTAGTTAAACCGAGACCGTATAGCCTACAAAGCTAAAAGTATTTACTGTCTGGCCCGTTATAGAAGAAGTTCACCAGCCCCTGGTCTAAGAGAGTACCTGGCATAAGGTAAGGCTTCAATATGTGATAGTGGAATGAATGAATGAAGGTGCTAACAGGCAAGAGAACATCAAGACCTCTGCATGTCAGCGTTGGACAAAGGGCTATTTTGTGTGTTGTGCCATTGAAGATACCCTAGAATTAGCCATGAAATTAAAAACTCTTCTGTGTGACCATAAGGCTGCTCCCCAGAGAGTCCCCTCTGAATTGGGACTGAAGGCCTGGCTAAGTAACCACAAGCCTCATTATTTCATATTTATCCTGTAATGAACTGTGAAACCCCTAAGTCTGGGCAATCCAGCAAGCAGATTTGACTGAATGCCCAGCTGGGTGATAAAATAGATAGGTGGGCCAATTCAGCTGATAAATCTCCTTGGCAACAATGACCTTCTGATTACCGGGGAACTGACATTACAGTTCACAAGGCGTCCAGCCTATTTGGAGTAAAGGAGGCTGGAATTATATCTAATGATATTTATACCATGCCTGCCAAAGATGAACTGCTTCAATAAATCCTATTAGTTGATGAAACAAGATATGAGCTGAGGGATAAGCACAACTTGCCATTTTTATTCTTGTAGTACTGGAGGGAAGATATTTTTCTACTTGGGAAACATAATTGGTTTTAAAGGTAATTTCTCTCAAACAATGAGCTGAGAGGGAGATAAGTCCTGGAAAAAGCTGACTGCACACATCAGCAGGAAGGAGTGGTTTTCAGGCCTGGAGTGTGGCAGGCACATCCACCTCAGGCTGCCATCCATTGCTCAGCTCGGAGAACAGTCTCCTTCTCTTCGAAGACAGAACCTTTTGTGGTTGGGACCCTCTGCAACATTATCAGTGCTTTGTGCCCAGCCCAGAGACAGGGAGGCAGCTAGACACCTGTGTGGTATGATTTCAGGATTTCAGGGGTGCTGGGAAAATGCCTTTCTCCTTCCCTGCTCTATCACACACACACACACACACACACATCCTGCTTCCTGTACCTGACCTGCCCTTGTCTGAAATTTCATGATCAGAGTTAAGCTATTATTTGGTTTTAAGGAGATCAGGGGGTATTTTTGGTGTAAGGTTTAAAGATTATCTCAAGGCAATAGTTTCAGGGGTTCATCCAGCCCCCTTGCCTCCACAAAGTCTGGAGTCCATGAGAATCTGAAATTCTGTTCTGCATTTTTCCCCTTTTGATCAGGAGTCTTCTATAGAATCTTTGATCGAAATATTCAGTAATGGCAGCCAGGCACCATCCAGTTCTTCTGGTCTCATAGAAAAGGAGGTAGTTGTTCATAGAGGCAATTAGCCACACATTCCATATCCTCCCATTCCTGACTCTCCTTCCTCTGCTGCTCCAGGCAAATGAAGAACAACTGCCATGCCTTGGATGCCTGCTTGTAAGTTTTTAAAACCCCAGGCACTATGCAATGAACTAGGAGGTAGAACAGAAGCACTAACCAAGTTATTAGGCCAATTAACTGGGATGTCCCATGAAACCAGGACCCTAAACCTCCAAACCAAGGAACCAAATCCCATGAGGTTTCTGATTGTACATAAGCAGCCTAGGTAGCTATTGCTTTTTTGTCATTGTTGGAAATACATCACACTACTTTTGCCAGTTCAACTTTTTACAGTGCAGAACTTACCAACAATTACAAGTATCAGCTGTATAACTCTAGAAAAGGCACACACTTGAGAAATACACTATAAAAAGTAGGGTTAACTTGCCACCAAAAGCTAGCACATTGGTAGATAGCTTCCTAAAATGTCCCCTCCCTTGGAGAGACCTGAGTAGCCTCTCACAGAGACCCCCAGCAGCATTCCACACAACTATATGCTAGGAAACCAGGAGTTTGCAGAACCTGCTTCTGGGAGCCAGGTTAACAATCCCTGAGCTAGAAGGGGCTTCCGAGATCATCTACTCAAGTGGCTTTCAAAATTTTGTTAGACAGCTGGATCCTTTCTTCAAATAAACTGTTAATCAGAAGCCCAAAATAAAATAAAATGACGGGGGGGAAGGGAAACTGCCTCCCTGTGGGCCATATCCTTCGCCACGCCATTAAGTGGCCAAGGCTTCCATAAAACATGACAGAAGCACAGAAGGAAAACCACTGATCCAGGTCAGTCCTCTCGTGGTGAAGATAAGGAAGCTGAAGCTCAGAAAGGGTAGGTAAGTTGCTGGAAGCCACACAGATGGTAGTGGAGGAGCGGAGCTCCGCATGTGTCTTCTGATGCCCATTACAGTCCAGTTTCAACCACTGACCCTGGAAACCTACCTGTGCCTGGGCGGGGAGGAGAGCTCAAATAATAGAAAATGTATGGCCCCGCCTTCAGAAACTTCCACTCAAGTTGGAAGCCAGTTTTTTTTTTTTTTTTAAGGTGCATGCTTTTCCCCACATTTTAATGTCTTTGAGTTTTGTCTCCCAACTGTCTGTCAGCTTCTTAAAATTATAACTTGGCGTTTTTTTTTTTTTTCTTCCTCAACAGTACATAAAATAGCAGTGCATCTTTCAATCAGTAGTGTCTTAGATTCGATAAAATACTGTCTAAATGACCCACCTAGAAATCATCTTTGGGTAGACACCTTACTGGTGTACTGAGGACTGCTTACTAATCGAAATGGTCACATTTCCCTCTTTAGACTCATTGAATTCTGTACAACCCTATTAACTTCATCTAGAGGGAAGAGACACAGTTTCAAGGTTGAGAGATTTGTCCTAGATTACACAATAAGGACTGAGTATTTCACCCTGCTCCTCATTGCTGAGACCCATGACCACATTGCCTCCAGGTAGCTAAGTGTAAAGTTGGTCATTTTAGAAGTCTTTGGACAATGAGTAAGCAAACAGCCAAGTGAATAACTTTTCATTGAGGTCTTCGGAAACAGTGTGTGTATGCATTTGCAGACATAAAATGACGACTTTGGGGGCAGATGAAAAAGGCTGACACCTAACATATATCACGTCTCATAGGAAGCAGATCACCAGGTCTTTTCTTCCGCTGAGCAATTGGTGGATTCAAACTGCTGAACTTTCAGCTAGTAGCCGAGCACTTAACCATTGCGCCACCAGGGATGTGATTACAATGATCAAATATCTGCACCAGGAGACAGGATTTTGTAGGTCTGTAGAGTATGAAACTCCTACAGCCGTTATGAATTAAGCAGACTGTGTGTGCCCTCTAGAGGAAGACACACGCATTCTTAGTTCCAAAAAGGATCTGAGCAAGAGGAAAGAGGATAAATCCTATATAAGAGGATGTCTTGAAGACTAAAATATAATGTATTTTTCATACTCACTGGATCTCACAGCCTATTACTTCAGAAGACAGACCTTTCCTGCTTCTGAATGGGTCAAATGTATTCATTGTAGCAGCTCGATGCAGCCTCACTCTTAAAGAGCAAATACAATTTCAAAAGCTTCTTTCTCTAATGAGATTTTGTTCATTATTGCTCCTTGGAATAACTGATCTTGCCCACCGCATTTTTTCTTTTCATTTATTTGAACAACTGGATGCCACTTGCTTTGAAAGGTACCTTACCCACTGCCATGGAGTCCCTTCTAACTCATAGCAACCCCGTGGGACAGGGCAGAACTGCCCCACGGGGTTTCCAAGGCTGTCATCTTTATGGAAGCAGACTGCCATATCTTTTTTCTGCAGAGTGGCGGGCAAGTTCGAACCTCGACCTTTGGCTAGCAGCCCAGCATTTTAACCACTGCGCCACCAGGGCTCCTTGAAAGATACATTGTTGCTGTTGTTAGGAGCTGTCCAATCTATTCCAACTCATATCGAACCTATGGACAACAGAACAAAACACTGCCCAGTCCTGCACCAGCCTCATGATCATTGTTATGCTTGAGCCCATCGTTGCAGCTACTGTGTCAATCCATCTCATTGAGGGTCTTCCTCTTTTGATGACCCTCTACTTTACCACAAATGATGTCCTTCTCCAGGGACTGATATTTCCTGATAACATGTCCAAAGTATGTGAGATAAAATCTCGCCATCCTTGCTTCTAAGGGACATTCCGGCTGTACTTCTTCCAAGACAGATTTGTTCGTTCTTCTGGCAGTCCCTTGTATATTCAATATTCTTCACCAACACCATAATTCAAAGGCATCAATTCTTCCTCCATCTTTCTTATTCATCGTCCAGCTCTTGCAGGCTTATGAGGCAATCGAAAACACCATGGCTTGAGTCAGGTGCACGTTAGTCCTTAAAGTGGTGTCTTTGCTTTTTAAGACTTTAAAAAGGTCTTTTGCAGCAGATATGCCCAATGCAATGCGTTGTTTGATCTCTTTTCCTTTTTAAACACTTCAATGCCAATTTATTTTTTAAAAGGGTTCTATGGTTTGCCTTTTTTTCTTTTTTGTATAATTTACAATATTTGAAAATTACATAAGCTGTAATGATCTAATACTATTAATAGCCATTCAGGAAAAAACTTCCTCTCCCTCTCAATCATCTGGGGGAATTAAAAGTTTTGAAAAGAAGCCAATTCAACATGACTTCTATCCTGGTAGAAACAAAAAGTGAAAAGATCAGAATAGAAATCAACTAAGAGGTGTGTTGGCAGTGTCTCTCAGGAGTGGGGCCCTGGCTGTCGCCTGCGGTAGTGAAAGGCAGAACCTATAGCATGCAGTGTGACAGCTGGGAGACCTCTCAGCAGCATCTTCCTCACCCTGGCCTGTCCACGTCCTGACCTAGGTGTCATGGAAATCCTTCAGCAGGTTCTCCTCCGAGGCTCCGCTATGTGCATCTGGTTCTCCAAGTCCCCTCTATCATAGCTGTCTGCATGCTCCACTTTCCACGACAGGTTTTCAAACAGTTTCTTCCTGGATGCGGACTCCACGTAGCACACATATGGATAGGTGTTCTGCAAGATGTATCAACACTTGACCAAGAGCTTGGCAGCGTTCTGTAGGTCATGCCAGTCAATCCACGTCCCCAGTTGTTCGTGACCCTCTCCTGAATCTTCTCATGAATGCGCTGGTATGTCTGTGCCTCCAGTTGTAAGCTTTTGTTGTGGTTTTCCCACCTCTCCGAGTAGAACAAGTACTTCTTGAGGGCCACCCTGGCCTGGGCCTGCTGGCTCTAGTTGACAATGTCAAGATTCTCCTTGTACCAACGACACTCAAACTACTCATTGCCATGGGTCTTCCAATCTCCTAGACACATCCAGCAGAAGTCATGTTTACACTTGGAGCATCGCATGTCCTTGCAGCCTCCATTCTTCTCAATGCAGATGTTACACTTGGGAGTCTTCAGTGTGTGTACGGCAGCAAGTCTCAGTAAAGGAAAACTGAGGCAAGACGTAGGGTAGGCCTCTTAGAAGCAGGCTGCATTTCCTTGACAGTTCGGTCTGAATCCGATTCTTCAGCCTCACTGAAGCTGATGATACATTCGGGCAGGGCAGAAAGAAGGCAGTGGGTCTGATTAAATAGGAGAGAAGGCTCATTCGTTACCACACTGCCAGCCCCATCATTCTAGAAAACCACTCTCCATGCTGGTGGTGTCTTGCAGGTTTCTTTTTTTTAATTTTATTTCTATCTTTTCTTATTTTTTAATAACAATTTTATTTTAGAGATGTGGCAAATGAAGGTCAGTGGTGGAGTGGCTTGCACCCCACAGAGTGGAAGTGAACTTGACCCGCAGGTCAGTATTCTTTTCCCTGTGGGCTGCATCCATAACCACAGAACTGTCGGTAGTTCCACTTTCCTTGGCTCTCAAGGTGGCACTGGCTATTCTCCAAGCTTACTGTCACGAGGGTATTGGACTTAGGCAGGACCCCTTAACTCAAGCTATAGAGCTTCTTAGTGGGTAGGTCTGTGGTATGCTGCTATCCTTCTATTCTATCCTGTCATTCTTGGGTTTGCCTGGTCAATGCTGAAGGTGTGCAGACACACCTCCTTCTACTTCTATGCATCTTCTGGCCATGCTCAGTCGGAGCTAATTGGCAATAGTGGGTCCCCAGGTCTGCTGGTATGTTCTAGAACATTCACAGAAAACCCAATGCACGTACAGAGCAGCAATGGTGTTCAACAACCCCAGTGAAGGCTTGGTCTTCGGTTCAACATAAGGCTCAGCAAGACCCCTTGGAACTGACATGTCCCACTCATGCACCATTTCACATTTCATAAAGACTTTTGATGAGCATAACTTTTTCATTTTCCTGAGGTCCCATTTATCTATTTTGTCGTCTTCTATTCATGTATTTGTTATCCTATTTTTACAAAAGATTAGGTCCCACAGGTTTCTCCCAGGAATTTTAGGTTTAACATTTAGGTCTTTGATCCATTTTGAGTTAGTTTTTGTATATGGCACGAGGTATCAGTCCTGTTTCATTTTTTTGTAGGTGGATATCCAGTTTTGCCAGTACCATTTATTAAAGGGATTACTTCTGCCCCACTGAATGGACTTTGACCTCTTGTCAAAAATAAGCTGTCCATAGATAGTTGAGTTCTCAGTTGTCAATTCTGTCCCACTGGTCTATGTGTCTATCACTGAACCAATACCAGGCTGTTTTGATTACAGTGGTTGTCAGTTTGTCGTACTGTGGGGGCTTGTCTGTTGCTGTGATGCTGGAAGCTATGTCACCAGTATTCAGATACCAGCAGGATCACCCATGGAGGACAGGTTTCAGCTGAGCTTCCAGACTAAGACAGACTAGGAAGAAGGACCCAGCAGTCTACTTCTGAAAAGCATTAGCTAGTGAAAACCTTATGAATAGCAGCAGAACATTGTCTGATATAGTGCTGGAAGATGAGCCCCCCAGGTTGGAAGGCACTCAAAAGATGACTGGGGAAGAGCTGCCTCCTCAAAGTAGAGTCAGTCTTACGATGTGGATGGAGTAAAGCTTTCAGGACCTTCATTTGCTGATGTGGCGTGACTCAAAATGGGAAGAAACAGCTGTAAACATCCATTAATAATTGGAACCTGTAATGTACGAAGTATGAAACTAGGAAAATTGGAAATCGTCAAAAATGAAATGGAACACATAAACATCGATATCCTAGTCATTGGTGAGCTAAAATGGACTGGTATTGGCCATTTTGAATCAGACAATCCTATGGTCTACTATGCTGGGAATGACAACTCGAAGAGGAATGGCGTTGCATTCATCAACAAAAAGAACGTTTCAAGATCTATCCTGAAGTACAACGTTGTCAGTGATAGGATAATATCCATACGCCTACAAGGAAGACCAGTTAATACAACTATTATTCAAATTTACGCACCAACCACTAGGGCCAAAGATGAATAGAAGATTTTTATCAGCTGCTGCAGTCTGAAATTGATCAAACATGCAACCAAGATGCATTGATAATTACTGGCAATTGGAATGCGAAAGTTGGGAACAAAGAAGAAGGATCAGTAGTTGGAAAACGTGGCACTGGTGATAGAAACAATGCCAGAGATCGAATGATAGAATTTTGCAAGACCAACGACTTCTTCATTGCAGATACCTTCTTTCACCAACATAAACGGTGACTATACACAAGGACCTCGCCAGATGGAAGACACAGAAATCAAATTGACTACGCCTGTGGAAAGAGACGATGGAAAAGCTCAATATCACCAGTCAGAACAAGGCCAGGGGCCGACTGTGGAACAGACCATCAATTGCTCATATGCCAGTTCAAGCTGAAACTGAAGAAAATCAGAGCAAGTCCACGAGAGCCAAAATATGACCTTGAGTATATCCCACCTGAATTTAGAGACCATCTGAAGAACAGATTTGATGCATTGAACACTAGTGACCAAAGACCAGACGAGTTGTGGAATGACATCAAGGATATCATCCATGAAGAAAGCAAGAGGTCACTGAAAAGACAGGAAAGAAAGAAAAGACCAAGATAGATACCAGAGGAGACTCTGAAACTTGCTCTTGAGCGTCGAGCAGCTAAAGCAAAAGGAAGAATTGATGAAGTAAAAGAACTGAACAGAAGATTTCAAAGGGCCTCTCGAGAAGACAAAGTAAAGTATAATGACACGTGCAAAGAGCTGGAGATGGAAAACCAAAAGGGAAGAACACACTCGGGTTTCTCAAGCTGAAAGAACTGAAGAAAAAATTCAAGCCTCAAGTTACAATAGTGAAGGATTCCATGGGAAAATATTAAACGACGCAGGAAGCATCAAAAGAAGATGGAAGGAATACACACAGTCATTATACCAAAAAGAATTAGTCGATATTCAACCATTTCAAGAGGTGGCATATGATCAGGAACCGATGGTACTGAAGGAAGAAGTCCAAGCTGCTCTGAATGCATTGGTGAAAAACAAGGCTCCAGGAATCCATGGAATATCAATTGAGATGTTTCAACAAACAGATGCAGTGCTGGAGACGCTCACTTGTCTATGCCAAGAAATATGGAAAACAGCTTCCTGGCCAACTGACTGGAAGAGATCCATATTTATGCCTATTCCCAAGAAAGGTGATCCAACCGAATGTGGAAATTATACAACAATATCATTAATATCACATGCAAGCAACATTTTGGCTGAAGATCATTCAAAAACGGCTGCAGCAGTATATCGACAGGGAACTGCCAGAAATTCAGGCTGGTTTCAGAAGAGGACGTGGAACCAGGGATATCATTGCTGATGTCAGATGGATCCTGGCTGAAAGCAGAGAATACCAGAAGGATGTTTACCTGTGTTTTATTGATTATGCAAAGGCATTCGACTGTGTGGATCACATCAAACTATGGATAACACTGCGAAGAATGGGAATTCCAGAACACTTAATTGTGTTCATGAGGAACCTTTACATAGATCAAGAGGCAGATGTTCCGACAGAACAAGGGGATACTGATTGGTTTAAAGTCAGGAAAGGTGTGCGTCAGGGTTGTATTCTTTCACCATACCTATTTAATCTGTATGCTGAGCAAATAATCCGAGAAGCTGGACTATATGAAGAAGAATGGGGCATCAGGATTGGAGGAAGACTCGTTAACAACCTGCGTTATGCAGATGACACAACCTTGCTTGCTGAAAGTGAAGAGGACCTGAAACACTTACTAATGAAGATCAAAGAGCACAGCCTTCAGTATGGATCGCACCTCAACATAAAGAAAACAAAAATCCTCACAACTGGACCAATGAACAACATCATGATAAACAGAGAAAAGATTGAAGTTGTCAAGGATTTCATTTTACTTGGATTCACAATCAACAGCCATGGAAGCAGCAGTCAAGAAATCAAAAGAGGCATTGCATTGGGTAAATCTGCTGCAAAGGACCTCTTTAAAGTGTTGAAAAGCAAAGATGTCACCTTGAAGACTAAGGTGTGCCTGACCCAAGCCATGGTATTTTCAATCGCATCATATGCATGTGAAAGCTGGACAATGAATAAGGAAGACCGAAAAAGATTTGACACTTTTGCATTGTGGTGTTGGTGAAGAATATTGAATATACCATGGATTGCAAAAGAACGAACAAATCTCTCTTGGAAGGAGTGCAGCCAGAATGCTCCTTAGAAGCAAGGATGGTGAAACTGCATCTTACACACTTTGGACATGTTGTCAGGAGGGATCAGTCTCTGGAGAAGGACATCATGCTTGGCAGAGTACAGGGTCAGCAGAAAAGAGGAAGACCCTCAACGAGGTGGATTGACACAGTGGCTGCAACAATGAGCTCAAGCATAACAATGATTGTAAGGATGGAGCAGGACCGGGCAGTGTTTCGTTCTGTTGTGCATAGGGTCGCTATGAGTCGGAACCGACTCGACGGCACCTAACAACAACACCACAGTATGTTCTGATATTGGGGAGTGTGAGGCCTCCTGTTTTGCTCTTTTTCTTCAATATTGTTTTGGCTATTCAAGGTTTCTTTCCTTTCCATATGAAGTGGGTCATTAGTTTTTCAATTTCAGTAAAGAATATTGTTGGGATTTGTATTGGGGTTGCATCGTATCTATAGATCAATATAGGTAGAACTGACATTTTCACCATACTAAGTCTTCCAATCCATGAGCATGGAATGTCTTTCCATTTTTGTAGGTCTCTTTTGGACTCTTGTAGTAGTGTTTTATAGTTTTGATTGTACAAATCTTTTATGTCCCTGATTAGGTTAATTCTTAGATATTTTATTGATTTGGTGGTTATTCTAAATGGGCTGTTTTCTCGATTACTTTTTTGGAGTAGATTTAGTTAGTGTAGAGGAACCCAGCTGATTTTTGTGTGTTGATCTGGTACTCTGCAAAGTTGCTAAATTCTTCTATTAGTTCCAACAGTTTTTTGTTTTTGTTTTTTGTAGAATCTTTAGGGTCTTCTATGTATAGGATCATGTCATCTGCAAATAGAGACAGTTTTACTTCTCCCTTCCAATTTAGATACATTTTATTTCTCTTTCTTGTCTTATTGCACTGGCTAGGGCTTCCAGTACAATATTGAATGAGAGTGGTGATAACTGGCACTGGCGGCCTTGTCTGGTTCCCATTCTCAGAGGGAAAGCTCTCAAAGTTCCTCCATTGGTATAATGTTGGCTGTTGGTTTTACATACATGCCCTTAATTATGTTGAGAAATTTCCCTTCTATTCCTATTTTGCTGAGAGTTTTTATTAGGAAAGGGTGTTGAATTTTATTGAATGCCTTTCTGCATCAATTGATATGGTCATATGGTTCTTTTCCTTTATTTACGTGGCGGATTACACTGATTGATTTTCTAATGTTGAACCACCCTTGTAATCCTAGTTCGAATCCCACTACCTGACGGTGTATGATTTTTTTTGTTGTTGTTGAAGTCAATTGGCTAGAATTTTGTTTAAAAATTTTACATCTGTGTTCATAAAGGATATTGGTTTGTAATTTTCTTTCTTTATGTCTTTGCCTGGTTTAGGTATCAGGACTATGCTGGCTTCAAAGAAAGTTTGATAGTGTTCCTTCCTCTTTCATATTTTTGAAGAGATTGAGAAGGACTGGTGTCAACTCTTCACTGAATGTTTGGTAGAATTCTCCAGTGTAGCTATCTGGTCCTGGGCTTTTTGTTGTTGTTGTTGTTGGCGATTTTTTTGATGACATTTTCACTCTCTTATAATGAGTCTGTTTAAATTTTCTACCTCTCTTTTTGTCAGTTTGGGTAGGTAGTGCGTTCCTAGAAATTTGTCCATTTCATCTAAGTTTTCAAATTTGTTGGTGTACAATTTTTCATAGTAATTCAGCTATAGTCTTCTTTATCTCTGTTGGATTGGTTGTAATGTCACTAATTTCCTTTCTTAATTTGGTTCTTTGACTCTTCTGGGTTTTTTTCTTTCGTCAGTCTAGCCAGTGGTTTGTCTATTTGATTGATCTTTTCAAAGAATCAACTGCTGGTTGTGTTGATTCTTTCTAGTTTTTCTATTTTATTTCTGCCCTAATCCTTATTATTTCCTTCTTTCTGGTAGCTTTTGGCATCTTTTTGTTCTTCCTTTCCTAATTGTTCAAGTTGTCAGTTTAAGTTAATGATTTTGTATCTTCTTTTTTAATGTAGGCATTTATTACTATGAATTTCTCTCTGAGTACTGGTCTTGTTGTGTCCCAAAGGTTTTGATATGTTGTGTTTTCATTTTTGTTTGATTCTAGGAATATTTTAATTTCACTTTTGATTTCTTCTATGACCCAATAGTTTTTTTAGCAGTGTATTATTTAGTTTCCATCTATTTTTTCCCTTATTTTTCCTGTTGTTGATTTCTAGCTTCAAAGAAGATGCTTTGTATGATTTCCACCTTTTAAAATTTGTTGAGACTTGTTTTGTGTCCTAGTATATGGTCTATTCTGGAAAACGATCCATGTGTGCTGGAGAAGAATGTGTATTTGTTCTGGTGCTGGGCGTAGTGTTTTATATGTCTGTTAGGTCCAATTGGCTTACGGTTTTATTTTAAGTTTTCAATGTCCTTAGTTATCTTCATTTTAGATGTTCTGTCTACAGTTGAAAGTGGTGTGTTGAAATCCCCTACTACTTTTGTGGAGTTGTCTATTTCTCCTTTCATATTAGTCAGTATTTGTTTCATGTATTTTGGAACATTGCTGTTAGGTGCGTATATAATTGTTAAATTTTCTTGCTAGACTGAACCTTTCATTATGTAGTGTTGTTCTTTATCTCTTGTAATAGATTTTGATTTAAAGCCTATTTTATTTGATATCACTATGGCCACCCAGCTCTCCCCCTCTCCCAACCGGCTGCATGGAATATTTTTCTGCTTCTATTTTCTGTTTGTGTCCTTATATCTAAGGTGTGTTTCTTGTAGACAGCAAAAGGATGGATCGTTTCTGTTTTCGTTATCCATTCTGCCACTTTCTGCCTTTTGCATGGGGGTGTTCACACCATTTACATTTAAGGTTATTACTGAAAACAAAGTGTCTACCTCACTCATTTTGCTATTTGTTTTTTGAGTGTTTCGTATCTTCTTTGTTTTTTTTATTCTGAGTTTTATGTATTTGGCTGATTTTTTCTGATAAGCCTTTTTGCTTTCTTCCTCTTTTCTCCTAAATGTTTTTATTCTTGGTGATTTCTTAGTGGTTACCACATATATTACATTACACAACTGTCTTAGTCATCTAGTGCTGCTGTAACAGAAATATCACAAGTGGATGGCTTTAACAAAGAGATATTTATTCTCTCACAGTCTAGTAGGCTACAAGTCCAAATTCATCGCATCTGCTCCAGGGGAGGTTTTCTCTCTCTGTTGGCTCTGAAGGAAGGTCAGTGTCAACAATATCCCTCTGGTCAAAGAACTTCTCAGCACAGGAACCTCGCATCCAAAGGAAGCACCCTGCTCCTGGCATTGCCTTCTTGGTGGTATGAGGTCCCATGTCTCTCTGTTCGTTTCTTTTATATCTCAAAAGAGATTGGCTTAAAACACTATCCAGTCTTGCAGATCTCATCAATATAAATGTCACTAATCTATCTCATTACATCATACTGATAGGATTTACAACACATAGGGAAATCACATCAGATGAGAAAATGGTAGACAATCATACAATACAATCACGATCTAGCCAAGTTGACAGATACTTTTGGGGGACGCAATTCAATCCTTGACAACCACCTACAATTGCAACAATGTTTAACATATGAACAACAGTTTATAACCTTAACATAATAAGTCTATTACTGCTATGCTCCTCCTTCCGTCATTTCTGCTGCTGTGTCTCCATTAACATCAATGCTGTTGTTGTTGTTAGGTGCCACTGAGTCAGTTCTGACTCATAGCAACCCTATGCACAAAAAAACGAAATACCACCCGGTTCTGCACCATCCTTAAAATCGTTGTTATGCTTGAGCTCATTGTTGCAGCCACTGTGTCAATCCACCTCTTTCAGAGTCTTCCACTTTTCCGCCGACCCTCTACTTTGCCAAGCATGATGTCCTTCCCCAGGGACTGATCCCTCCTGACAACATGTCCAAAGTATGTAAGACGCAGTCTTGCTATCCTTGCTTCTAAGGAGCATTCTGGTTGTACTTCTTCCAAGACAGGTTTATTTGTTCTTTCAGCAGTCCATGGTATATTGAATATTCTTCACCAACACCAAAATTCAAAGGCATCAATTCTTCTTCTGTCTTCCTTATTCATTGTCCAGCTTTCACATGCATATGATGCGATTGAAAATACCATGGCTTGGGTCAGGCACACCTTAGTCTTCAAGGTGACATCTTTGCTTTTCAACACTTTAAAGAGGTCCTTTCCAGCAGATTTACCCAATGCAATGCCTCTTTTGATTTCTTGACTGCTGCTTCCATGGCTGTTGATTGTGGATCCAAGTAAAATGAAATCCTTGACAACTTCAATCTTTTCTCTGTTTATCATGATGTTGTTCATTGGTCCAGTTGTGAGGATTTTTGTTTTCTTTATGTTGAGGTGCGATCCATACTGAAGGCTGTGCTCTTTGATCTTCATTAGTAAGTGCTTCAGGTCCTCTTCACTTTCAGCAAGCAAGGTTGTGTCATCTGCATAACGCAGGTTGTTAACGAGTCTTCCTCCAATCCTGATGCCCCATTCTTCTTCATATAGTCCAGCTTCTCGAATTATTTGCTCAGCATACAGATTGAATAGGTATGGTGAAAGGATACAACCCTGACACACGCCTTTCCTGACTTTAAACCAATCAGTATCCCCTTGTTCTGTCGGAACAACTGCCTCTTGATCTATGTAAAGGTTCCTTATGAGCACAATTAAGTGTTCTGGAATTCTCATTCCTCTCAATGTTATCCATAATTTGTTACGATCCACAGAGTCAAATGCCTTTGCATAATCAATAAAACACATGTAAACATCCTTCTGGTATTCTCTGCTTTCAGCCAGGATCCATCTGACATCAGCAATGATATCCCTGGTTCCACGTCCTCTTCTGAAACCAGCCTGAATTTCTGGCAGTTCCCTGTCGATATACTGCTGCAGCCGTTTTTGAATGATCTTCAGCAAAATGTTGCTTGCATGTGATATTAATGATATTGTTCTATAATTTTCCACATTCGGTTGGATCACCTTTCTTGGGAATAGGCATAAATATGGATCTCTTCCAGTCAGTTGGCCAGGAAGCTATTGCAACTTGAGGGTTGAATATTTTCTTCAGTTCTTTCCGCTTGAGAAATGCTGAGAGCATTCTTCTCTTTTGGTTTTCTATCTCCAGCTCTTTGCACATGTCATTATAATACTTAACTTTGTCTTCTCGAGCCGCCCTTTGAAATTTGCTGTTCAATTCTCTTATGTCATCATTTTTTCCTTTTGCTTTAGCTGCTTGACATTTGTGAGCAAGTTTCAGAGTCTCTTCTGACATCCATCTTGGTCTGTTCTTTCTTTCCTGTCTTTTCAATGACCTCTTGCATTCTTCATGGATGATGTCCTTGATGTCATTCCACAACTCGCCTGGTCTTTGGTCACTAGTGTTCAATGCATCAAATCTGTTCTTCAGATGGTCTCTAAATTCAGGTGGGATATACTCAAGGTCATATTTTGGCTCTCGTGGACTTGCTCTGATTTTCTTCAGTTTCAGCTTGAACTTGCATATGAGCAATTGATGGTCTGTTCTACAGTCGGCCCCTGGCCTTGTTCTGACTGATGATATTGAGCTTTTCCATCATCTCTTTCCACAGATGTAGTCAGTTTGATTCCTGTGTGTTCCATCTGGCGAGGTCCATGTGTTTAGTCTCCATTTATGTTGGCGAAAGAAGGTATCTGCAATGAAGAAGTTATTGGTTTTGCAAAATTCTATCATTTGATCTCCAGCATTGTTTCTATCACCAAGGCCATATTTTCCAACTACTGATCCTTCTTCTTTGCTTCCAACTTTCACATTCCAATCCCCAGTAATTATCAACACATCCTGATTTCATGTTTGATCAATTTCAGACTGCAGCAGCTGATAAAAATCTTCTCTTCATTTTTGGCTTTAGTGGTTTGTGCGTAAATTTCAATAATAATTGTATTAACTGGTCTTCCTTTTAGGCGAGTGGATATTATCCTATCACTACAGTGTTGTACTTCAGGATAGATCTTGAAATGTTCTTTTTGACAATGAATGCAACACCATTCCTCTTCAAGTTGTCATTCCCAGCATAGTAGGCTATATGATCATCCGATTGAAAATGGCCCGTACCAGTCCATTTCAGAGAGAAGGAAATGAGTTTGCATGACAACCACAGTTTGCAGTTACTATCATTATTATTACTGTTAAAATGTAATTTAGTGAACTCTACCTCTGAGCCAAGTCCCACACCAGAGGCTTCACATGTGTTACTCCATTTAACCCTCACAGTGTCTCTGTGAGGGCAACTTAGCTACTCTTTTAATAAAAAGAAAGTAAGTATTAGCAGAGTAACTAACTTGCTCAAGGTTACACCACACTATATGCATGTCCTGATCCGATCTTCTGACCTCAGGTTCAATTCACTGAACACCAAACCACAAATAAACAATAAACATCTATTTCTAGCGTAGTTACTCACAGAATAGGGTTCTGAGGGCAGCAATGGAATTTTCTTTTTAGCAAAAGGCCTTTGGAATAATCACACAACTAGCTTGATTTGAGCACTAGAAAGCAAGTTCTTGGAAGAAAAGGACCATGTTTTATTCATCTTTGCCCCCCCCCCCCCACCCCAGCACATGTGAGGTCCTCAGTAAATATTTGCAGACTGAAAATTTGAGAAAATGGAGCCAAGGACAGGTTGTGACAGCCAGCACCAAATCACTTATTAATTTCAAAAATTTAGCCAAGGGATGGGAAATCAGACTTGGATAAAAGGATATATCTTCTGTTGTAAACAAGCAGAGTGCCAGAATCATGATAACAAATATTGTTCAGGGACTCACAGTTCAGTTACCTCTCCCCCAGCCAAAAAAAATTCTGGCACGAAGCACAATACATATAAATACAGTCAACAAGCGAAAAATATCTAGAAGGATAATCATAGCGTAGTCCTGGCCTTAATTGATCAATTTGGTTAGGCCCTTAGCAGGGACTCTGTCCTGGTCAAAAACTTCTGTCATTGTCTGGCTCTGTCCTCTCCCAAGCAGCCCACAGCCCACACTGGCCTGGTTATTTCTCAATAGTCAATCTGCAGAGTGATCCGTCCGTCTGGCCCATGGCTCCAAGTCCATCTTTATAGGATCAACTTCCCATAGCCACCCCAGAGGACTACCCCATGAATGTTCGGCTGCTATGTTTTCTCTGTGTTGCTGTTTTTGCCCTGCATCTAATGGCAATGGATCGATCCCACGGAATGCAGATATGTAGGAGGGAGAGTTGCCTCCGTGCCAAAGCTTGTCCGGTCCATACCTCCAGCCTTCTTCAGGGGCCTCACTGTGAGGACGGGCCAGCCTCCAACCCTCAGGGGCCTTGGTTAGGAAAAAGAAGCTCCAGAGGCTGCCTGCTTTCTGGAAAGTTAGCCTCCAAAATGCCCATTCCTCTTGCAGTTCTCTTACTGCACACTGAATGGTCCCTAGGGAAGATCTCACAGCGAGTTTTAAAGCTAACTGCATGTCATCTGTCACATGGGGTTAACTTCGGTTTGTTGATTTAACAAACTCTAGATTTTGGATAACATGTGGCCTGTTTTTGTTTTCTAAGAAAAGGAACTCAGTGTGCCCACGCTCTTCCACTACCGCTACCACTTCATTCCAGCCACCATCACCCCGCCTGGATTTCTGCAATAGCTTCCACGTTTGCCCCCACATAGCAGCCAGAAAGCATTTTGTAAAATGTAAATCACATCACACCAAACCAGTAGTTTCTTCTCTCCTTTAGAACAAAATCTAAACTCCTTAGCACAGCCTACAGGACCTGCAAGATCTGGCCCTGGCTCCCTCCCTGCCTTTATGCGGTACCATGCTCCCCTTGCTCACTCGCTACAATCACACTGGCTTTCTTTGAGATTCTCAACTCTCCCAAGCTGGTTCCTGCCTCAGGGTTTTTGCACATGCTGCTCCCTCTACTTGGGACACTTTTCCCCAGTCATCCAAATCTCAGCCCAGTGTTACTTCCTTGGAAAGAGCTTCCCTGACCAACCCACCTGTAACAGTGACCCTCTTGTAACTCCCCATCCCCTCCCCTGCTCCAAATTTCTTCCTAGCGTTTATCACTACCTAATTATTATATCATATATCACATATCAAATATAGTGTTGAGGTCTCCAAGATCACCCCCAGGTTTGATGAGTTGCTAAGAAGACTGACAGGACTTAGCACATAGTTGTACCTATGACTATTACTCACTACAGCGAAATGATACAAATCAAAATCGGAAAAGGCACATGGGGCGAAGTCTGGAAGAAAGCAGGCACAATCTTCCAAGAGTCCTATCCCAGTTGGGTCACACAAAACCAAAAACACCAAACCCAGTGCCGTCAAGTCGATGCCGACTCATAGCGACCCTATAGGACAGAGTAGAACTGCCCCATAGAGTTTCCAAGGAGCACCTGGTGGATTCGAACTGCTGACCCTTTGGTTAGCAGCCGTACCACTTAACCACTACGCCACCAGGGTCACACAGGACATGATTAATTCCTTCAGCAACAAGTTATGGCAACATGTTGTCTACCAGGCAAGCTTGTTAGAGACTCAGCTCCCAGAGTTTTGATTGGAGGCTGGTCACCTAGGTAACCTCTGCCTGGCACATACCAAAATTTCAAACTCCCACAAGGAAAGCAGGTGTTAAGTATAAACCATATTGTTTGCATAAACAGTTTAGATATAAGAAGATCTTATCAGAGAATGGTAGGATCCCTCCAAAAATCCAAGTTCCCAAATGCCAGCCAAGTGCCAACCTTGTAAGCAAGGTTTCTAAGAACAGTAGTCTCAGGCCTGCTATGTTAACACTTTTCTGTACAATATTATATTATTATATTTTATATTCTATTCTAACATATTAGTATTTGCTTTCTTGTTTATTTGTGGTCTCCCTAGCCAGAATGTAGACTTCATGATGATGGTGACTTTGTTTTGCTCACCACTGTGTTCTCAGCGTCCAGATACCGCCTGGCCCAGTGTAGCCAAACATTTGTTGAATGAATGAATGAATGCAGAGGCAGCCTGACCTTGTCTCATGGCTGTACATCAGACTCTCAGCATTTTTGTAGGCCCAAGGTCAGATCAGCTACGAAGATTAAACATAGATGCAAATAATAGTTTTTCCTTTTAACGCCATTCACAAGTACATAGCTAGCCAGTTGGCACTTACTTTATTTTTAAAGTCCTTTTTTACCCCCCAAATTTTTGTTTCAACAGACTCTTGGCAAAAAGTACAACCCAACTTTGAATCAGCTTTGTTCTTTCATAATTTCACTAAAACATATACTTTCAACTCTGCGACTTTAATTAACAACAAAATCCTTAAACTCATAAACAACAAAGATTTCCAGTATTACTCTGGAAAATCTAAGAGATAAAGAAATAAGCTTCATGGCCTGTTAACACACCCATTTGCAGAAGAAAAGGAAATTAAGAGACATTGGATTTTTTAAAATACCTTTGTTTCCTGATTAGCTGCAGTAAACTTTAACAGATTAATGTCTCCCATTTTCCTCTCCTCAACCACACTGGCAGTCACAGAATCACTGATACCCCAAATCACAGAGAAACAAAAATCTAATGCAATATTTGTGTTGAGACCCAATAGACAGCAGCCAAAGCAATGATCTGGTTAATTTGATCCCATAGATTGTCAGTTGGCCAAAAATGTCATACTCAAGCCTGACTGTTCCAATTGGATTTTCTGCATGAATTAAATTAATAACAGAATTCCCATTATTTCTCCTGAGTCTCGTCTCTATGACACCAAAACAATTCATGAAGTAAAATAATACAGATTTAAAAAAAAAAAAAATGTGGTCATTGAGTAGTGAAAAAAAAGGTCAAACAGCTTTTTGAGATGTGTATGTACGTATGTGTGTGTTTAGCAACTTGTAGTTAAATAGCTGAATTTCTCACATGTGAAGCTGCTGCTGTGCCATTTTACTGATACATTCATATCATGGACAGACATCAGCACACAATTGCTCCTATGAGGAGACTTCATGGCCAAGAAGTGGCTCTAGGCCTGAGTGAATCCTAGCATTGACTCAATACTGTAGTCTTTACTTCTGTTTTAAAAATTACAATATTAACAAGGGTATAAGTTTCCTAAGGCTGCTTTAAAAAAGGACTGCAAAGTGGGTGACTTATAAGAACAGACATTATTGTCTCACAGTTCTGGGGACTAGTAGCCCAAATTCAAGGCGTCAGCGGAGCCACGTTCTCCCTGGAGGCTCCACGGGAAGATCCTTCCCTGTCTGTCCCAGCTTCTGGTGGTCCCAGGCATTCCTTGGCTTGCAGCTGCATCTTTGCATGGCCATCCTTCCTCTGTCTGCCACTCTGTGTCTCTTTTCCTCTTTTATAAAGGCACCACTCAGATTGGATTAGGGCCCACCCTATTGGTATAACTCATGGTGTGGTTGCTGTTAGTTGCTGTCCAGTCAATTCTGACTCATGGAGACCCCACGTGTGTAGCATAGATCTGTTCCATAGGGTTTTCAAGGCTGTGACTTTTCGGAAGCCGATTGCCAGATCTGCCTTCAAAGGCATTTCTGGGTAGGTTCAGTCAATCTTTTGGCTAATAGTTGAGCACTTAACTGTGCCACCCAGGGACTCCCTAACCTTAAGTTATTAACTGACATCTTCCTATTTCCAAGCAAGTTCATGTTCACAGGTACCAGGGATTAGGACTTCAACATATTTTGAAGGGTTAGGGGGCACAATTAAATCCATAACAATACTTATTGAGTGCTTAGTTTGAGCCAGGAACTGGGCTAAGTGTTCAGCATACATTACCTAGTTAAATCTTCACAACAATCCAGGGTGTAGGTATCATTCTCCCTATTTCAGAGATGAGAAAGTTGAAGTTCAGAGAAGTCATATGTCCAAGGTGCCATGGATGATCTGTGGCAGAGCTAGGGAAGGAACCCAGGCGGTCTAAGTCCATGGCCCTTGCTCTCAATCGCTACATGATGTGAGACTAAGATTCCATCTGATTGATGGATGGTTGAAAGAGTTTTGTAAATGGCTCTGCTTCTAAGTGAATGACAGAGACTAAAAAAATAACACACCGGATTTGGAGGTGTCTCCTTGCTTGGAAATTGCCTTTTATGGTTTGTTCTCCATGGCTAGAGTAGGACTGCTGTGGTCATCACTTTGCAAGGCTGGTGGGGCTACAAGGGTAAAATCACCCCTCAGTGTGGGGACAGTAGGAGCCCTGAAAGGTGAGGTCATTCTCAGTGTCCAGCAGGGATGAGTAAGTCTCTCTCTGATCAGAAGTCAAGGGGCAGGAGGACCGGGAACCCCTTGTCTTGGCTTTGACCCCGTCTTAGGTATCAGTGCTGCTGTAACACAAATACTATAAGTGGGTGGCTACAACTCCAAATTCAGGATGTGGCTCTAGGGGAGGTCCTTCTTTGTCTATTTCAGCTTCTATTAGCTGCCAGCAATCCTTGGCATTCCTGGGACTCTAGATGCATCTGTCTTCGTTGTCTGTCTCCCTCTTCCCTTTGTTTTTGTGTCTGTCTATCCTACTCTTTTATAAGGTAATTCTAAGTGATTAGGTTTAGTACCCACTCTACTCCGACCTTATCTCTTTAACATAGCCAAAAGCCCTATTTCCAAATGGGGTCATATATACAGGCACAGGGGTTAGGTCTTCCACATTTCTTTTGGGAGGACATAAATCAATCTATAACAGACACCAAAGCCATCAAGGTATCCAATTCTCAAGGGGCAGACAGGTGTGACCTAAGAGGTATGAGCCCCAGACAAGTGTGGTAGCCCTTTGGAGCTGCAGCGCAGCCATTTTTCCTTCCCTGGAACAAGGTATGTGGCAAAGGACCAACCATGTGAGTGCTGAGCGCTGGGTGCGAGGTCACTGTGGCAGAATCACAAACCTGGACTTCAAAGACAGAATCTTTACCTCTTACATCTTCAGGGGCTACTTCCATTTTATTCTCCCTTGGATTTGTTAAGTCTTTAAAACATTCTCATCAATCACAGGTTTGTGGTCATGTTCTAGGGGACAAGATAGCTAGGGAGGGATTGGCAAGGAGGATAAGAGGGCCCCATGGAGCAAATGAAAACTCAGGAGGTGGTTTCCTTCCAGCATTTGGACTTGACCATTTCATCAGAAGTGAACCATCATGAAAGAACTGGATGGGAAAAAACTACAGCTACACTTGGAGCTCTGGTGGTGAAGTGGTTAAGGGCTCAGGCTGCTAACCAAAAGATCAGGAGTTTGAATCCACCAGCTGCGCCTTGAAAACCCTACGGAACAGTTCCACTCTGTCCCATAGGGTCACTATGAGTCAGAATCGACAAAAGCATTGGGTTTGGTTTTGGTTTTTTTTACACTTACTGCATCACTGAAAGAACTGAAAACCTGATTATTCCAACTCCCAGTGGGTGGTGTTCACTGAAGGTCAAGTCACGGTAAACTGGGCAACCATGTTTCCTTGCCATTTCCAGCTCATTAGTCATACGGAGTATGCAAAATAATCCCTTACATGAACAGAGTTGTGCACTGCTTTTAGCTTTTCTCTGCATAAACTGTTATACAAGCACCACAACACACATACACACACACTCCTGTGAAAAGGATTTGGCAGGTATTACTATTCTCATTTTGCCCATGGCACAACGAACCTGCCTACAGCACATAGTATTAGCGGGTGCGACTGCACCAAGGTCCCTTATATTGCCTAAGAGTCTGAAAAATATAAAAATCTACTAAATATGGATTCATATAAAGGTACAAAGGCAACATCTTAATCCGATGCTCACCTCAATGCCTCTATTTAGCAAATGTTAATTGATTAAAAACCCTGACAAGAAAGCAAAAACCCTGCCTTGTACCCCCAGCAAACGCCACAGGGTTAGGGCAAGGAGGGTGTAAATGAAGAAAGGGTAGTTGGAACTCTAAAAAAGACAAGAAACCTTCACAGAGAAAAGGGTCTTTAAGTAATGGGGACAGTCTTTTAGGCAATACACAACAAAAGGCTATGTGTTTACCATCTAAAGTCAAGAAGAATTTTCCATTCTCCACTCTGCCCTGCCCCATCCAAAAGTCACCAAAAACCAAATCCATTGCCATCGAGTGGATTCTGACTCATAGCGACCCTATAGGACAGCGTAGAACTGCCCCATAGGGTTTCCAAGGAGTGGCTGGTGGATTTGAACTGCTGACCTTTCGGTTAGCAGCCAAGCTCTTAAACACGACCAGAAATCACCCCCACCACCTAAACAAAAATGGCAGTCGTTCTTTTACAGAAGGCATTAGCAAGCCATGTACTTTTCCGGAGAGTCCCATGTACAGCATTTCTGGAACTGTGTGGGATGGGGGGAACAGAACAGCAAAGCCAAGAGTGGAAAGGTTAGGGTCAGAGAGGTGTGCCTGCTGATGGGATCTGAATGGTCAGGGCAGATGGTCTCTACACTTTTAAAGAGGCAGGCAGAGAATCTGGGAATTCTTTGCAGTTAATAGTCAAATTAGAAGGACATACCAGTCCAACATGGGGCAGCCCCATTAGACAACGATACAAAGCCTCAACCGCAAATGAGGAGCAGGACCAGGAACTATTTCCACTTTACCCTGTTAACCAAGGATGTCCTGAAATCACACCGTGGTTCTGACCTATCTTGTAGTTTGCTGTGTGCATTGATGGCATAATTATGTTCATGCCTCCACAAGATTAGAAAGTTGTTCACTCCAGTGTGGGTATAGTTTATCTCAACTCATCCTTTGGTTTATTTATGTTTCTTGGGCTAAAGATTTGTCTGGGTATTATATAGAAAATGAACTTGAACTGGAAGGACCCTGCAGACATTTGTAGTTTCTTTCATAAGGTCCAGGTTGGAGACAGTGATAGGAGCCCAGTTCTTAAAAACACACTTCCAGCATTCCTATGCTCTACACAGCCAAGCAGCCCAACCATCTACCTGCTGCTGTGACTGAAATCAGAGACTGGGCTAACTCTCTTAGATCTTGCCAGGTCAAGGGTCTACGAGGCAGGCCACTGTGGGAAGTATCTGACAAGCACAGAATGTAATCTGGACATTTCTACAGAGGACTAAGAGAAAATTTTTACCTTTCTACCCAATTTTAGATGGTGGAAGGAGCAGTCTGGACTAGCTACCCTCACAAACACTAACCAGCAATCCAGTGACAGACCCAGCTACTCCTCCCAACAGGCACTACTCCTTCCTATAGTCATTCACCATGATAATCTGGTCACATCTGAGTGTATCACTTGAGGGTCATGAGCAAAAAAAAAAAAGTGAGAAGTGGTATCAGAAAGCAAGTTTTGACACCACCATGACTATATATATATATATATATATATTTAATTGTGCTTTAAGTGAAAGTTTATAAATCAAGATAGTCTCTCATACAAAAATTTATATACACCTTGCTATGTACTCCTAGTTGCTCTCCCCCTAATGGGACAGTACACTCCTTCTCTCCACCCTGTATTTCTGTGTCCATTCAACCAGCTCCTGTCCCCCTCTGCCTTCTCATCTCCCCTCCAGACAGGAGCTGCCCACATAGTCTCATGTGTCTACTTGAGCCAAGAAGCTCACTCCTCACCAGTATCATTTTCTGTCTTATAGTCCAGTCCAATTCCTGTCTGAAGAGTTGGCTTTGGGAATGGTTCCAGTCTTGGGCTAACAGGAAAAAAAAAGGTGGCTATATTTCTTTATTTAAGAGAAGAGCTGGTGGGTAGCTACAGGCAGTATAAATATGAAACACTCCTGCCTCTAGGCTCAGTTATTTCTGTGTGAGGCCATGAAACATCTATTAACGATTCTAAAAAAAAAAAAAAATCATCAATTTACTGTCCATTTAGTTGCAACAGACAACTAAGAAAACGTCTTTAGCAATGAAAGACAGTGGGGACCTCAGATAATAGAGACCTTCCAGCAAGCAGTTTTCAGATAAAATACACATAATGTCTGTAGCCTCCAGTTTTTAAACAAAGTCAACATCAAGGTATGATTTGTTTCACTGCCTCTGACTTTTAAAGTCAAAGGCAATATTTGATAGATGAATGCAGAAAATAACATTGTACTATAATCAGGACTGGCTTATTGCAAAAGAAATAAGACCTGATGATAAGTCAAACTGGTATACTTCAGTATTTATAATATAATAGTTTTACTGTCCAGCATTCTGATTATGTAAAATGCTTTTAAAGAAGGTTAAACTAATAAAACACTCAAGTACTGTTTAATTTGCCTAGTTTGTAGCCTGCGTAAGTTGAAACAGGAAGAACCATTTCCTGATGTTGTAAGAAAGTTCTTTTAAGCATAGAAAAAAAGCTAGAAAAAACATCATACCTAATTTGACAAAGCATTTTAAATTCTGCCTTTGACTGGCAGCCCTGACTACTGATTTTAACATAGTTTAATATTTTTATAATGACTACCATCATTGATCTAATGTTTCATTTGGAACCCATTCGCCGTAATGCTAAAACAAACAACCAAAAACAGTATCCCGTACCTCTGTACCAAGGCTGTGTGAAAGCTAGCGTTTTAAGAGCAAGTGACTCCTAATTTAACTTTCATTTAAATAGCTATTGATAAGATTATGTATTTCAGACTTTTAGCTTCAACATATAGGAGCCCTGGTGGCGCAGCGGTTAAGCATCCGGCTGCTAACCAAAAGACCAGCACTCTGTATCCATCAGCCGCTCCTTGGAAACCCTATAGGGCAGTTCTGCTTTGTCCTACAGGGTCTCTGTGAGTTGGAACTGACTCAGCAGCAATGGGTTTGGTTTGGTTTTTTGGTGGCACAGTGGTTAAATGCTCAGCTGCTAACCAAAACGTTGGTGGTTCAAACCCCTCAGCCGTTCCGGGGGAGAAAGATGTGGCAGTCTGCTTTCGCCAAGATTACAGCCTTGAAAACTCTACGGGGCAGTTCTACTCTGTCCCACAGAGTCTCTATGAGTTGGAACCAACTAGACAGCAATGAGGTTTTTTGGCATGGAGAGGTTTAGCTTCAACATTATTAAATAAAGTAGATATAAAAGGACTTTGACAAGCTGCAGAGTCATGCTAGAAAATCCCACCATAATGTTTTAAGAAAGACATATTTGAACTATAAAAACTTGGAAAGTCATGCATGAATCAGTGAATGTCCAGGGATGTATTTTGTTAAGTTTAAAGAGAGACCTAGGGACAGCTCCCTGAACGCATGTGATGTTGCTGGACCAAAAAGAAAGGATTAGCAGCTTCTTGCAAGCATTTGGGAAATTGAAGAATCTTGATTTTAACTGATTTCATGGTGCTGGTGGTATTGTGTGTGCGTGTGTGCACGCGTGTGCGTGTGGGGGTGGGGGTGGGGTGGGGAGGGGGCTTCAATCTTGCAGGAGCTGGGGAATAGTAAAAGAAGGAAAGGCAATGGCTGGCAAACACAAGTGGAGAGAAGAATGGTAAAGATCTCTGAGCTGAGTTCTGCAAATGGTATTTTATTTTTAATGTGGGTTTTTTTTTTAAATACAGGAAAGCAGTTGCGAACAAAATTCAGATGGGAAAACTGATTTAAAATAGTACTCACTATATGTCGAGCAGCAAACACACCATCGACTATGGCACAACAAAACGCTGCCACCACGCCAAAGCTGATAAACACGATCGCTGCTACCAACTGAAAGAAGAAGACAGGAGAACGGGGTGAGGGTTTCCACAACTTAGCAAAAACGTTTCCAAATACAAACCAATGCAAAGTCCCAAGTCAACGTTACAATTTTCTTTTGTAGAATTCTCACTTCTCTACCGCCATCTTTGTCCTCAGTGATTTACAGGCCGGGACAGACCCAATCCTTGGCCAGATTTACCCAGTACAAAGGACATTTTTGTTGCTTTTATTTAACAAGATATATATGAATACATTGTGGATGTGAAAGGCAAACAATAAGGAAGTATGTTTTAAATCTCCTTTCATTCCTTTTCGCACACACCTCAGAAGTAACCCTAATTGCAGTTTGTTGTGTACAATTAGAGTATTTGTATCATGTACAACACACACACACAATTGTGTGCTTGCTTATTTCCAGTAATGGAACCACATTTTACACACAGTTGTACAAGCTGTTTTTTTCATTTAATGATCTGTCTTAGAGAACACTGCATTTCAGGATGTACAGAGCCAATCCCCTACTGACAGACATTAAAATCGTTTCCAATTTCTTGCTATCACAAACTCTGCTACAAAGACCCTAATAGGTTTTATATAAAAATAACTGGGTTTTATATGAGGAACCCTAATGACACAGTTGTTAAGTGCTCAGCTGCTAAACAGAAGTTCGGTGGTTCAAACCCTATAGCCTCTCCATGGGAGGAAAGATCTGCCCATCTACTCCCATAAATACTACAGCTGGGCAAACTCTATGGGGGAAGTTCTACTCCGTCACACGCGGTCACTGTGAGTCAGGATTGACTCAACAACATATACCACCACCACCACCAACAATTTCTATAGGATGGGTTCCTAGAACATACATGAGCCCAATATTTTTACATAGGACATATTTAGGTACTTCATACTTCGAAACTATGAGAGAAATTTATATTGCCCTATAAAAAGGATTTCTCAATTTTTACTCCCACTCCCATCGACAGTACAATGTCCATTTCCTTATATCCTGAAGAATACTTGATTTTATTAATTTTTTTAAGTTTTGAGAACTTTGTGGGCAAAAAAAATGAAGTCTCATTGTCATTTGAATTTGCATTTCTCTAATTATTATTTTCTTATATTTATTGGGCATTTTTATTACACTTGAAAAAATATTCTCAGAGCTATTTATATATATATCTCCTAGAAATCACTGCTTATCTGTTCATTGTCTTCCTACTGGGGTGGAAGGCTGGTGACCATGGTCTTGGGGGACACCTAGGTCAACTGACATAATATAGTTCATAAAGAAAATGTTCTACATCCTACTTCGGTGAGTAGTGCCTGAGGTCTTAAAAGCTTGCAAGTAGCCATCTAAGATACATCTATTGGTCCCATTCCATTTGAAGCAAAAGAGAAAGAAGAAAACCAAAGATACAAGGAAAATATTAGTCCAAAGATCAATGGACCACAGGAACCACAGCCTCCACCAGCCTGAGCCCAGAACTAGATGATGTCTGACTCTCACCATCGACCACTCTGACAGGGATCACAATAAAGGGTCCCAGACACAGCGGGAGAAAGATACAGAACAAAATTCAAATTCAGGAAAAAAAAAACAGGCTTACTGGTCTGACAGAGACTGGAGGAACCCCTGAGACTATGGCCCCTGGACACCCTGCTAACTCAGAAACGAAGCCACTCCCCAAGTCTACCTTTCAGCCAAAGATTCGACAGGGCTATAAAAGAAACAATAACACATGTGAGGGACATGCTTTTTAGTTCAGTCAAGTAACTACACCAAATAGGCAACACCTGTCCAAAAGCAAAAGATGAGAAGGCAGGAGGGGACAGAAAAACTGGATGAATGGACATGGAGAACCAGGGTGGAAAGAGAAAAGGGAAGAATGTAGACATATTGCGGGGATCGCAACCGACATCACAATAACAATTTGTGTATAAAATTTTAGAATAAAAAACTAAAAATCTGTGCTGTAAACTTTCACCTGAAAAAAAAAAAGAATTATACTATAAAGAAGAGATTACTCAGAGAAGCCTCTCTCCTCCATCCCTTCTACCTCATCCCAATCTTCCCCCACCCCACCCCTTATAGGTAACCAATCTCAAATGATTTCAGGTTCATCCTTCCTGAGTTTTCCCTTTTCTTTCACTTTGCTTTACAATATATCCTGGGAATCTCTGCTCATCTGTCCATTGTCTTCCTCAGTCTTTCACACAGTTACATAGCCCTTCCTGTGTGCATGTATTATAGCTTATTCATCCACTTTTCTTTGTAGGGCCATTTGGGTTGTTTCCTACATTCTGCAATTATAAACATTGTTGCAATGAATAACGTCGTGCATACTAGTTTCGCGGTATTGAACGTGCGTTTTTAGGGTTGATTCCTAGAACTCGGATTTCTGGGTCAAAAGGTTATTAAGTACATGTGTAATTGTGTGAAATATTGCAAAATCCTCCTTCAAAAGGATCACACTCATCTGTATTCCCACCAGCAATGTACGAGAGCCCCTGGTTTCTCACAGCCATGCCTAAAGCAGAGTTGTCACACTTTTTAATTTTCATCAATTGGATAGTGAGAAATGGTATCTCAGTACGTTTTAATTTGCATTTCTCTAAGAGTGTGGCTGAGTATATTTTCGTATGTTTAAGGGCCGTTTTTATAAGTTTTTTCAAATATCTATTAATGTTTTTTCTGTGCTTTTTTTTTCTACTGTGCTTCTTTCTCTATTTTTTAGAACATATATAAATACACACACACATATATCCTTTATCTGTGATATATGCTGGAGCCCTGGTGGCGCAGTGGTTAAGTTTAGCTACTAACCAAAGGGTAGGCAGTTTGAATCCAGCAGCAGCTACTTGGAAACCCCATAGGGCAGTTCTGCTCTGTCCTATAGGGTCCTTACAAGTCGGAATCAACTTGACACCAGTGGGTTTGGGTTTTTTTTTTTTGTTGTTTGCTTTTTAGGGCTAACTCTCTCATAATTTTCTTTTTTGTTTTTCTAGTTATTCTTGCATTTTTTTCATATGAATTTTAGTATCAACTTGTCCAGCTTCATAAAAACATGTATTTTTTTTATTTGTATTGAGTTAAATGTATACATTTACGTGGGGAGGAGTGACATCTTTATGATGTTGAGCAATGTTAACCAAGAACAGAAGATGTCTTTCCATTTGTTCAAGTTTGCTTTTGTTTCTTTCAGAGTGTTTTTAAAGTTTTGCTCAATAGGTTTTGCATAGTTCTTGCTAAGTTTATTCCTATTTAATCTTCTTTATTATAATTGTAGATTCCCTGCGTGGCGGAAACAGCTAATGGGCTCAGCTGCTAACAAAAAGATTAGCTGTTCAGGTCCATCCAGAGACACCTCAGAAGAAAGGCCTGGCAATTCACTTCCAAAAAATCAGCCACTGAAAACCCTACGGAGCACAGTTCTACTCTGACGTACAGGTCAGCTCCAGGAAAACTGTTTTGTCTAATTGCCATTGTATACAGGGTTTTCCCTACCATTATGCCTTACGACTGGCTACTGATTTCCATATGTTAGTTTATACCCTTTCTACTTCCCCCAAAGCCCGGGGAGCACCCTCTGGGGAGGGAGAAACATGGCAACGAAGCTCTGGCTGGGAGTGGAGCAACTCCTGATGTTTTCTTCCTCCACCCCTGCAGTCCCAGCACACCACGGTCTGTGGACTTGAATGGTAGATGGCTTGCTATTAGAGTCGGACTTTCCTCGGCCAGCAATTCTCAAACTTTGGTGTAAGTAAGAATCACCTGCCCAAAAATCCTCCCTCAATAAGTCTCGGGAAGGCTCCAACATCTGCCTTTTTAGGATGCACTCAACATGACACAGGCACAGGAGGCTCACCAATGCTGCTTTAGGACCCCGAGTGTGGTGGCTGAATGCAGGTCAACGTCAATATAAAAATAAGACCAGGTGACATGTGCATGGTAAGGCAGGGAATGAAGAGCTTAAAATGCTAAGAATATAATAATCACAAAGACACAGGTGCGATCATTTATTTGTTTCCTACTCTGACCCTTCCACCTTAACTGCAAGCTCCTGACAGACCTGGGGCCACACACAACTCATTCTAGTATAACCTGAGCCTGACACCCTGTCGACATAGAGTAGTAGTGACAGAGGTAATAACTGCTGTCTGGAGCATCTACTAAGGAGTGCTGGCAGCGCAGTGGTTAAGAGCTCAGCTGCTAAGTGAAAGCTGCTAACCCATCAGCTGCTCCGTGGGAGAGAGATGTGGCACTCTGCTTCCATAAAAATTACAGCCATGGAAACCCTATGGGGTAGTTCTCCTCTGTCCTATAGGGTCATTATGAGTTGGAATTGATTCCACAGCAGTGGGTTCAGCTTTTTTGGTTTTTGGAGCATCCACTAGTATTAGGTACTGAAAGTGCTGAATATACACTGTCTCTAATCAAACTAACTGGGTTTATTGTTCACTCAAAAGAATGAGTGAATAGATGAATTAATATGTATGTACATAAATAAATATTCTGGGTAAAATACTGAATTCCACTCTAAATCCCAAAAACCGGATCGGGGGGGGGGGTCTCTACCTGCCAAGAACTCCTCAAGGACGGAGAGAAGTCATTCTTTCCCTTGTAACCTCCGATCTTAGCACCGTGTAGCCCACTTGGTTTCCATCCCAATAGATTTTTAGTTCACCAACTCTGTACAAAAGTCTCAGAGACAAATATAATTTTTCTGTGGTGGCAGAGCAAAAGGTCTGCAGATTCGACACCCTCTCTGAAAAGCAGTGACATGGAAAAAGGCTGAATCTGGTCCATCCCATCCTTCTTAAGACATAGCATCCAATTATGGACACAGGGTACTCATCAGAGGGCTATAAATTACACATCTGGGGCTGGAAAGTGCTGACCAGGAGCTGACCTTGAGCTGACTTTCCCATTTCACACGTGGTTGACTTACTGATGACTTACAACAGAAAAATCAAGAATTTTTCCTTCTTGGGGGGAACCAATTATATGAAAAGATATGTATTTTTTATCAGCCACTCAACTTCATTTCTTAGAATATTAAGGCCATCTTTTAATAGTCTTTTTCGCTCTTCCCTGTACCAAGGTTGGAAGTAAGAAAGTTCTGCCCCTAGCTGCGTATCAACCCACTATTTACAATCTTCACAGCTGCCAAATTTGGCATAGTTCCGCAGGCATTAAAAGGTGTCAGACTGGGTTCTTAGGCTAAGACTGCTGTTCCCTGCAGGCCCACATGTAATGGAAGGCAGGGGCAAGTGAAGACAAGCCGCCCCGGTATACGAGTAGGTGACATCCACCCATTCTTCCTCCTCTTCCTCCTGAATCCCTTCATGGTACAAACTTGCTAAGGGTCTCCTCAGAACCCTACGTTAAAGCCTGTCCCTGAAAGCTCACATAGTCCTATTACAAAGGCCTTTCGCAAAGAAAAGTGAAACTTCTCTAGAAAGACCATTTAGCATGCTCACTATTAACATGGTTTTGTGTTTTATCATCTTTCAGCAGAGAAAAACCCATAGATCCATGGTTTCCTAATTGTGCCCATGGTGAGTAACAAATGACGAGGTTAGAACGCGTGTATTAAATACCAGTTAGGCAGCGAAGCTTAGTGTATAAAGTGTGCAGGTCAAGTCAAAAGAAATAAATGAAGCACAGGATGATACTTTCCAAAGGACCTGTTCCCAGACTCTCCTCCGTGGCCCATTTTTTACTCATCTGCCACACTAAGAGGTTAAACCAATTGCCATTAAGGCAACTCTAACTCATGGTGACCCCATGTGTGTCAGAGTAGATCTGTGCACAGGGTTCTCAATGGCTGATTTTTCAGAAGAACACTGCCAGGCCTTTCTTCCGAGGACCCTTCAGGTAGACTTGAACTTCCAACTTTTTGGTTAGCAACCGAGTACATTAGCTGTTTGTGCCACCCAGGGAATCACATATGAAGAGGTTACAAATCCTAGAACTGACAATGTCCTTTCTTGAGTTGCAAAAAGACTATTTAAGGCTGTTGCCTATTTATTTCTTCTTAAGCAACTCTTTGGCCACGGCATATCAGACAAAATTTTATAGTCTCAGACATCAAATACATACACTGTAGTTCTAAAATGCACATGTGTTTTAGGTATGTGCAAGGAGGCAGGTCTGAACAATGTATACTGAGTTAGTATGAAACATTGGCTAATTTGACACTCTCAAACTTTGAACTTCAATTTTGACACTAAACTCCCAATGGCCAGGCAAGGAGACAGAATGGAACATTCACGCAGAAACCCTTAAAACTCTAAATGTGGTCAAGATTCATTATCAATTCATGGGAAGTGGGGGAAAGCAGGGTAGCTTCTCTAGGCTTGCTTGCTTTTTGTTATGAATTGGATAGGGTCCCCCCAAAAAGTTATGCTGAAGTCCTAACCCTGTACCTGTAAGTATATCTTTGCTTGGAAATAGGGATTTCTTCCGTTATGTTAACGAAGTCATACTGGAATAGAAAACCCATTGTCAATGAGTGGATTCTGACTCATAGTGACCCTATAGGATAAAGTAGAACTGCCCCATAGGGTTTCAAGGAACAGCTGGTGGATTCGAACTATCAACCTTTTGGTTAGCAGCCAAGCTCTTAACCACTATGTCATGAGGGCTCCTCATGGTATCTCATAAAAGACCAGAACAGACACACACAGGGGGAAGAGACCATGTGGGAATCCATCTACAAGCTAAGAAAAGCCAAGAAACGCCCAGGGCTACTGACAAGAAGGGACCTTCCCCTAGGGCCTATGTCCTGAATTCTGACTTGTAGCCTCCAAAACTGTGAGACGATATATTTCTGTTCTTTAAGTCCACCTACTTGTGGTATTTTCCAGTAGGGCCACACTAGGAAACTAAGCCACTTATAGAAGAGAGCCCCTTTCCTTGAAGTCTCCCTCACCTCCAGACACCTTGCTTCCAAATGAACATTGTCGCAGGACACACAGCGAATCAGAGCTGTCATTCTGATTCCTTCTTTGAGGGAATTTCTGAACTATTAACTGCTGGTCAGTGATTTTGCCTTTGGTCCTTAGTTTTCCCATATATAAAATGAGGTTTTGGGCTAAATGCCTAATTTGTTAATTAGTAAATGTTTCTTGAGTGCCGACTATAATATATGAGTGGTTCTAGGTGCTGCAGATACAGGTGTGAAGAAAACAAGACAAATATCTCTGCCCTCCCCATGTTCTGACATTTCTTTCATTTTATGATTAAATGGCTAAATGACCGTTTGGGGACTCCCAGAGGGGAGCTGTAAACTATGTTTCTGCATAGGCATTGATCTGAATCAAAAAAGTTATTTCAAATTGGACTTTTATAATGCCGTATCAGGTTCTTCTTTAATAACTCATCTCCATTGCTGTTGTTGTTGAGAATATACATGGCAGAACATACACCAATTCAACGATTTCTACATGTACCATTTAGTGACATTGATTACATCCTTCAAGTTGTGCAACCATTCTCTCCTTCCTTTTCTGAGTTGTTCCTCCGTCTTTAACATGAACTCACTGTCCCGAAGCTCCTATCTAATCTTTTAAGTTGCTATTGACAGTTTGATCCCACATAGATAGTTCTTAATGGGCACAATGCTCAAGGCAGACATTCTTTACTAGTTAAGCTAAACTACTTTTTGGTTTTAAGATGACTTCAAGAGATGTTTTTGGATTAAGGCTTAAAGATTATCTCAGGGCAATAATTTCATGGGTTCACACAGGCTCCAAGGCTACGGGATGCCTGGATCACATGAAAATTTGAAATTCTGTCCCACATTTTCTCCCTATTGATCAAGATTCTTCTATAGAATCTTTGGCCATACCAGTTTTTAAATCTACTATTCTGCGTAACTGCTCTGGTTCAATTGATTAGATAGTTACTGAGCCCCCATCATGAGTCAGTAACTGTTCTATGTGCTAGAGAGAAACAAAGACGACTGAGGTGGGGTCCCTACCCTTGAAGAACTCACCCTCCAGGGGGAATAACTCCTCTAAGGATAGTATAAATAAGGAACTCTGGATATCCAAAAAAAAAAAGGAGGAACAATTTCACTCTGAAAACAAAGGAAGGTCTTGAGCTAGCCTTGGAAAAAGAAATAGAATTTTCCCAAGTACAGACTGGAAAAAGGGCATTCCCGACAGAGGACAGTGAGAACAAAGGCAAGAAGACTCGAAAGTGAATGCGTATCATGTGCTCATACCATGGTGAGCTGCACTGTAGTCCCAACATCTGAAGGTCACCAATCCTTCGAAATGTAACCAAAGGGAAAAACGCTTCCTTTATCTCCATGGGGAAAGGAAAATCTGCATGGTTTCTTTCCCCTATGACACTAAAATTATTATTATGTCAAGAGTTACACAAAAACAGTTTGTAGAAATTATACGTAGTGGAAATTTTCTATATTTGTATTGCTGTTATTTTATATATATATATATATATGATTCAGAAGGCAATTTTTTAGATTTCCCAGTAGGGATGCTGGGCTTCCAACAAGTACCTCTACCTTTCTGGGGAATAATGAAAAGTCTGCATAGAACATGGCTGCCTGTGTTCTTCCAGCTCTGGAGCTCCTTTTGACCTTCTTGCAATTCCTGGCTGAGTGTTCTTTTTCCTCACGAAGCCCACGCCCTTCAAAGATGAAAAACTAACTCCCACAGTTCATCCTTCTCTTATACATGGGCCTTGGGTCATGAGGCTGCTCCGTCTTCATTCCAGCATCGGCCATGAGAGAACAGGAGCTGCACTCCTACTGCTCCTGCTGAAAATGCTTCTGTTATTAAATGCCAGGTCCCTCGACCAACCCCAGTCAGGTGACGAATAGATCGTTGTCTAGGACACAACTTACATGCATTTCTTTAAGAGCACCCAGAGGCCGAATGTAAAGAGACTTAAAGATAAATAGAACCATTTGAAAGCTTCCGAAACCCTCTTATGCAGAGTATTTCATTTAACTGTCACAATATTTATGACCTATTTATTACTACCTCCATTTTACAGATGAGACATTTGAACCAAGATTAGTTACTGCCTTTCCGGCCAAGGTTAGCGAGTAGAAAAGTGGCGGTTCTGACCCAGAACTTCCGACTCGGGGCTCACAGGTTGAGGGTTAAACCAAGCAGTGTTAGCAGACGGCCAGCCTTACACAGAGACGCCCTGTGTAGACTTTATAAGGACATTTTGATTTGGTCTTGTACGAACTGTACGCATCTTCTGAACCATCCTCATTAACTTTCAACTGGTTCCACCTTCCTGCCTTTCTTCCCAGCCCCTCAAAGGGAAAAGTGGGCGTTATGGTAATTATACACATGCTGTTGCTTGAGAATCTCTTTGGTGCTTAAACTTCTAGAGTCCAAATGACAGTGTTAGAAAGGACCTTGGAAATTATCTCCTCTAACCCTTCTCTGTGTACACTTGGGCTGGGAATGAAAAGCACGACAAGTCAGAAAGCTATTGCCAGACTCAGGAAAAGCATTTGTTTTCTCCGTGGGTTTTTGTGTCATTATTACTATTTTTCTTTCCAGACATTGCTAACTCTCATTCAAGATTCATTTTTTACAACATAGTGAGCTTAAGGATATAAAGCCAGAAGAACATACCCAGCATGAACTCAATCAATTCTCTAAAAGATACAAACTAAATCATTTTCCATAATACGTGAGGACTGCCAATATCTACAGCAACTGCAAATAGAAACCACTTCGGTTACTACAGCAACTATAGAAGGCTGCAGATTAAAAATTGTGTATGTATTTCATTGCATTCTGTTGGGGTTCCCTTCTCTTGGGAGAAGGGTAACTGTGTTATTAAATAGGAAAAAATAAAGGTCACCCTCAAATCACTGCTTGGCTCACAGAGCTTGCATTCCAGTAGGGGAAAAACAAATAACAAATAAATGCATAAGGCTGTGGTGATAAAAGAAAAAAAAGGAAGAGAAAAATAAAACAGGGTAAGGAGAATGAGTAGTTATGAGGGTAGTATTTCATATAGGGTACTCAGGTCTCTGTGATCTGACAACATCAGAGCGGAGACTTAAATGAAGTGAGGAAACATTCCACACAATGGGAACCGCAAGTGCAAAGGCCCTGAGGCAGGCACGAGGCTGGCTGGTCTAAGGAACAGTAAGGGGTTACTGTATCTAGTGAGGCGTGAGTAAAGGGGATAGGGAAGGAGGTGAGGTTAGAAGGACAGCAGTGGGCCCAAATCATGTAAGGCCTTTTAGGCCATCGTAAAGACTCTGGATTTTATTGACAGTAAGATGGTAAGATATTGGACGGTTGGAGCAGATCTGACTTAGAGTTTAAAAGAATTCTGTGGCTGCTGTGTGGATGGAGAATAGACTGAAGCAGGTGGAAATAGGGAGAGCAATTAGAGTACTATTGCAATAATCCAGACAACAGATGATGGTGACTTATACCATGATGGTGGCAGTGTTGATGGTGAAGAGGGGGCAGATTTTGAAGGTAGAGCCTAGGAGATTGTGTGGGAAGAGAAAAAGAGGGGACTAACGGGTGGCTGCAAGGTTTTTGGACTGACAAATGGAAGAGTGAAGATGGCATTAACGAGACAAGGTATACTGGAGGAGGGCAGGTTGCAGATGGTAGGGGGAGCGTAGTTCAGTTTTGAACATGTAAGCTTGATATGCCAATTAAATATCCAAGTGGATGAGGACGGCAAGAAGAAGATGCAGTGAATCACCTGCATTAGCGGTGTCACTGGGGCCCTAACAAAGAGATGTTACAGGTGGTTCAAAAGCACCCATATATACCCAAAAGAATTGACGGCAGCAACTCAAACAGATACTTGTACACCAGCATTGATAGCAGTATATTCATAATCACCAAAAGGTGGAAACAATCCAAATGTCCATTGACAGATGAATGGCTATGCAAAAATGTGGTATACACATACAATGGGATATTATTCAACCATAATGGAAGTTCTAAAACATGCTACAACAGGGATAGGCCTTGAAAACATTATGCTGAGTGAAATGGACTACTCTCCATCTATACCCACTCCCTTGGTGCTCCTATCCTATCTCCTGGCTTGAAATACTCTATAAACTGATGACTCGCTAATTTATATCTTTAGCCCAGTTCTCTCTTAACCACAGTGTCCCTGGGTGGTGTAGACGGTTAAGCACTCAGCTGCTAATCAAAAGGTTGGAGGATTGAGTTCACTCAGTGGCACCTGGAAAAGAAAAGCCCGGTGGTCCACTTCTGGAAGGTAACAGCCTTGAAAACTCTATGGAGCAGTTCTACCCAGACACACACAGGGAAGCCATGAGTCGGAATGGACTCATCAGCAACTGGTTGGTTCTCTTAACCACTTTGTTGAGAGTCCGCTTGGATTTTAAACACTCAGACTTCTACAGAAAGGAACTCCTGAACTTCTTCCTTAAACCTGAGTATTCAGAAACTCTGCCCACCTTAATAAATGGCGATTCTATGTGCTCAGGCAGAAAATCTTGGAATTGTCCTGCATTCTCTCATGCACATATTCCATCCATTAGAAAATCCTTTCGGTTTTGACTTTAAAATATGTCCTGAATCTGACTGTCTCTCAGCCTATATTAATCATCTAGTGCTGCTGTAACAGAAATACCACAAGTGGATGGCTTTAACAAACAGAAGTTTATTCTCTCACAGTCTAGCAGGCTAGAAGTCCAAATTCAGAGTGTCAGCTCCAGCGGAAGGCCCTCTTACTCTGTCAGCTCTGGGAGAAGGTCCCTGTCATCAATTTCCAGATCTAGGAGTTTCTCTGTGCAGAAAAACCTCAGGTCCAAAGGACGTGCTCTGCTCTCAGCACTGCTTTCTTGGTGGTATGAGGTCCCCCTGTCTCTCTGTTCACTTCTCTCTTTTATATATCAAAAGAGATTGGTTTAAGACACAATCTAATCTTGTAGATCTCATCAACATAACTGCTGTTAATTCGTCTCATTAACGTCATAGTGATAGGATTTACAACACATATGAAAACCACATCAGATGACAAAATGGTGGACAATCACACAATACTGGGAATCATGGCCTAGCCAAACTGATACACATCTTTGGGGTATACAATTCAATCCGTGACACAGCCCCTCCTCTCCTGCCACCTTGGCCCCAGCCACAATCAAATCTGAGCTGGAGCATTGCAGCTGAACTTGGTCCCACCTCCAGACTGAAAAGAGCAACATTACATCTTTCCCTTGAACAGGGTCCCTAGACTGACCAAGCCCCAAAACCAGGGAGGCAGAAAGGGCAGGAAGGATTTCCCCATGGTCACCCCCTATACATTCTTTTAACTCTAAGCTACTGATGCAGTAGTTGACAAGGTAATTCAGAATCTTTGGTGAATCACTGCAGATTTAACTCCTTACCTGAATCTGTATCAAGCCACTTTAAATTTAGGTTCATTCACAAAGGCAGGAAAGCACTCTACAGTTTCTCTATAATTATACATGGGTCCCCTGGTCCTCTGCTCATTTCCTCAGTCATTCACGTACCTTCCACTGGTTATAAAAAGCGGAACTGTGCCACACAAAGCAGGACATTGTAACAATTCCATCAAGATTTCTGGAGGTTGTTTATAACCAGGAATTGAAAGGCGGAAGAGATGGAACGATCATCTAAGACCAAGCCAAATACCTCATTTCTGCCCATTTTATAGCACTTTACAGTCTGAAAGGTGTTTTCACATTAAATTAGTAAAGTTTCTTTTTGTTACCAATAACTGAAATCAACTCTAGGTTAGCTTAAGCAAAAAAAAAAAAAAAAAAAGGAATTTGCTGGAAGGAAACTCACAGAATCTGAGGATGAGGTAAACCCTCAGGACTCAGGAGGCAGAATCTAGGGCAGCAGCAGGGTTCAGGAGCCAGAGCCCACAGACACCCTCTCTCAAGTACGGCTCCTAAAGGACACCTCCTTCAGACGAACACTCCAAAGGAAAGTGAGTTTGATTAGCTCACCTGTGTCAGCACCGGGGGGCAGCGTCACAAATAAACATGGCCCCTGGGGATCCACCACCTGCAAAGGGGTAGGTGTGAGTGTGTAGTTGGTGCAAGCTTGTTGTTGTTGTTAGTTGCCATTGAGTCAGTTCCGACTCATGGCAACCACATGTGTGCAGAGTAGAACTGCTCCACAGTGTTTCCAAGGTTGTGACCTTTTGGAAGCAGACTGTCAGGCCAGTCTCTCGAGGAGCCTCTGCGTGGGTTCAAACTGCCAACCTTTTGGCTAGTAGTCCAGCGCCTAACCATTTGTGCCACCCAGGGACTCCTAAAGTAAGAAAGGGGGGGTGTAATGGAGGAGAGGACATTTGATCAAAGTCTTAAAAAATGGAGATTTCTTTAATGAGGATGTGACAGTATTTGGATCTCACAAAAACTTTATAAGGCTGACAGGGCTTTAAAACCAGTTGCGGTCTTAAAGATGAGAAAACAGAAGCTTGCGGGGTGGGGGTCAAGCAGCTCATTTTGCTGATCAAGAAATTGAGGACCAGACAGAGGCAGGGCCCTGCCCAGGGTCACATCACCCATTATGACTTATTCCCGTCAAGACAGCATTTCTCTTTCCATATTATCCTTAAATGCTTTGAAATAATTTTCAGTTATAACGTGGAAGGAAACAAGACCCTCCCTGGGTCTGTAAAGGGCCACCCCCAGGGAGTCCAGCTTTCTGTGGGCAGCTGGGGTGGTCCGCACCCCTGGACCTCTGCTGGATTCCAGTCGCAGTGGGAAGCCTGGCATCTCCAGCGCTCCTCAGTTACAGGAGATGCACAGCACAAAAAGCAGCCTTTCAGGTGACTGGCACTTAGAGTTTGGAGGGAAATTTACAAGTGAACATGGAGGCATTTGAGAGGGCAGTACGCTACGGATTTCTGAGTCTTGGGATTATTATGAAAGCATTTTGTATGAAAAACTATGGTTTTGAAATTGACTCGAGACCTCCACGTAAAGTCATGGACTCCTCTCTCTCAGAAGCCCCTGTAAGCTCTTTTGAATTTTGAATGAAACCTTGGCACCCTGAACTTAAAAGATCAAATGTTCCACTTACCATTCTGTGGTCCATCTCCAGTGGCCCTAAGTGGCAATTAGCCTTTTTGCTTGGAGCTTTGGGAGCCTAATCACAATATGCCACCCACTTGAACATTATTATATGACTGTCACTAAAGCCGCCTTACAGTGCCTTCTAAGGAGCGGACAAAGTGATATATTTTTAATTACCTCGTGGCTTTTGACACTCCTTATCCAAAAGGCTATTTTTCAAGCACATAACACGTTTGAGAGGTGCTGGACAAGCATGCTGGAGGCTCCTGTCCTGCTAAGGATGTGGCCTCATCATTGCTCTCCCGAAAACCCTCTGGGGCTCCTCCCTAAGAAGCATGAAGCCTTGGATACTAGCCTTAATTTGTCTATTTCATTCATTCATTCATTATAAAAATTGCTGAGCACTTGGAGAATATAGAGCATTGTATAGTGGAATTTCCTTGGGTGGAGGTCTTTGGAATCAGAATATTCCAGCAAATAGGTTAAACGTCTAAAGCCAATTACCTTTCCCTTCTTACTCCTCCTATTCACCTCCCATACAACCTCCTATGAAGACTGAAAGGAAATGCATCAAAATATAGTGGTACCTCAGTGGTAGAAGTCTTGCTTTCCAGGCGGGAGACCTGGGTTTGATTCCTAGCCAATGTACCTCATGCGTAGACCCCACCCATCTATCAGTGGAGGCCTGCATGTTGCTGTGATGCTGAACAGGTTTCAGTGGAGTTTCTGAACTCAGACAGACTAGGAAGGAAGGCCTGGCGATCTGCTTCTGAAAATCAGTCACTGAAAACACTATGGATCACAACAGTGTCATGTGTGGGGTCCCGGTAAGTCAGTGGCCAACATGACAGCAGCTAACAACAACATACATTTTATATGTGGATGTTGTATGTAGGCATGTGTGTGTATGTATAAAATGTGTGTACATATATATACATAAGTGTGTACATATGTCTGTGTGTGCATGAATATATATATAAGTCTATTTTTTTTATGTATAAAAAAAAGTTATCATTGAGTCAATTCCAACTCATGGCAATCCCATTTGTGTCAGAGTAGAACTGTGCTCCACAGGGTTTTCAATGTCTGGCTTTGTGTGTGTGTGTGTGTACTTTAGGTGAAAGTTTACAGGTCAAGTTAGTTTCTCATACAAAAATTTATATAGACCCTAGTTGTTATCCCTATAATGTGACCGCATTTTCCTCCCTTCCGCCCTGGATTTCCCACGTCCATTCAACCAGCTCCTGTCCCCCTCTCCCTCCTCATCTCACCTCCGGACAGGAGCTGCCCATTTAGTCTCGTGTACCTACTTGAACTAAGAAGCACACTCTTCACAAGTATCATTTCCTGTCTTATAATCTAGTCTATTCTTTGTCTGAAGAGTTGGCTTCAGGAATGGTTTTAGTTCTGGGTTAACAGAGAGTCTGAGGGCCATGTCTTCTGGGGTTCCTCCAGTCACAGTCAGACCATTAAGTCTGGTCTTTTTACTAGAATTTAGTTCTGCACCTCACTTTTCTCCTGCTCTATCAGGGACTGTGTGTTGTGTTCCTGTCAGGGCAGTCATTGCTGGTAGTTAATGGCTGATTTTTTAAGAAGCAAATCAGCAAACCTTTTTCCCAAGGCGCCTCTGGGTAGAGTCAAACCACCAACCGAGCAGCCGAGCACATTAAACGTTTGCACCACCCAGGGGCTCTGTATGTATGCATATATACATTTACGCACATATTAAAAGGGAAATTACTTTGTTTTAATTTCTCCCCAAATTAAGGTTATCATGCTCTGAATATATAAACATTTGCACTCTGCCTCATCCTAGCGATGGGAGGGGGTTCCGTAACTTCCTAGAATAAGCCTCACCCTCTGACAGGTTCTGAAGCAGTTGACAGGAGGCCATCTGATGAGAACTTCAGCAGAAATTGCCTGAAGGGCTAACAGGGGTTTGGGCTTCTGGCTCTCGAACCCTGAAAAGCGTGGGTTGATTAGCCTTCCCCGATGATCCTGACCCCCAGATAGGGCTGGCGCCTGTGTGTTCTGGCCCCATGACCCTGAACCTTCCCTTTCAGCACCCTCATCAAACTGCCACGTCCCCGGTGCTCAGGTCTTGGATAATTTGTCACAGGGAGGAAAGTGACCCACGGGAGGCCTCTCAGAGGCAGCTAGCAAAACCCAACCTTGCCATTGAATAGAGTTGCCCTTTATCTCATGTGTACAACAAAACTGTTTGCAACCATGTACTGCAAGTCAAGGAATTTCAGTTCCAAGAGACAGAAACCCAAACAGACCAGCTAAAGCAAAGAAAGGATCTATTAGCTCACACAAATGCGAAGTCTGGTGAAAAACACAGGAGGGCGCAGGCCATGTGAAACATTTGAAGATCTCCTGAAAATGCAGATTCTGATTCAGCAACAAGCTTCGAGTTGACACAGTGGATGCAATGCTGCTGGACCACAGACCACACTTTGAGTAGCAATCCTAGTCTCAGGTCCAGCTAGATCCCGGGGTTCCGTATCTCAAACAGGATCACTCCATGTGGGGGGCACGAAGGCTGCCAGCAGCTCTGGGCTCTCATCCCCCCCATTTTACTCCAGTGTAATCACAGCTTCTTGCTTAGTCTCCCGAGAAGGAAAGTCCTTCCAGGGGCTCTGAATGGCCGGGGAGGAGAACGGCAGCCCCAACAGTCACGTGAAATTGATGGAAAAATGCAGAACAGATGGCCCCACTGTTATGGGTTGATTGTGTCCCCAAAAACGTATGTTCAAGTCCTAACCCCCAGCACCTGTGAATGTGATCTTATTTGGAAATAGTCTTTGCAGATGTATTTAGTCAACACGAAGTCCTACTGGAGTAGGGTGGGTCCTAATCCTATAGGACTGTGTCCTCATAAAGAGAGGAGACGAGACAAAGAGACACAGAGGGGCCAAGGTCACGTGACAAGAGAAGCAGGAGTGATACTGCTTTAATCTCCAGGATGTGTAGTTGGTGGCCCGGTTCAGAGAAGTAAAAAGAGCACAGAGCCTGTGCAAACTTCCAGGAACCATCTTTCTGCTTTTAATTTCACAGCCTTTCCTTATGGGAATTTACTGACCTTTTATAAGAGTTCTTTTTCTTTGGTTCAAAGAGCAGCCCTAGAAAATAATTCCAAAGGTACTGGTTGGATGGTTCCACAATTGGTCACTGGGAGCAGCTTTGTGAGTGCAGCCAGTGTCACGCAGCACAGACATTAGGGCAGAGGGGCGGGCCACATGCATAGAGCCACGGGTGCCAACAGGGCTGAGCAACTTTGAGCCAAGTCTCGGTGCCAGAGAAGCCACACATAGGGGTCACCTTTGAAAGAAGTAGATACATATTCTAGTGACTCCCCCTACCAACATGACAGAAAAGCAGCCAGGTGTCATTAAGAAGACTTTGGAGAAGACATATCCAGATGCTAATCCTGATTAGCCCTTATTATAGACTTGCTATTGTTAACTACCATCGAGTTGGCTCCCAATCCCTCGCACGACAGAACAAATTGCTAGCTGGTCCTGCGCTATACCCAAGATCGGGCGCGGCTATGACTATTGTGATCCGTAAGGTTCTCATGGCTGATTTTCAGAAGTGGATTACCAGGCCTTTCTTCCTAGTCCATCTTAGTCTGGAAGCGCCACTGAAACCTGTTCAACGTCATAGCAACACAATAGCCTCCAATGACAAATAAGTGGTGGCTGCATATGAGGTACATTGGCTGGGAATTGAACCTGGGTAACCCACGCGGAAGGCAAGAGTTCTACTGCTGAACCACCACTGCCGCTATTACGTATGTAACCTAGGGTAAATTACTTTAAGATACTCATTTTCCTTACTTGTAAAATGAGGAGAATAATTCTTATTGCCCAGTGTGTCTCAGAGGATTTAATTTTCAAATTTGTGTAAAGCACCAAACACAGTGCTTGCCTGTTATTGAGGATACGTTCTCAATAAATAACAATAATATTACACTTTTCTGGAGCAAGAAACAGATGGCCTCACCAGCAGAGGACAGCAACACCAAGACCACTCTAGCTCTGCTGAATGGGCCTTTATCTTTCAGTAGACGAACTGGAGAGGCCAGGGTGACTATGACACACAGTAAAGGTAGTGGACCAGACGATGTACAAGGTCTCTTCCAGTTCAAAGGTCCTTCCCATTATTATACAGAGATGCAACATTAGACAGGAGTCCCTGAAACTCTTGCCCGCTACACCCAAAGCCCTTTCTGAAAAAAACAAGCAGTCTTTATCTAATAAATCACCATGTTTTGAGTTCTGAGCATCTACAAGCCTACCCATAACTGACAAGACCAGGGATTACCACCTGACCCAAACCAAAAACCAAGCTCATTGACTTCAAGTCAATTCCAATTCATGGCGACCCCATGTGTTACACAGTAGAACTGCTCCACAGGGTTTTTTTGTTTGGCTGTAATCTTTACAGGAGCAATTTGCCAGCGTTTCCTTACATGGCTTCATTGGGTGGATTCAAATCACCAACCTTTAGGTTAGCAGCCAATTGCAAACTGTTTGCACCACCCAGGGACCTGACCAAAAGGCATCCATATATAGGTAACCATGAAGAAGGCCAGTGAGCAAATGGTCAAAGAGGGGCCATGTTATGTACAGTAGTATAGACAATGCTAAGACCATGGTTTTTGTTTTGGAAGATCTGAGGAACGAAGACATGATCTGATGTTTGCCTTCAGACCCTATCCAACTGCTTGGTATCGGAAGCAGGCCAGGTCCTATCCCCAGGCCATACATCAGCCCTTGGACAACCCATTTGGCCTCCTCAGGGAGCTTATTTCCCCACCTACAAAATGGGGACAGAATGTTTTCTATCTAGTTTAGAGGGCTTGCATGAGGAGCCAGTGTGCCTTAACTATAAATCCCTGTAAGGAGGAAACACAGAGATTCCCAGTCTGGGTCTAAGAGAGAAATCTCCTTATTCTCCTGGTCCTTTTCATATTCTGTGAGCCTCAATCCAGTGGCCTGCTCAAGGTGCTATGATAAATATGTTTGTCAATTAAAAAAAAATCGGTCACACTACACAAAATAAGAAGAGAAGGAGACATCAGAGAACTTTCTAGACACTCCAAAAGAACAAGATAATGAGCAGCAAAAGACAAAACAGATCAATGGAACCTCATAAAAATTAATTATTTTTGTTCATCAAAGGATTTTATCAAAAAAGTAAAAAAAAAAGAACCTACAGATTGGGAGAAAATTAGTCCTTTATCTGATAAGGGACTAAAAGCCAAAATATTTTTTAAAACTTCTACAACTTAACAACAAAAAGACAAACAACCCAATCAAAAAATGGACAAAGGACTTGAATGGTTCACCAAAAAAAAATATTTGAATGGCCAACAAGTACGTGAAAAGATGCTCAATATCATTTGCCATTTGGAAGACGTAAATCAAAACCATAATGAGATACCACTTTGCCCTCATTAGAATGCCAATGGTCAAAAAATGGAAAACAACTGGTATTGGCGAGGTTGGGAAGAAATTGGAACCCTCACCCATTACTAGCAAGGATGTAAAATGGTGCAGCCACTGTGGAAACAGTTTGGTGATTCCTCAAAAAAGTTGAACACGGAACTACCATATGACTCAGCAATTCCAATCTTAACTACCATACCCAGAAGTGAAAGTAGGAACACAAACAGAAACCTGAACACCAAAGTTCACTGCAGCAGTTTTCACGATCGCTAAAATGTGAAAACAACCAAAGTGTTCATCAACAGATAAAAGGATAAACAAAATGTGGTATATCCATACAAAGGAATATTACTCCACCGTAGAGAGGAATGAAGTCTTGATGCGTGCCAAAACATGGGTGAACCTTAGAAATGTTATGCTGAGGAAAACAAGTCAGTCGCAAAGAAGACAAATACTGTATGATTTCACTTCCATGAAATAAGCAAAAATATAAAAACCAAAGATTATTAGTGGTTACCAGAGGTGGGGAGGAGGGGAAAACGAAAATTTGTGCTTAGGGGGCCTTGTGTTTATGTTAACGGTGGTAGAATAATCTGGAAAAGGATAGTAAGAACAGGTGTACAACTTGAAAATATAATTAATGCCACTGAACTATACATGTAGAAATTATTGAATTGGCATATGTTTTGTTGTGCATGTTTTCATCACAGTAAAGAAAACAGGGCGGGGAGAGCAGGATAAAGGTTTAGAATTGCATTGTGTTCACAGGGGACTGGCCAATTTGAGACAGGTTCGCCAGGACTCAAGGAAGGCTGGTTTCAAAAATAAGACTAATTTTAAAAGTGGGAGGTATTCATGCTCTTGGGTATTATTAGCATGGAACTGGATTTCCAGCTCTGCTTTTTTCTAAGGCATTTATTTTGCAAGCTCTGATTTCACTCAGGCACATCACTTTCTGAGCTGGCATCATTTGTTACCTTGTCTTTCCTTCAGCAGCACCTGGGATGTCAGCACAGCCTTGTCTCTGCTTTGTTGGTAAATCTGTGGTCCCAAGGCTGGTTTCTCCAATATCAAAAGGAGAAGATATAAACCAGCAATGGTTAGATCCTATTTTCTGCATTTTCTGATCATTTTATTTTCTCAATACTGAACTCAACAAATACCCAAAAATACTACTAATCACTCCAACAGTTGGTACAGTCTGAGGATGACCATGTAAAAGGATCAATGTAAACAGGAGAGAGAGAAAGGCGCTTTTTTTGCTCTATACAAACAATGCTGTAACCGTAAGAGCAGTCTAAAAACAGAGTGGTAGCTCCTGAAAAGTAGGGAGCTCCCCACCGCTAGAGGTGTTCAAGCAGAAAAGGTCTTGCCAATCAGTCACAGGCAGAAGTTGCTGGGTGAGGCTTTGGGATAGTTTTTCAAAAGGGTGCTGTCGTGGTTTGAATTGTGTCCCCCAGAAATACGTGTCAGCTTGGCTAGGCCATGATTCCCAATATTGTGTGGTTGTTCTCCATTTTGTCATCTGATGTAGTTATCCTCTGTATTGTAAATCCTAACCTCTATCATGTTAATGAGGCAGGATTAGAGGCAGTTATGTTAATGAGGCAAGACACTATCTACAAGATTAGGTTGTATCTTGAGTCAATTTCTTTTAAGATATAAAAGAAAGAATCTAGCAGAGAGGAGAGGGTCCTCATTGCCACCAAGAAAGAAGAGTCAGGAACAGAAATGCCTTTGGAGTCAGGGTCCCTGTGCTGAGAAACTCCTAGACTCATGAAAGATTGGTGACAAGGACCTTCCCCTAGAGCCAACAGAGAAAGAAAAAGCCTTCTCCTGGAGCTGGTGCAATGAATTCAGACTTCTAGACTCCCAAACTATGAAAGAATAAATTTCTGTTTGTTAAAACCATCTACTTGTGGTATTTCAAATTTTATAGCAGCAACAGGTAACTGAGACAGGTGCCAAGTAGGCAACCTCACACATTTTGCTCTAAGCCCTTTTCATTCTTCCTGTCTGCAACATGGATGCAATGCTGGAGATAGAGCAGCCATCTTGCAATCATGAGGTGACCAGTATGACAAAGCCTACATGCTTAGAATGGCTGACCAGAAAGAAGGTGCCTGGGCTTCTGAAGACATCATGGAGCCAATCTACCAGTCAGTCCCACACTGCCCAACTCTAGTCTTCTTGTTCCACAAAAAAAAAAATAAAATTTTTATTTGGTAAGTCATGGGCAACCAAACACAAATTTTAACTGATACACAATATTAATCGGCTAATTAATAGGCTATGTGGGTACAAATTCCACTTCAAACCACAGAATTATTGGCCATGCTGAGCCAGTAGGTGAATGCATTATTTAGCAAACACTGCCTAAAGATAATTTCAGGCTCTTATGGAGAGTCCTTTGCTAGTGTTTGGCCTGAACACTTCACATGCAGAATATTTAGTAGTTAACTACGCATTTGAGGGAATTAGAATTTAAAAAACAACTTTGTGTAAGGGCACTCTAAAACTGAGCCTCTTGGCATGATTAAAAATGATTGACCCAGACCTGAATCAAAGCTTCATTTTTTAATTAAACTTTAGTTTGTCCTAAATTCTCCTTTCTGCCTTCCCAAGAATAAAAACTGTGGTTTAGGGTCTTATGACATGTAAATTCTTGGACAACTTTAAACACCTTCAGCCAGCAATGGAGGGGTTAAGAATGTGGTTTGTGAAGAAATGTTTGTTAGAAAATATTTATCCAGATGGACTCAGGAGAATGCTGGCGAAGCACGCTCCAGGAAGAACGTGTATGTAGATATTTCAGAAAACTGCTTGCTAGGTTGGCTCCAGGAAGTCTGTGTCAGAAAACAGATCAGCTAACCTTGTAAAATTTTAATTTGCCATTGTCTTGTAGCCATGTGTAATCCCAAGCCCCCACGATTATGGTGACGTACTCCCTTCTCTATTTTTCTATGTAAAAAGCTCACCTCTCCCTCAGAATGCTGGAACACTTTGTGTCTCCACACTGCTGCATTATGTCGCCCAGCAATAGCTGTTACATTCCTCAATAAAACTCTTTGATTTAAATCCTTGCAGACTAAGGACTCTGTTTCATACTAGGACAACTTCTACAACTTTGTTTTATGAACTTGGAATTTAAACCTGTGCCAAACATGTAACCCAGTCTACTTCCCCATTTTTTTCTGGCTATTAACGAACCACCCCATTTCCCTGTGTCTCTCACCTGGTGCCCTGATTTCACTAGTGCTCCTCAGACATGAGGTAACATTGTAGATTGCCAGTCCAGGAGGAGCCCTCAGTGCCAACCTCCCCTTGTTTTACAGACCTGAAGCAGGGATTGTGTAGATAGAATCTGAACACACAGGGGCTTGCCAAAAGCCACTTAGTCCAGAGCAGGGCTTGGGCTAGAAACCAGTCTCCCAATATCCAATCTAGCACCAATTTTCAACAGACTCCACCACTCTTAGCAAAAACTACACAAATTACCCACCAAAAAAAAGCCACCATCTGAAGTCCAAGCTTCCCATTCTCTACCAAACAAGAAAAACCAAACCCACTGCCATCAAGTCGATTCCGACTCATAGCGACCCTATAGGACAGATTAGAGTTTCCATAGAGTTTCCAAGGAGCACCTGGTGGGTTCGAACTGCCGACCTTTTGGTTAGCAGCTGTAGCACTTAACCACTACACCACCAGGGTTTCCCCCCATTCTCTACAGAATCTGGCAAAACAACAAAATATAGAAAAGTTCTGCAAGGCTCCCAACTTACCTCCTGATTGACTAGCCCTGTCTCCCCTGTGCCCCAAGGGTCAGCCCTGCCAACCTGGGCATTCATAATGCAACTGGACTTGAGCAAATGCTCTGCCCTTGGTCCTAGAAGGACAGGGCTGAATAAAGTTAAGGCTCTTTGGGAAAGCCAAGACACTCTGGCTTTTTACTTTAATATACCTTACATGAATGCTTACTGTTTACATTTCTTTTCTGAGGCTAGCTACATAAATACCTTAAGGTTCAGGTTGCTTTTTTAATTCATGTTCCTCTACCTCCAATACTTTTCATTTGTCCTTCATCTCTACTTTTAAAATTATATCCATTCTATAAAATTCTTCTTAGCAGGTCATATATTCACCCACATTACACTTCAGAGGGGAAAGAAAAAACAAGGACTCATCACTTCTTTGCCCTTCTTCTGGAAGCACTAAAATTCTTTGTCAATGAGTGGAAAGCCCTGGGCTTGTTTATGAAAACTATCTGCAAATATTTTTTTAAAAACATCACCCCACTACACATCATTCATCTTCCATCCATCAAAATTGTACTGTGTGACTACATGCCAAGCATTTAGGTGTCCTAGGTGCTAGGGGCACAGTAATGAACAAAACAGACATAACCTGCCCTTGTGGTGCTTCCACTCTTAACCATCCCCTGCTCCACGAAGCCCTTCCTGGTACCTCCATGAAAATGTGATTCTTCACTCTTATACACTGCCATAACATCAACTGACAACCTTCATCTTTTGTGTGTGCATATTTTACGTGAAAGTTTACAGCTCAAGTTAATTTCTCATACAAAAATGTATGCACATAGTATTTTGTGACATCAGCTGCAACCCCACAATGTAGCAGCACACTCCCCCTTTTTGCCCTGGGTTCCCTGTGCCCATTCAATCAGTTCCTGTCCCTTCCTGCCTTCTCATCCTACATCCAGACAGGAGCCATCCATTTGGTCTCATGTATCTGATTGAACTAAGAAGCGCATTCCTCACGAGTATTATTTTTTGTGACAACCTTCCTTACAAGCATGATTATCTGTTTACTTTTCTGAGTCCTCTTCCAGGATGTAATTTCCTTTAGGGCAGAGACTATGGCCCTTTTGACACTGAGTAAAGAGAATATAGTAAAACCAGCCAAACCAAACCCATTGCCATTGAGTCAATTCTGACTCAGAGCAGCCTTATAGGACAGAACAGAACTGTCCCATAGAATTTCCAAGGCTGTAATCTTTACATGAGCAGATTGCCACATCTCTCTCCTGTAGAGTGGCTAGTGGGTTTGAACCCCCAACCTTCCAGTTAGCAGCCGAGGGCTTAATGACTGCATCACCAGGGCTCCTTGTGTACATAGTAAGCACTCCATAAAGATTTGCGAAAATGAATTCATCTATCCCGATACACAGCTGGTATAATCTGTTGTCTGGAAATTGGAATTTTCGACTGAAAGGAGAAAGGTCACTGTAGGGGATACTGCTGGTTATCCACCTAGCATCTACCACTCCTTTCTATCTTCCTAACTATTCTTGGTTTTGTCCAGGTAGCCTCACTGTCACATTAGTCATGTACCCTAGGGGACACTGACCCCACCCGAGCTCCAAAAGTGAGCTTGTTGGCTAAGAGTAATCCAAACTCCCTTGCCAGGGATTAGCTTAGAAATAAGCATGGGACCTGGCTGATGAACTATGAGGGCCAGCAGCTTGCCCCACTCCCCTTCCCAAGATGCCGCCTAGCTCTGAGCATTTCTTAGCAGCCAAAGGAACTCCCCCAGAGGTCTGCATCCCAGCAACGGGACAGCTGCCGTATGCTCTGAGTGGCCCTGCCCTCTCCATCTCAGTGGGTTACTACTGCCAATCCCTTCAGAAATACTGAGAGTCGTGGTCATGGTTGTAGGGCAGTAAATAGTAGAGATTTTGTAAAAGAGAGAAAGAGCACCAGAAAAATGTTGAGGAAAAGTTTCACACCCAGGTAAGGATTACACCTGAGACAGATCCAGGCATTGAACTAGTAAGGACACAAAACTACAATTCCCTGGGAGCTTGTATGAGCCAGGTACTAAAAAACATACAGACTCCTGTTTAATCCCGCGGTGACCTTGGGAGAGAGGTATTTTCCCCCTTTTTTGGAGAACAAACCTGGGAGTTAGAGAGGGTACGCACATGGTGAAAACACAGGTAAAATCCCATGATTACTCGTTTTACAGGTTCATTGATACAGGCCACGTTCGCATTCATTCAATCAGCAAGCATTTAGTGCTGACATGCATCTGGAACTGTTCAAGGTGCTGAAAACTCAAAGGAATTCAGTCAAATACAGTCCCTTCTCTTTGGGAACTGAGTTCAAAGTTAATATACATAATACTAGTAAGGCACCCTGTGGTGCAATGGTTAAGCGCTCAGCTACTAAACAAAAGGTTGGCTTTTTAAATCCACCAGTGGCTCCACAGGAGAAAAGACACGGCGATCTGCTCCCATAAAGACTACAGCCTAGGAAACTCTACGGGACAGTTCTACTCTGTCCTATAGGGTCACTATGAGTCAGAATATACTCCACGGCACACAACAACAACAGTAAGAGTTCTACCACCCATCTGTCAGTCTGTGGGGGTTTGCATGTTGCTGTGATGCTGGAATCTACACCACTGGTATTTCAATACCAGCAAGGTCATCCACGATGAACAGGTCTCAGCAGAATTCCAGGCTAAGACAGACCAGGAAGAAAGCCCTGGTGATCTATTTCCAAAAATTATCCAATGAAAATTCTATGGATCACAACAGAACACTGTCTGACTCAAACATATCAATGATCATGAAGATGGTACAAGACCAGCCAACATTTGGTATATAAGGTCGCCATGAGTTGGAGCTGACTCAGTAGCAACTAACAACAACAGTTAAGAGCTACTTTCAAAGACAGAGAACCCATCAATTCTCTACACTTAATCCTCACACGTGTGGAAATCTGGAGTCTGAGAATTAAATAACTTGCATTGTCACTAACTGCCTAACAGAGTATTTAGTATATAACAGGTACTTAATTTTGAAAAAACTGTTCGCTGAACTTGCCCAGGTCACACAGTTGGTTGGTGTATAAGTCATCTAGTGCTGTTATAACAGAAATACCACAAATGGATGGCTTTAACAGAGGTTTATTCTCTCACAGTCCAGTAGGCCAGAAGTCCGTATTCAGGGTGTCAATTCCAGAGGAAGCCTTTCTCTCTCTGTCGCCTCTGGAGGAAGGGTCTTGTCATCAATCTTACTCTGAACTAGGAGCCTCTCTGTGCAGGAACCCCGGGTCCTTCCCTCTTGGTGGTATGAGGTCCCCAACTCTCTGCTTGCTTCCCTTTCCTTTTATCTCTTGTATGATAAAAGGTGGTGCAGGCCACATTCCAGGGAAAATCCCTTTACATTGAATCAGGGATGCCACCTTAGTAAAGGTGTTACAATCCCACCCTAATCCTCTTTAACATAAAATTACAATAACAAAATGGAGGACAACCACACCATACTGGGAATCACGGCCTAACCAAGTAGACACAAATTTTGGGGGGACACAATTCAATCCATGACAGTTGGTATAAGGGGCTGGATTTGGGTTCAGATCTAGGTGTGTCAGAATCTAAAGAAATCCACAGCCCCCAATCCTTCCCCCTCTGTTACCTCCCCTTAACCACTGCACAGAAAGCAAAGGTAAAGCAGTCTCTCAGGGTAAACTAGTACTAACTACTGAGTAGATTGCAAACCCCAGTGGCGTAGTGGTTAAGAGTTATGGCTGCTAACCAAAAGATCAGTAGTTCAAATTCACCAGGCATTCCTTGGAAACTCTATGGGGCAGTTCGACTCTGTCTTATAGGGTGGCTATGGGTCAGAATCGACTTGACAGCAGTGGGTTTGGTGTTTTTCTTGTTTGTTTGTTTGTTTTTGTTTTGAGTAGATTAGAAACCAGCTAGCACAAGCTTGGCGAGTAGTAAATACTCCTTGCATGTTTATTCCTTTCCGCCCATACCCAGAGAAACAAAGGAAGGAAATGCTAACCAAACCCTGTACTGCCGGCCTCACCTCTCCAGGCCCTTCCATGAGGTGGCATTTTGTAACTTGGAGCTGTAAGTGGATGTTGGATAGGAATAAAGCTGAAAGTCCCGTTCCACTTAGTGGGAAAGGAGAATTGAGAGTGGCTCACCACTTCTCTTCCCTGCCCTCTCCATCTGTAGAACAAACCACACACACTGGAAGCAACAACTTTCTTCTCAAATAAATGGAGCATTGTCATCACATACACAGACACAAAAACAGTGTTATATGTTCTTTACGATATCTTGTCATTAAAATTTGTTGTTACTAAATCAACTAAATATTATTATTCTTATCAGACACAAAACGACATCTCTGTGATAACTGGTTGCCTACAGCAGGATTTTGCCTATAATTACAGAGAGAAACAAGAATGGACAAAGATGAGGAATGTTTTTAGTTGATATTTGAAATAGCCATGGGAGTCAAGGACAAATGGGAGGAGATATGTACAGGTAAAGAGACCCATTGGATTTATGAACTTGGGAGGCAGAGATGAAATCAAGGAAGACCCTTGTCATGGGGAGAAGGCAAACCCCGCCAAAGAATGAAGAAAAACACCCATGGAACATTATCCACCCAATAAAAGGGCTCAGATGGAAAATACAAGTTCAGATGCAGCATAAATTCCATGCACTCTTCCAATAGGACCAAGGTTCCATTGATTCCTTGTTCTCATTTTAGTAATTTGTCCACCAAGAGCTTCCGCCTTTTCATTCCAGCCTTGGAATATACTCCTTCCAGAGCCCCTTCTATCTTCCTGAATTTATTATGCCTTTCCCAGGGCAGGTCTCACTCTCCAGCATGTTTTGTTGTGTTTTGTGCTCACGTCTAAACTCTTCTACTAGAGTGTAACTCCTTGCGATTAGACTCCCCATGTGATTTTTCTGTATCCACCCACTTGCTGTGCCTAACACAGTCCCTGCACATGGCATGTGTTCATTAAATGTTTATTGAAGAAATAAATGGATGGATGATAACAATCCATATCTGGAAAAGCTCAGGAAGGAATAAGTACCATTTAAGCCGTATGGATGGCTAGCTGCACTATTGTTGGAGGCACTTACAATTCCTTTGAAGTGGAAGCAGTAGTTTCATTTTCCTATGAAAGATATGCACTGAGCACCTGCATTTGTTAATAGTCACTGAGGCACCAGTTATTATTTTCTGTGGAATGGCAGCCAAACCAGATCTGGTGGTAGTTTTCCATCAGAAAAATCCCCAGGGCTCATTTTAAACACGAAGATATTTGGACCCATCCAGACAACTGATGAAATTCTCCAAAGTGGCATCATGTGAGCACGGCTTATGTAGCAGCAAAAATAAAAGTTCCAGACATTCATTCCAGACAGAACACTTCAACAACCATGAAGCTGCAGGAAGCAGAAACCCACACTGACATAATCAATCTAATCGATGTATACCAGGATCAGGAAGTGAAAGTTACAGACAGGCAGACTGCAGGCCAATTATAGAGTGAGGACGAGCTTTCTCATGCTCACCAATCTATCGATAACCATTTATTGAGTCACCCGCTGTAAGATCACACCCCTTCCACAGGAGTTCACAATCTCAGGGAAGAGGCTGACAAAAGAACAGTCCGCCTTATGAGGAGGTGGGACAAGGGAGCAATATCACAACATATCTGTATCCTGGGACAGCTGTACAAGGGTACCCAGCATGCTGTGTTGAGAAGCACTGGTACATTTTCTGTGTCTCCATAACCCAGGTCTGCATCTTTGGGATGGCTGCCCACCATCAGCCCCTGCTGTCCAGGGATTCTCTCAAACAAGAAAAACATTATGTTGTTAACATCTCAGAGAAAGGGAATAATAGTGGATTTGGGGACCGAGAAGTGTATAGGTGTGGATCAGAGACCAGTTAGCTGGCTGAAGTCTCACCATTTTTTTTTTTTTTTTAAAAGTCCCATGAAATGGGGACAGTCCCTCAAGGATTGAATAACAAATCCAAGGTCACACCTCTCGTAAGCAATGGGACAGGCAATCCAACTCAGCCTGGTTTAGGGCCCTGACACGTTGCCAATTGATAGAACTGTAAGAAGACAGGCTCCACCCAGCAGAATAAAGACAATTTAAAAGAATCAGAGCTGTTTAGTGAGCTTCCTAAGCAGCAGGTACAAATTCTCCCAGGCTTCAAAACTCAGGTGTTTAAAAACTGGAACTTTATTTATTTTCCTATAACTAAACTATTTTCTGTCACAAATCCCCAGTCTGCCTGATGGCAGAAAAGGTGAGAAAGATTAGGTGTTCCAAGTCACTTCATTTACCCTCTATCCACCACCACCCGACTCCCCTGCCATTCTCCCTAAAATCATTTGAAATTCTAGAGTGTTTGTGTGGTAGCACCCTTCAGCCAGAGCATGGGGGTGGACAATGAGGGAAGATGCCTGGCATTCTCTGTCCGTCTCAGCTTTCCTTGCGATGTTGGCATGGCCTAAATCATTTGAATGGAGGAAGGGTGAAACAAAAGCAGATGACAGGGGTTGAGAGAGAAACACGTTAGTTAAACCCAGCACCCAGTGCTATCGAGTCAATTCTGACTCATAGCGACCCTATAGGACAGAGTAGAACTGCCCCATACACTTTCCAAGGAGCTCCTGGTGGATTTGAACTACCGACCCTTTGGTTAGCAGCCGTAGCACTTAACCACTACGCCACCAGGGTTACTGCTCCTCAATATGCTCCCGCCACACCTATCGGGGAGGTGCTCACAAAGGCTGGATGACCACCTGGTGAAGATGCTGTAAGGGAGATCCAACCTTTGACAGCGGGTTGGACACAATAACCTGCTGCTGGAACCAAACCCACTACTGTTGAGTTGATTCCGACTTATAGTGACCCTATAGGGCAGACCAGAACTGCCCCATAGGTTTCCAAGGAGCGGCTGGTGGATTCGAACTGCTAACCTTTTCATTAGCAGCTGTAGCTCCTAACCACTGTGCCACCAGGGCTCCCAATAATGGAATGGAAATGACCTCCTGATGCTGCTCTATGGGTCTACATCTTGTAAACTGATTGGATCATCCTGTGAAGGCTGGGGACGAGGGGTGACTAGTCTCACAGAAACACCCCCGTTCACACCCTCCATGTACACAACACATCTGTGCTATCCATCGGGCAGGGAAGAGGTGGTGTCTGACAAATGAGGGTTGACTTCGGGCTGCCCACAGCAAGAATTCCTCATTCTACCTCTGGACCTCCGACAGGAACATAAAAGTGTACAAAAGTTCTTAAAGCATGCTGGGCTTTAGGAGAAAGAAGGCCTCAGCCATGAAGACCCAGGACCCCATCCTGAGGATGAACTGACCATCCCTTGTGAGTGTAATGACCTATATCTGTGTGTTCCCCTCTGTGCTCCTGTGCCTTCTGTTATTCCCTAACCTGTGCTGAGGTTGTGTCATTCCAAGGTTGGGCTGGCCTATGAACCCCTTCAGGACATGAATAATTAGCGAGACCTTCAGAGGAAACTGCAGTCAATCTGCGAGGTCCAGCTCCCATGTGCACAGCCTTCTTGCAGCACCACGTCATGCCTAAGTGTGATTTCACCGTGGAAGTTGGCAGCTTTCCTTGCTGATGATCTGCTCATCCTTCCAGTCTTACGCTCTCAGAATAAGAGGCCATCTCTACCTTTCCCTGAGTCCTGGCATCCTCCTCTTCTATGTTTCAGGCCCTCAACCAACTCAGACCTGGGCATGGCAAGACATGTTAGCTTTTATATAAGAAGGTGAAAGGCCGGACATCCCCCAATAAGGCTGATGAAATGTCTATGATGTCAAGACTCTAAGCAAAACAAGTTAAGTAGAGGAGATGGGGAGAAAGACAACGAAGACCCCTCTCTTAACAACACTCAGTGGAACAGAAAAACACAGATTCTCTAGACAAAGTCCTGATATCCTAATTCACTGCAGAAAATGTGTTTTAATTTATAAATTAATTCTTACTGGTCCCACTGGTTCTTCTAGGTCAGTGAATTTTTAACTGTGGTCCACAAGGATTCCACTGTGTGTGTGTATGCGTGTGTGTACATGTATATACACATGTCCTTCAACATCAGCTAGCCTGGACAAGATATCCTTTGAAAAGAAAAAAGCAGCAGTTCACAAAAATGTTTTAGGCCCTTAACTTCTCCATCTCTGATGTTGTGGGACCACGCTAAATTACAAAGCTATTAGTGAAATCAATGATCACATGTCTGTTTGGGTGAGGAGCAGGAAATAACTCCTTCATCAACAGAAAAACTTCAAACGCTAACTCAATCTGAGGCATTCCTTGGTTATCACTGGAGACTAACATAATATTGGGCAGAGGTAATGGTGAAATAACATCCAATGATTAGATTTGCTTTTGATATTTCATCCCTTCAAATGAGCAGAGTGAGATATTTACAGGTGAAATGATACAACGTCTGGGATTTGCTTCAAAATAATATGAGAAGCGAAGAGACAAGTGAGAGATGAAACCAGAGTGGCCATGAGTTGAGAACTGATGAAGTGGGATGATGACTACATAGGGGCCCATTATACCATTCTACCTAGTTTCGTATATGTTTAAAATTTTCCATAATAAAAATTTCAAATAAAAAGAAATCAAGAAAAAAGAAAGCATACGTGTATATTTGGATGTATTTGAAACAAAAGCCCTCTTTCTTCAGCCAGCATTTTTACAGCCTGCTATCAACTGCTTTGGAAACAAATTGAATTTTCTAACTAACCCATATACTTAAATACAGTACGTTAACAATGGCTACTATTTTCTAATGGAGCCCTGGTGGCACAGCGGTTAAGAGCTATGGTTGCTAGCCAAAAGGTCAGCAGTTTGAATCCACCAGCCACTCCTTGGGAATGCTATGGGGCAGTTCTCTCTATCCTATAGGGTTGCTATGAGTCGGAATCGACTTGATGGCAACGGGTTTGGTTTTGGCTTGGACCATTTTCTAAATACCTGTCATGGGCCCAGCGCTGTGCTAGCTAATCTTATATGCATTAACTCAAATCATCCAAAGAACCCTGCAAATGAAGAATTGGTTCAAAGTGGTTAAGTTTCCCAAGGTCACAAAGCTACTAAGTGGTGGGCCCAGGTTTCAGTTACTGTACGTATTAAATGTTACGTAATAAAATACGTGTTTATCATATAAAGTTAGCCTGGAAGAATGTTTCCCTGAGAAAGCAGAAATGAGACTGTACAGGCTTCACAAACAACCCCAGTCAGAGGACCCCTCTAGTCTGAGGGACCTGATGGGATCCTACATCTCCTGGGGTCCGGGGATGCTTGCTTGAGAGCTGGACCCCATGCTACCCTGCTATCTGCTATTACTTCTGGATTCTTATCCTCTATCTAGTGCCTACATTTCTTTTATCAAAGCCAGAGAAACAGACCCCTAAGGAGCAGATTAAGTCCAAACCTCCTATAAGTCTGCTACACTGCATTCCAGCCCAGCACACACCCACACACCCAGTTTCACATCCCAGTTTCTGCTTCTTTGGGGGAAATCATGGGAGAAAGGACATCAGGGGACACTCAGTCTGTAGGCCAAAAGGTGCCAAGAATTGTCTTTTGGGGCAGGGTTACATCTCCACTCCTCCAGAAGGTGCACCAGCAATCCCAGGTACACGGAGCTGGTGCACCCCAAACCAAAAACCCGTTACTGTCGAGTCAATTCCGACTCATAACAACCCTATAGGACAGAGTAGAACTGCCCCATAGGGTTTCCAAGGAGCGGCAGGTAGATTCAAACTCTTGACCTTTTGGTTAGCCGCCAATTTCTTAACCACTGCACCACCAGGGCTCCAGTGTACCCCAGAGAGCTGTAAAAGTATACCAGTCACCAGGTGCCGGCCTCTGTTCATCCAACAAACATGGACTGTTCTCACACTGGGGGTGCTGAGATGAATAAGCCAGGATCCCAGTCCTCAGGAAGCCCCAGGCTGGTGCAGGTGGCACATCGATGTGACGCAACAAATGCTTTAGCTGACATATGGGCAAGTGTCATGGGAGTACAAAGGAGGCATGATCTCTGAGCCTTACAATCAAGGTAGACTTCCTAAAAGAGGTGACGACGTTCGAGCTGGGCCTTCTAGGAATTTGCTAAAATGAGAAAGAGGATGGACCATTCCTGGCCGAAGAGAACATGTGTGCATCTAACAAAAATTCCACAAATGGGTGGCATTAAAGAGTAGAAATAAAGCAGGGCAATGGCTCTAGGGGGAGGGTTCCTCCTTGTTGGCAGCCCCAGGCATTCCTTGGCTTGTGGATGGATCCTCACATGGCCTCGTGTGTGTGTGTGTGTGTGTGTGTGTGTGTGTGTCTTCTGCTCTTTCTATAAGACACCACTCAGAAAGGATTAGTTTTAGGACCCATCCTTCTCCGGTATGACCTCATTAACTTAAAAAAAGAAAAGCTCTATTTCCAAAGAGGGCTACGTTCGCAGTTACTAGTAGAAGAAACCACTTACCTTTGAGTCGATTCCTACTCACAGGGACCCTGTGTGTGTCAAAGTAGAACTGTGCTCCATAGGATTTTTAGTGGCTGATTTTTCCAAAGCAGATCACCAGGCCTTTCTTCCAAGGTGCCTCTGAGTAGACTCACACCTTCAACCTTTCAGTCTCACCCAGGAACTTCATAGGTACAGGGATTAGGATTTCGGGGAAGCACAATTCAATCCATAATGGTGTGCAAAGATGCCAAGCAAGACAACTCGCTCTGCCAGATGGAACTGAGAAATAGGGTGGTCGAGGAACATGGGTGTGGGAAGAGACGGCGCAGGAGATGTAGTTGGGATTAAACGGTAAAACACCCTCACGCGGCGGGGAGCCCCTCTCACCAAAACCGGCTTTTTCTGAAGGAAACTATTCCAATCCCTCACACTTTAGTATAACCTTAAATTACTCAGTTATCTCTTTGTGGGGTAGTTAAAATTTCATGTGTTTAAACATGAGATCAAATATTTTTCCTCATTATAGATTCTTAAATATCATTCAAGTGAGCAGGGCATATAAGGAGCCTTCGTAAGAATTTCTGGAGTCTGTGGATGGCACAAACGTTTAATGCCAATGGGCTGCTAACCAAAAGGTTGGAGGCTCAAGTCTACCCAGAGGCACCTTGGAAGAAAGACTGGGCCACCAACTTCTGAAAAACCAGCCGTACAAAATCCTGTGGTGCACATTTCTACTCTGACACACGTGGGGTATCCATGAGCCACAACTGACTTGCCAGCAACTGGTTTTTGGTTCTAATTACCAAAAACGGAGCCCCCTCAGGCAGAGAAATTATAAAAAGGCTCCTCTTCCTCTGGCTTGATGGAGCCCCGTCAGGATTGAATTTCAGCCCCAGTCACCTCCTCAGCTACACAACTGATGCAAGAAATTGATTAGGGGATGAGAGGGCCCCGAGGAGGCCAGCTCTCCCAGCCATAAGCAAGGCAAACTGGGAGAACAGATAGGACTCAGGGAGGGGGACGGAGGACGACGTAAAGGAGGCACAGAGGAAATACACAAAGCCAGGCAGCCGGGCACTAGGAACGAGATTCAAGGAGGAAAAGACATCAGTGGCTTATAGGTCCGTCTCTTTTATCTAACCACCAGTAGGGGACTGGCAGTTTGCCTGATAATGCATCAAGCCTCCCAATATTTACTGCAAAACATTTCATTTAGCCAGAATCCAAGTCTCTCTTTACAGCCATCATCCTCCCATCCCCAGCCCTCCACCCTCGTTCAATCAGGCGCCATCCACCTGAGGGGCAGTTTTCCCTGTGCAGCTGACTTAAAAAGCAGCCGCAGGCTTCTCCATCCTGTGCTGGGCTGGGAGAATGAACACCCAGCTAAGTCACCATGACCTGCCCTCTCCAGCACAGGAATGTGGGGAAACACACAGGGGCAATCCGGTCCTATCACTGTCTGGAATTCGTCCACTGCAAGCTCTTCACACACTGGTGAAAAAGCCAGGGGCAAGGCTACTGCAAATGTGATGATAAAATGACAAGCCAGCGCAGGGAGGAGCTGGAAACACCAGCAGGACTTGATGTAATAATTTGGAGATGAGATACGAACGGTCACTGTGACCCAACCACATCCTTTCTAAGTGCTGGCTACCACAGTGTATCGGCAACAGTCAATTATTTACTCTTACACATATATTCTCTGAAAAGTACATTAAAAAACAGATTCTAGCAAGCAGCTTCTAAGATATATCAACCGATTCCGTCCTGTCCGGAGCAAAGGAGAAGGAAGAAAACCAAAGCCACAAGGGAAATATTAATCCAAAGGACTAACAGACCCCAAGTACCACAGCCTCGCCCAGCCTAAGCCCAGAAGAATGAGATGGTGCCAGCTACCACCACCAACTGCTCTGACAGGGATCACAAGAGAGGGTCCTGGACAGAGCCGGAGAAAAACACACAATACAATTCAAATTCACACACACACAAAAAAAGACCAGACTTACTGATCTGACAGAGACTGGAAGAACCCCCGAAACTACAGCCCCTGGATTATCTTTTTAACTCAGAACTGAACCCACCCCCGAGGTTCACCCTTCAGCCAAAGATTAGACAGGTCTATAAAACGATAACACACGTGAGGAACATGCTTCTTAGCTCGGTCATGTACACGAGACCGAAGAAAGCACCTGCCCAAAAACAGTGACGAGAAGGCAGGAAGGGACAGACAAAACAGACGGCGGAAACGGGGAGCTGGGGTGTGGAAGGGGAGAGTGTTGACACAGCGCGGGGATTGCAACCAATTTGTCACAAAACAATTTGTATATAAATTGATGAATGAAAAATTAATTTGCTCTGTAAAGTTTTACCTAGTATAAAATAAAAACAGATTCTAAAATGAAATAATTAAAAAACACCAGCTTTTTTCAACTGACAAATATAACCATTCTTACACGCCATAAATCTTCATCGATTGTCTAATAATGATGGGTATCGGGTTTAGATTTCCATTCTGTAAAGACTTTGTGAACTATGGGTTCCCCCTATTTTTCCATTTTTATGTATCCACTCCTCAGACTGGGAGAGCCTAAATATTTTTTTTTTTTAATTTTTATTGTGCTTTAACTGAAAGTTTACAAATCAAGTCAGTCTCTCACACAAAAACTTAAATACACCTTGCTGAATATTCCCAGTTGCTCTCCCCCTAATGAGATAGCCCGCCCCCTTCCTCCACTCTCTTTTTGTGTCCATTTCGCCAGCTTCTAACCCCCTCCACCCTCTCATCTCCCCTCCAGACAGGAGATGCCAACATAGTCTCAAGTGTCCACCTGATCCAAGAAGCTCACTCCTCACAAACATCCCTCTCCAACCCATTGTCCAGTCCAATCCCTGTCTGAAGAGTTGGCTTTGGGAACGGTTCCTGTCCTGGGCCAACAGAAGGTCTGGGAGCCATGACCACCGGGGTCCTTCTAGTCTCAGTCAGCGCATTAAGTCTGGTCTTTTTACGAGAATTTGGGGTCTGCATCCCACTGCTCTTCTGCTTCCTCAGGGGTTCTCTGTTGTGTTCCCTATCAGGGCAGTCATTGGTTATAGCCAGGCACCATCTAGCTCTTCTGGTCTCAGGCTGATGTAGTCTCTGGTTTATGTGGCCCTTTCTGTTTCTTGGGAGAGCCTAAATATTAACTTAACCCAAATGTAAGAGGAGACTCTAGGGATACTGATCCAAAAAGAAGATGGGCTAAGTCACATTTTTTTCTTTTTTTGCCTGAACTTTATATACCACAATTTAATTTGTTGCCCCTCCCCACCCACCACCAACCTTCCCCATTCCCTGGTCTTTTCTTCCCATTCCTCAACCTCATCTAATGGGGCCACCATGTGAGGTTGTAAGGGTGTACCCTACACAATCCTAGGGGTCATGCTCACTTAGATGAAGGTGTGAATGGTACCTGCTAAGCCCTAGAGTCTAGGGCTGTGCAGTGCATGGCCTCGGGATCTGTAAGCAGTGGTCCTAAAAGTAGCTAGAATGGGGTGGGCCTTTTGTAGGACACCCACTGTAGCTATAACATTCTCTACCAAGGAGCTAACACTCCCCACCCACCCCACATTTGGAAGAGACAATGGATTTTCTTACCATTTGCCTTCTGTTCTCCACCAGGTTGATGCCAATAATTCCTAAGAAAGATCCGAAGCCCAGCTAAGGAAAAGGGAAAAACGAGAAAGGAGAAAACACTCCAGGTTAGCGCACCTGGCATCTTAATACTGACATTTAACAGTAGATATCACACATGAGACTGTGACCCTTCATAAAACATTTAATCAAATCAGCTAAGGCCAGCCATTCCCACCTTGTGAAGGTTCAACCACTAACTGGCAGATGGGTTCATTCACATTTGGGTGGGCTTCTGTGTTCACTCAAAGTTAGGGGAATGGATATAGTCTCAAAGAAGCTGCTGAAACATAACACGTCGTTCCTCAGTTCACATAGTTTTAACGTATACATCAGTTTAACTCTGGATTATAGAAAGAGTAATGTGCTACCCCATACCATAAAAAAACAAATCTGTTGCTGTCGAGTCGATTCCAACTCATAGTGACCCTACAGGACAAAGTAGAACTGCCCCATAGGGTTTCCTACACTGTAGTCTTTCTGGGAGCAAATTTCCAGGTCTTTTCTCCTACAGAGCAGCTGGTGGATTCAAACCACTGACCTTTCGGTTGGCAGCTGAGTGCTTAACCGTTATGCCACCAGGGTTCCTCCTCCTCCATTGTTGTTGTTGTTGTTGTTAGGTGGCGTTGAGTCCATTTCAACTCATACCAACCCTATGCACAACAGAATGAAACACTGCCTGGTCCTGTGCCATGCTCACAATCGTCGTGACGCTTGAGCCGGTTGTTTTGGCCACTGTGTCAATCCATCTAATTGAGGGTCTTCCTTTTTTCACTGGCCCTCTACTTTACCAAGCATGATGTCCTTTTCCAGGGACTGATCCCTCCTGATAACACGTCCAAACTATGTGAGATGAATCTCACCATTCTAAGGAGCATTCTGGCTGTACTTCTTCCAAAAAATATTTGTGCATTCTCTTGGCAGACTCCAAGTGTATCAGAGTAGAACTGCATTCCACAGCGTTTTCAATGGTTGATTTTTTTTTTTTTGGAAATAGGTTGCCAGGCCTTTCTTCGAAGGTACCACTGGTAGACTCAAACCTCCAGTTAGTAGTCAAGCACATTAACTGTTTGCACTACCCAGGGATTCCATCCTCCATCTTCATGGTAACCCATCTTCTACACATCTGGTTGTGAGGTGAGTAACCCACCTAAATTGTCTCCTACCGGACCTATCTGAAGTCTCACCATTGCAGGATTATTCCTTCAGGTGAGATACTAAGAAACTAAAACACAAATGTATTTCCAAAGAAGAGTTACACAGTAACACCCACTAACACCTGATTAGAGATGCACATAACTGTCACTTTGAATTCAGGTGAGTGAACAGGGCAGGAAATCTCGGTGAAGGTGAGGAAAGGTAGAAAGAGGCCCTGGCAGAGGGCTCTGCAGAGCGAGCAGTCAGATGTGGGCGTGGGAGCCAGGTGGGGCCAGGAAAAGATTTAAAAGGAGGCAGGGCTCTTCTGGGCTGAAAGGACAGAGCCAAATGAGAGGGCTTTTTTTTGAGAAATGGAGTCCTGACACGTGCTGCAACATGGATGAGCCTTGGAAACATGATGCTGAGTGAAATAAGTCAGTCCTGAAAGCACAGACGCTGTATGACCTCACTCACTTGAGATAACAAGCAGAGGCAATGTACAGAGAGCAATGTTTGTCAGTGGTCACCAGGGGCGGGAGGCAGGGGGAAAGAGGGAGTCATTGCTTAGGAAGCAGTGAGTTTCTGTTTATGGCGATGGAAAATTTGACTGTGGCTGATGGTTGCCCAACTTGATTAACATAATTGACATCATTAAATTGTACATCTGAAAAACGATGAGTTGGCAAATGTTTGGTTATATATATAACAATAAAGGAAGAAGATAAAGAAAGGACTCTTTGGAAGAATTCTCTTGTTCCATGTGTAAGCCCCAGCCCTTGACTTCACCAAGGAGAAAATGATCGCTGGAACACTGCAGAAAATGTGCATGTGAGCGTTCTCCTCTTTTCAGATGGGAATCAGAGGCCTGGGCACTAGACTTCCTCCACCTTAGTGTTCCAGCTGCCACCAAACCAAAACCAACCCCATTATCGTGGAGTTGATTCTGACTCATATTAACCCAATAGGACTGAGTAGAACTGCCCCCATAGGGTTTCCAAGGCCGTAAATCTTTATGGAAGCAGACTGCCACATCTTTCTCTCATGGGGCAACTGGTGGGTCCAAACCACTGACCTTTAGGTTCACAGCCAAGTGCTTTAACCACTGTGCCACCAGGGCTCCTTCCAGCTTGCACAGATGTGCATTATTCTGTTACTCCCAGCTGGTGGGAGAAATGTTTAAATTCACTCCCCTCAGTGCTAAGAACACAGAGTTTCAGCAATGCCCCGCTGAAAATGCTGCTTCTGAGGAGTGGGTGAAATGCCTTTCCTGGACTATAACCTGTTACCATAGAGTCTATTCTGACTCCCAGACAATATACAGCTGCTAAACTGAAACCTCTTGAGTTTAGAGCCACAAAATCTGGAGTTTGAGTCACACTCACACAGCTGGTAAATAAGCAATTGTTAGTCAAATTTAGGAATGAATGGCTTGTGGGTCAGACCTGGGCACCCTGCCGGAGGGGGCAGGCATGCTGAGAAACTGACATGGTACCATTTCGGAGTTTCCAAAGAGGTGTTGTCGAGATGACTGTGCTAAAAATTACACATATTTATATCTATAGTTATGTCTTTATGTCTCTGATGATTATACCTATGCACATGTAATTTTCTCTAATAATTTAAGAATTCCCAAGGAAAAAGAAAGGATGACTGTTTTCTTTCTCTGGAGCCTAAAAATATCACAATTCAACTTCACAGTTTAAAATATTAAAATTCCAACTCCAGCATACAGGTATTAAAATGTATCTATAAAGCTTCACTAAGTTTCAAGTTGTAGGTTTAAAAAAAAATTTTTTTTTCCAAAATATTGAGGTGTTCCCATTCACATTACAGCCCCGATTTCTTCCTGAGACTAACTCATCCCTTCAAGCCTCTAAGTTGGACACAGGGTCTCCACAGAAGGGGCTTTTAACCACATGCTCTTTAAGTTAACTTCATTTGTCCTGTTTATAGTTTACATTCAAAACTGTCTGGGCTAAAGCTAATATCATTCTGCCAGTATAGTTTTAATTTACTGTCCAGGAAATGTGTTCCTTACAGAGCATACCTCTGACAACACCCATTCGTGTTTTTTTCAATTTTGAGGTAGGAAATCTTAAATACCCGAAGCTTAAAAAACAAACAAAACTACTACTCAATTAAAAAAAAAAAAAATGATGCCATTGATTCCGACTCATAGCAACCCTATAGAACAGAGTAGAACTGCCTCATGGAGTTTCCAAGAAGCGACTGGTGGATTTGAACTGCCAACCTTTTGGTTAGCAGCCATAGTTCACTATAGCTCTTAACCTCTGCGCCACTACTCAATGTTAATCTTGATATTTTGAAAGCTATCTAGGATGATGTGGCCTCACAACCACTAGGGGAAGCCCCAATTCCTCTGCAGTTCCAATCTTCTCCCTTCCTCTTCCAGGAACTATGACAGGAAAGCTTCCTTATATAAGGTGTCTCCAAAGCTTCATCAACTTCATGCAATTTTATCACTAGAACTTTTTCACCACAGACACTAGTTATACATATTTATTCATAAATCATATACAGGTAGGTAGCACACAAGGAGCCTTGGTAGCACGGTGATTAAGCTTTCAGCTCTAACTGGAAGGTTGGTGGTTTAAACCCACCAGCCACTCTGCAGGAGAAAAATGTGGCAGTCTGCTTCTATAAAGATTTACAGCCTTGGAAATCCTATAGGGAAGTTCTACTCTGTCCCATTGGGTTGCTGTGAGTGGGAATCGACTCGATGGCAACAGGTTTGGTTCGGTTTTTTTGGTTAGGTAATGTACATTTAAGGAGCCCTGGTGGCATAACAGTTAAGCACTCAGGTGCTAACCAAAAGGTTGACAATTCGAAAATGCTAGCGGCTCCGCAAGAGAAAAGACTTGGTGATTTGCTTCCATAAAGTTTACAGCCTAGGAAACCCTAAGTGGCAATTCTACTCTATCACACGGGGTCGGAATCCACTGGACAGTACCCAACAACAGTGTGCATTTATGAAGTATATCCAAAATATAAAAATAAAGGCTAATATAAAGATGAAACAAGTATTTGTAAAATATTTTTAAATAGTGCCAAAAATCATTTCATTCTTGCTAAAAACGTTATCACTGTTATTATTAATCTTGATAATAGTTAACTCAGATAACATGATAAAATCAGTTTCATTTAAAAAAAAAATCTAAGTTTAAGACTTAATGATACAGCAACTCAAAGTTTAAGTCCCTCTTAAAGAACATCATAGCTGACACAAAGGTATTTCAGCAGAGGTCCACTGTGCACAAAGTAGACATTTGGGGCAAATTTAATTGCTAACAAACAAACCAAAATCAAACCAAACCCACTGCCGTCGAGCTAGTTCTGACTCCCGGTGACCCCATGTATTGCAGAGCAGAACTGCTCCACAGGGGGTTCGTGGCCGTAATCTTTACAGAAGCAGGCCACCAGGCCTTTCTTCTGAGAACCGCTATGGGGATTTCAACCACCAACTTTTCAATTAGTAGCTGAGTGCAAACCATTTGCGCCACCCTGGGACCTTTTGCTAATAACACTGGATGTAAATTCATAGTTCAGAAAGTCTTCCTGATTATTTTGAATTTGGGGGTCAGCTTCTTGCCAGATCGGATTAAACAGTCATTGATTTCCCCATTCTTACTTTCCAAAAGGCAAACAATGTCAGCTCTGTCATGATCTTGTCATTCTCATGTGATTGCACGTTAACATAATCTTCAATCCTTGGTTTCTTGGCAGGGATCTTTTTAAACTGCTTGCCCATGTTCCAAGGATTAACTTGGCTAGGGCAAGAATAATTCAACGCATAAATCCACCTTACTGATCACTCCACATACACCGTAACACACGTCCACCATTCAAAGCCCCGGAGCTTAAGAGCACTGCTAAAATGTTTCTTTTTATTTTGGAAACAAAGTAAAACTAATACTAGAATCATTTTCCATAGCTGTTGTAACAAATTGCTACCATATTAGTGGCTTAAAACCTCACAAATTTATAATCTTACAGTTTTGGAGTTCAGAAGGCTGGCTTGGGTCTCACTGGGCTAAAATCAAGGTATTGGCAAGGCTGTGTTCATTACGGAGGCTCCAAGAAGAATCTGTTTCCTTGCTTTTTCCAGCTTTTAGAGGCTGTCCACATTCCTCGGTCCATGGCCCCTTTCCCTCATCTTCAACATCTTTTCACATCACTTGAACCTTCTTTTCTGCCTCCCTCTTTCACTTTAGAGAAAGATGTGGCAGTCTGCTTCCATAAAGATTACAGCCTTGGAAGCCCTACGGGGCAGATCTCCTCTGTCCTATAGAGTCGCTAAGAGTCAGAATCAACTCAATGGCAATGAGTTTGGTTTTTTTCCTTTTCCTTTTTTTTTTTTTTTTTTGTGTGTGTGATCACCTTAGGTCTACTCAAAGAATCCAGGATAATCTCCCTACTTTAAGGTCAGCGGATTAGCAACCTTAATCCTATCTGCCACCTTAATTCCCCTTTGCCATATAAGTAATATATTCATAGGTTTTAAGGATTAGGACATAAACATCCGGCAGTATGGAGGACATTATTCTGCCTACCACAAATTCAAATAGAAGTTTTGATACCTTGCCTTAGACTTCCAATTCTGTGGAGATGGAATTGAATGCATCATCCAACCATACAGGAATCTGTATTGCCCCGGTCCTTCCTACCCAGCACCTCACAGCACATCTCACGGATCCAGAACCTCCTCAGCCATACTCACAATGATTCCTGGGTAATAGCCTCCCACAGTCACATTCTCAGTTCTGGTCGTTGCGGCAAGGCCTATGGTCAGTATCAAGATCGACACCACCAGTAGAGAGACAGCAAACCAAAGGGAAGTCTTCTTTCTTTTTGCAAACACTTCTGTAAGAAGAGCAAATAAGAAATCCATTAAAAAGACACCATGGGGTAGGGTTGTACAGCCCATTATTGTAATCACTGTCAATAAGCTGTATACTTATAAAGAGTTGAATTGGCAAAAGTTGTGTGACAGATATATTTACAATGACAAAAAAAAAAAAAAATGTAGCTGCTGAGGCTGCCTATGTTCAAGTCCTTGCCTCTGTGAAACCTTCCCAGATCAATCTAGTTGGATGATACCTTCCTTTCTCACTCACCGTTTCTCAAAGCAGAAACCTATACGTCACCCCTAGGTGCCCCCTTACCCCACCATATATAGCTAATTGCCATGTTCCTTGACTTATACTCTAAAAACCCGTTGGTTGGCAGCCAAGAATAAACAACACTCAAATCTGTTTGTTTCCACCTGCACCGCCAACCCCTCATTCAGGTCAAAAGGAATAGTCTCCTATCCCTGTTCCCTCCAAGCCTCTCTATTGCAACCAGAGGGGACTTTAAAAGCTTTCACTGGTTTCTATAACAGATATTGTATTACTTGCCTCTCCAGCTTCAAGTCCCTCTTCCCTCTTTCCAACAGCTGCCCGATTTTCCTTTGAGGAGTCATCCCTTTGCCACTCTACAGGAGCCTCATAGTTTGTATGGGACTGCCCCAGCGGTGGTATTCAAAATATTGAATAACCAGCACGGAGTAGGCATCACCAATCAGGACACGTGTGGAAGGGCTGGAGCAGGTCATGGAGGCCCCTGTGGTGTGAATGGTTTGCTTACAATGCAAGTAATTGTTTGTGTGTTTGTCTGCATTGCCCTTCCTCTGCCTCCCCCTAGACTGCAAGTTCCTTGAAGATAGTGGCCCAGGCCTTCGTTCTTGTGACCCATCTAGTAATCATTATAGCTAGCTATTTATAAAATGCCTGCGAATTAGCTTATTTAATTCTCTCCCCAACCCTACAAACAAAAAAAAAAAATTGCCATCAAGTTGATTCTGACTCACGGTGGCCCCATGTGCGTGAGAGTAGAACTGTGTCCTACAGGCTTTTTATGGCTGTAACCTTTCAGAAGCAGATCGCCAGGCCTTTCTTCCAAGGCACCTCTGAAAGGGTTGGACCCAACAGCCTTTGGGTTAGTTGTAGAGCACTTAATCTTAACCATTTGTGCACCCAGAGACTCTGACCCTATAGTGCTATTACTGTCCCCATTTGCAGACAAGAGGCTAAGAATCAAATCCTGGAGGTCAGTCTCATCCCAAGCCTAAGATCCTAACAACTGTACCATACAGCTTCGCGTGAAGACAGTGGATACAGGGGATCATGGGGTCAGCACAGGTCTGCTTTTAAGTAGAATTTAAGATGATATTAGGCCTGGCTTTAGCATAATGTTGTAATTATTTTAATTACAGGAAATAAGCCAAGAATCTAGGATCCTGTTTTGTAAATAATTTTATCACATTTAATATTCATTCAGCAAGCACCTAACCATGTCTCATGAAGCATTTGGGCTCCCGGTAAAAACCGGGCTCAGGAGTGTTGTAATCCCCACCACAGAGCAGCAGCAAGGGCCCTGCCCTCACAGGGTACAGCAGGGTATGGCTCTTGCTTCTGGCTCCAGCCTCGGAGCCTCCTCGACTGCTGAGTGCCGCCGATTCTTGGGTACAGCCCAATCCATTTGTCTTCGATGAGGAAGCCAGAGGCTAAGAACACTATATAGGGGGAGGTTATGGTTCAAGGTAGGCACACAGGCGCCAGCTTTCTACCTCTTAGGAAACAGCTCTAAATGAGTTCTCTCGCGCTGATATATCTTGGTCCCAGAGCCTGTCTACACCCAGCCAAGCATCCCTGGGTCCTTCTGACACCCATAAAGTCTGGGCACCTTCCCCATTCTACAGACTAAAGGGAAGACCTTTGCACTCAGTCAATTTGTCTCTTGTTGTATGTTTATATATACATATACATAAACTCAAACTAAACCCACTATCATCGAGTTGATTCTGACTCATAGCAACCCTATAGGACAGAGTAGAACTGCCCCATAGGGTTTCCAAGGCTGTAATCTTTTACAGAAGCAGACTGCCCAATCTTTCTCCCATGGAACCACTGGTGGGTTTGAACCACTGACCTTTTGGTTAGTTTCTAAGACTATAATCTTTTACAGAAGCAGATTGCCCCATTCTTCTCCTGTGAAGCCGCTGGTGGGTTTGAACCACTGACCTTTTGGTTAGCAGCTGAGCGCTTTAACCACCACACCACCAGGGTTGCCTATGTGTGTATGTGTATACATATCAAAACCAAACCAAACTCACTGCTGTCAAGTCAATTCTGACTCATGGCGACCCTATAGGAAAAGTAGAGCTACCCCATAGAGCTTCCAAGGAGCACCTGGTGGATTCGAACTGCCGACCTTTTGGTTAGCAGCCGTCACACTTAACAACTACGCCACCAGGGTTTCTATGTATACATATGCATATATATACACACACACACACACACACTACATGTGCCGCGTAATGTCCATTCAAGCAACATGCAACCACATGTATGTCCATGGTCCCATAAGGTTAAAATAGAGTTCAGAAACCCCCACTGGAGAATGGGACATAGTAGACATAACCAGAGATAGCAAACTCACAGCTTCCCACACCCAACCCATACATCTCATGTCTCTTGTATACACAGCAATTCAGATTTTTAATATAATAGGCTTCATGGCAGACCATTCTTAAGTACAAGATGTTCCTAAGTCGGAAGTCTGTAACTCGGGTTCTGCCTGTAATATGGTGTTCACACAACATTCAAATTACATAACATCCTATTTCACAAAACATATGGTGGACGTTAAGCAATGCATGACTGTGTATGTGTATATGCGTGCATGTGTGTGTGTGTGTGTGTATAAAACAAACAAAAACTCTTTGCCATCGAGTCAATTCTGACTCATACCAACCTTATAGGACAGAGTAGAACAGCCCCTATAGAGTTTCCAAGGAGCAGCCGGTGGATTCAAACTGCTAACCTTTTGGTTAGCAGCCTGAGCTCTTAACCACTGCACCACCAGGCCTCCATATATGTATGTATATATGTATGTGTACATGTATACGTATATATATACATATACTTATATTCACAATTAAAAAAAAAAAAAAAGACCACTGAACCAGATAGCAGAAGATATATTTCTGGTCTCAGCTCTGCCACCAACTACTTAATCTTTCGACTCTCAGTTTCCTCATTTGCAAAATGAGGATAATAATTATATCTGCCCTATCTCACAGAGGAATGTGAAAGTGTTTTGAAAATCGTGCAAAGTTTAAATAGACAGAATCATAAAATAATAAAATTACACAATGTGCAAAAAAAGAGTCAGTTTACCTCAGCCCTCACCAGACCTTCCTGGTAGGCCTTCCTGGTACCCAAGAAATTCACACCCCTCCCACTGCAGACTCTACATGCGTAGCTCTATCCCAGGACTTGTGCACCGTCTCCGAACTGTCCCATAGGTTCCCATCTCCGCACCAAGCTGCTAACTGCCTGAGGGCGAGGGCAGAGTCTTGCTTATCTTCACCTCTCCAATACCTAGCTCAACACCTAATGAGTGAATGATTGAAGGGCTATGGGGTGGGGCAGAAAGAAAGCAATCAAAGCGTGGAAGAGGCTATCCTTCCCTCCCTGAGTATCCACTTTCTTCTCCTCCTTGTCAACAAAGTCCCAATATTTTTTCAATGTGCCTGGTAAAAGATTACATTTCCAGCCTCTATTATAGCTGTGTACAGCCACGTGATTAGGTTCTGGGAAAATAATATCTAAGCAAAGGATATTGAGTAGGACTTACAGAAAATCTCTTTGAAGGAGATTTGACAGATTAAATCCCTTTTGCATTTCTCCCCTTCGTCTGTCCTGCTGCCTGCAATGGGTATATAAAAGCAGGTGCTCCAGCAGCCATTTTGGACCATGGAGGAAGCTTGAGAAAGGATGTCACACATTAAGAATATCAAAGCAAAAAGAAGGAGGCTGAATCTGTGATTGCTTTGTGTGGTGTCATAACAGTCCAAGGTTGTCCACCTCAAAACTTTTATTATATAACTGAATGAAATTCCTTGAACAGAAGCCACTATTTTGGATTCTCTGGTATTTGCAGCCAAACCTAATTCTAAGTATCTCAGAACTCAAGAAAGCAAGCAAACAAGCAAGAAATCCTATTCATCACCCGCATCTGAGCTTCTCTTTGATCTAATTTTCTCCCCATTGGTGTCTCCCAGGGAAAACAGAGAAGTATTTTTTTTTTAACTTTTTTTTATCGTTGTTGAAAATGTAGAGCAAAATATACACCAATTCAAATTTTTTCACATTCAGTGGCATTGATTACATTCTTCACATTTTTCACATTCAGTGGCATTGATTACATTCTTCAAATTGCACAACCACTCTCACATTCCTTTTCTGAATTGTTCTTCCCTCATTAACATAAACTCACTGCTCCCTGAATTTACAATCTAATCTTCTAGTTGCTGTTGTCAATTTCATCCCATATAAATAGTTCTTTAAAAGGGCACAATGCTCAAGGCAGACATTCTTTACTAAGCTAAAATATTGTTTGGTTTAAAGAAGGCTTCAGAAATTTTTTTTTGTTTAAGGTTTAAAGATTATTTCAGGGCAATAGTTTCAGGGGGTTCATCTACCCTCAATGGCTCCAGAAAGTATGGATTCCATTAGAATTTAAATTCTGTTCTGCATTTTCCCCATTTTGATCAGGATTCTTCTATAGAATCTTTAATCAAATTGTTCAGTAATGGTAACTGGGCACCATCCAGTTCTTTTGGTCTCATGGCAAAGAAGGTAGTTGTTCACAGAGGCAACTATTCAGCCATTCCATTTCTTCCTCCTATTCCTGACTCTCCTTCTTCAGAGTAGCATCATTTATTTGTATCTTTTACAAATAACCATTCGCTCTGAAATAGACCTACCCCTGCCTGTTTATTGCAACAATCACACAAACTGAGGCACTGGTAGTTTGCAAAGGGGAGGTAGAGAACAAGAAGAGAGAAACTCCACCCTGAGTCTCGCTAAAGCTGTTTCATTTAGTTTTTGTCTTTACAAGCCAAATCATCTTCATCCCCGTGGGTCTCTAAAACAAAATAAGGGAAAAAAGGAAAACATGGTTTCTTTCTACTCCAAACTTTTTTAAATCAACATTGTGTGTGTGGGGGTGTTTAATGGGAAAAGCAACCTACTTACTTGATTGCAACCACCAGTTTAAACTTCCAACTAAAGTATAACCTGTAGACATTTTTCACACTTTTCACATTTTTCACACTCTAGAAGGTTCACATTTGAAGATTCGCACATTTGCAACAATACCAGCAAAGCTTAACGACAAGTCAAGGATATAACACCCAAGGAAGGGATTATTAAGTATGCAGAAATAAATTAGACAAAACTGTGAATCAATGTGCAAACTCAGACTAACTTTGTCCATCTCAGTAAGCCCTTCTGTCTTTATCCAGCTGACCTAGCAAGGCCATTATCTTGCGGGAGTGACATTTCACTCCAGAGACTAAATGGAACAGCCCTGCAAGGCCCAGTGCCCTCCCTTGGCCAACTCCCTTCTTAGACTCTCAACACAACCTCTCAGCCCAGTCCCACCTTCCTGTAAATCTTCTCCACGATATGGTTCTCCTGAAAATCTCATCCTAAACAACCTTGGTACCTCACACCCAGGAGAAAACTAGACGAACTTGTTCAACAACATAATAAATCATGAGCTCCTAACTAACCAGTTGGAGTTAAACAAGGCTCCCCTTGCTGCCTTCGGCTCCCGTGTCTTCAGGATGGTGGTCTGAGAAGGATTCCCATCTACACAAGAAGTGGCGCCATCCCTAATATTATGTCCAGGGCTCTGTAAATTCTGGCCCAACCTCTCCACTCTCAGAAGTGGGGTATCTGAGATTCAAACCCAGGTCATCTGAATTCAGAGTTCCTTTTGTTAATCACCCCCTCTACTGTCTCCCTAAAAAGGCTGGTGTATTTCTCACTTCAGGGGTTTTGCACGTGCAGTTTCCTCTGCTTGATTCTCTTACCTGTATCCCACCTCCAGTTTTCACACTATCTACAATTGTTCTGCCCACTCACCCCTATATTCTTCATCCTTCGTCCATATCAATGAATAGTTATTGAGCATATACTATGCGCCATGCAGTGTTCCAGACGCCAGAGACATAAACTCCTGTCTTTATGGAGTTTACATCTAGTGCAAGGACAGACAGTAAGCAAGGTAAGTGAATAAATTACATAGGCTGTTAGAGAGTCACATCTTCAGGCGAAAGAAAGAAAGCAGGGCAGGGGCTAAGGACAGCTGGGAGAGGGAGCTGCAATTTGAAATGGGCAGTCAGGGAAGACTTACCAAACAAGGTGGCGTTTGAGCAAGGAGCTAGCCATGAGCCTATCAGGGGGCAGAGGGGGCAGTCAACACAAAGGCCCTAAATTGGGGGCAGACTTGGAGGCTGGAAGAACAGTAGGCATGGGTGGAACAGAAAGAGAGAGAAAGGAGTTGAGGTCAGAGCAGTAAGAGAAAGGGGGGAGCCAGATCATGTGGGGCCTTGCACACCACCGTACAACCGTGGCTTTACCCAGAGTGAGACAGGAGCCATTGAAGGGTTTTGAGCAGAGGAGTGATATGCGCTGATTTCCACAGCACTCTGTCTGCTGTGTTGAGAGAAAACACTAGAGAACACGAATGAATTGAATAAAACCTTCTCTGAAAGGCTTATACCTGGGAGGATGGGGGGCCTGCCTGCAGCTGCAAACATGCATGCAAAGGTTGAATGGTCTAGCCTTTCCTAAAAAGGGAGTGGCCCAGTCCCAGTCAAATGATGCCATTAACTCCTACAGAAAAGGCCACTTGTATAAAGCAAAGATTTCCAGGCCCCATCAGTGACGTTCACTTCCTAAAGGCTATCATATTTAAACAATACTTAGTAGTGGTTACAACTTCCACTGGGCCTACCACGCTCCAGACAGTTGGAGCCCATCAGTGTAGTTCAATCTCACAAACATAGTCTGGGAGGGCAGGAACCACGTTAGCCCTATTTTCATCTCCAAGTCCTACCAAGATACCTTCTGCAGAGTTATACTAAATAAATGTTGAGTGAATAAATTAATGAACAAACGAGTGGATGTATGAGTAGACGGGTTGATGGAAAACAAGGTGTAAAGAAATGAACCCTGAGTAACCATGACTCTACCACGCGTCTGTCAATTTGTGGTACTAGGATCATTGCAGAAACCCTGGTGGCATAGTGGTTAAGTGCTACGGCTGATAACCAAAAGGTCAGCAGTTCAAATCCACCAGCTGCTCCTTGGAAACTCTATGGGGAAGTTCTACTCTGTCCTATAGGGTCGCTGTGAGCCGGAATTGACTCAACGGCAATGGGTTTTGTTTGTTTGGGATTGTTGCATGTTGCTATGATGCTGGAAGCAACGCCATGCGTATTTAAAATACCAGCAAGGTTACCTGTGATGGACAGGTTTCAGTGGAGCTTCAGACAAGGATAGGCTAGGAAGAAAGGCCTGGCCATCTACTTCCAAAAACTAGCCAGTAACAGAAAGAAATAATCTTTGATGATTATGGCGGGGGGGGGGGGTGGTGAGGAAAAAAACTAACTAGATAGTAGATACGTGGCAACTTTGGTGAGGATACTACAGCACACAATGCTGGGGAAGTCAGCACAAATTGACCAGGACATAGTCATAGAAACTTCACAGACACATCCAAACACCCTGGTGGGCTGAGCTACTGGGCTGAGGGCTGGGGACCATGGTCTCAGGAGGCATCTAGCTCAATTGGCATAACACAGTCTATAAAGACAATGTTCTATATCCAGCTGTGGTGAGTAGCAACTGGGGTCTTAAAAGCATGCAAGCAGCCGTCTGAGATACATCTACTCATCTACATCTACCAAAGATAAAAGGGAAAGATTAGTCCAAAGACTAATGGACCACAACTACCACAACCTCCACCAGACTGAGACCAGAAGAACTAGATGGTGCCCAGTTACCATCACCGACTGCTCTGGCAGGAATCACAGTGGAGGATCCTGGACAGAGCAGGAGAAAAATATAGAACAAAATTCAAATTCACCAAAGGAAAAAAAAAAAACAGGCTTGTTGGTCTGACAGAGTGACAGAGACTAGAGAAACCCCGACAGTATGGACCTAGATACCCTTTTAACTCAGTATTGAAGTCACTCCTGAGGATCACCCTTTCAGCCAAAGATTAGACAGGTCTACAGAGCCAACAATAACACATGTGAGGGACATGCTTCATTGTTCAATCATGTATACAAGATCAATAATGGGCGCACCAGCCCAAAAGCAAAGACAAGAAGGCAGGAAGGGACAGGAAAACCAGATGAACAAAAACAGGGAACCCAGGGTGGAGAAGGGGAGAGTGTTGACACACCACAGGGTTGGCAACAAATGTCACAAAACAATTTGTGCATTAACTGTTTAATGGGAAACTAATCTGCTCTGTAAACTTTTGCCTAATCACAAAAAAAAGAAAAGAAAAAAATTAACCAGTGAAAACCCTGTGGATCACCACAGAAAATGGTTTGTTTTAGTGCTGGCAGATGAGCCCCCTAGGTTGGAAGGCACTCAAAATACACAGTGGCCGCAAAAATGGACTTGAGCACAATTGGCATGGCAAAGCTAATGAAGAAAATGTTCCACATTCCACTTTGGTGAGTGGCATCTGGGGTCTTAAAAGCTTGCGAGTGGCCATCTAAGATGCATCAATTGGTCTCAACCCATCTGGAGCAAGGGAGAATGAAGAACACCAAAGACACAAGGTAAATATGAGCCCATGAGACAGAAAGGGCAACATAAATCAGAGACTCCATCAGCCTGAGACCAAAAGAACTAGATGGTACCCGGCCATCACCAATGATCACCCTGACAGGGAACACAACAGAGTCCTTGGTGGAGCAAGAGAACTCAAATTCACGTAAAAAGACGGGACTTAATGGTCTGACTGAAACTGAAGGAACCCTCAGAGACAGGGCCCCCGGACTTTCTGTTAACCCAGAACTAAAACCATACCCGAGGCTTACTCTTCAGACAAAGATTAAACTGGACTATAAAACATAAAATGATATTTGTTAAGAGTGTGCTTCTTAGTTCAAGCAGATGCCTGAGACTAAATGTGCAGCTTCTGTCCGGAGGCAGGATGAGAAGGCAGGAGGGGACAGGAGCTGGTTGTATGGACACCGGAAACCTGGGGTGGAAAGGGGGAGTGTGCTGTCACATTATAGGGATGGAAACTAGTGTCATATAACAATATGTGTATAAATTTTTATATGAGAAATTAACTTGAGCTGTAAACTTTCACCTAAAGCACGATTTAAAAAAATAAATAAATAAAAATAAAAATGGACTCAAGCATACCAACGATCATGCAGGTGGTGCAGGACTGGGCAGTGTTTCATTCTGTTGTGCATGGGGTTGCCATGAGTTGGGATCAACTTGACAGCAGCTAACAATAACAACCATGATGAGGCCATTCTTAACTATCTAGTACTCTTATAACAGAAATACAACAAACGGATGGCTTTAACAAACAGAAATTTATTCTCTCACAGTTTAGGAGGCTAGAAGTCTGAATTCCGGGGTCCAGCTCCAAGGGGAGGTTTTCTCTTTCTGTCAGCTCTGGGAAAGGTCCTTGTCATCAATCTTCCCCTGGGTCTAGGAGTTTCTCAGCGTAGGGACTGTGGGTCCAAAGGACTCAATCTGTTCCCAGCTCTTCTTTCTTGGTGGTAGGAGGCCCCTCTCTCTCTGTTCACTTCTCTCTCCTTTTATCTCTGGTAAGATAAAAGCTGATGTAGGCCACACCCCAGGGAAACTCCCCTAACACTGGCTCAGGGCTGTGACCTGAGTAAGGGTATTGCATCCCACCCTAATCTTCATTAACACGACCTAATCATGTCTCACCAACATAATGGGAGCTCCCTCACAAATGAGACCATGACCACAGGCATAGAGGTCAGGATTTACAACACATCACAAAATGGGGGATAATCAGATCACAGACTGGAGGACAACCACACAATACTGAGAATTATTGCCTAGCCAAGTTGGCACCTATTTTTGAGGGATGCAATTCAATCCGTGACATTCCACCCTTTGGCTCCCCAAAATTCATGCCCTTGCCACCTGTAAAATACTTTCATCCCATTATATCCTCCCAAAAATCTTAAATCAACTCCAAGTCTAAATTCCATCCTGTGGTAAAATTCCTTTTATCACTCAAGGGCACAGATTCTGCAATACTTACCAAATGATTTACAACTTTGCTCATTATTTTTGGTAACACTCCATACCTTTATGTTCAATCACACACTAGTCACTGCCGCCCACTCAACTTGCCATCCCTCCCGAGACGTCCTGTCCAAAGAGTACTGGACAAAACCTAACCAGATGTGGTCCAGTGGCACAGGTTATTGTTGATCTCTTGTTAAGAGTACAGGCGCTCCTTACTGTATGACCAGAGTTAAAACACTTAATATATCTAGATGCGATTTCATAGATGGCAAGGAAGTTTCAACTTGAGTTGTGTCCAAGGTACCTGAAAAGTGCCTTGATGGATGAATACTGTCTGCCACTAGTGTGGGACTGAGAAGTTCAAACACATATGCTACGTATTTGACAACTCTGAACTAGACAAGCCTAAAGCGCTACCATTCTACGATTACTCTGTCACCCTTGTCTTCTGATTTCTTTCTTCTCAGTCTCACACTTCCTTTCTTCTTTTTCTATTACCTCAGATATTTCTCCTTCCCCACATCACGCATCATATTGGTCAACTATAAACCAACCCTAATTTGGGACTAGAAAATATCATGAAGGCGATAATGACATTTTTACAAGGAGAAGGAAATAAGTTTTATATTAAAAATGTATGTTTTTTATTCTGCTGATAAAACCAGTAGCTATTTTTATAGAACTTTTAGAAAATACAAAAAAAGAAAAAAATTCACAGTAATCCCACCATCCCAAAATAACAAATTGGAATATAATTTTATGACCTTTTTTCAATGCATTTATGCAGTTTTAAGGCAGCCTGGTGGTGCAGTGGTTAAAGAGCTTGGCTGCTAACCAAAAAGTTGGCAGTTCAAACCCACCAGCCACTGCAAACCCTATGAGGCAAGTTCTACCCTGTTGTTATGAGTCAGAATTGGCAGAGGGTTTGGTTTGGAATGTACGTTTAACATATTTTCACTTAAATTGGGACCAAAATGTATATACTGTTTTATAATCTGGGGATTTTTTTTTCACTTAATATTTTTTCCAGCTTCTTAAATCCTAAACATAATTCTTATTGGCAATAGAACATTCCGTTAAACAGATGTCCCACTTAACACACCTCTACTGTTACGTATTTGGGTTGTTTCTAATTTTTTATTATTAAAAACAATGTGAGAATCATCTTTGTATATAAATACTTTCATCACCTTTAATTACTTTTTTGAGATACATTTCTATAAGGGGAATTTTAGGACAAAAGGGCAAAAACATTTTTAAAGAGAAAATAGTTAAGTTTTGAAGTAAAACTTAACCTTACAAAAGAGAAGACAAGCCTACAGAGTCAATTGAACAAACTTTGGAAAGCATTCTCAGAATCTCCACAGAATTCTTCACCTACACGCAGGAGAAGTAAACAGATACTGGTCCCATCCCGGCTGGAGCAAAAGAGACGAAGAAGACCAAAGACACAAGGGAAAGATTAGTCCAAAGGACTGATGGACCGCAACTACTACAACCTCCACCAGACTGAGCCCAGAACAACTAGTTGGTACCCGGTTACCACCACTGACTGCTCTGGCAGGGATCACAGTAGAGTCCTGGACACGGCAGGAGAAAAGGTAGAAGAAAATTCAAATTTACAAAAAAAAAGAAAAACCCCAGGCTTGTTGGTCTGACAAAGATTGAAGAAACTTGGAGAGTGTGGTCTCCAGACACCCTTTTAACTCTGTACTGAAGTCACTCCTGAGGTTCACCCTTTCAGCCAAAGATTAAACAGGCCTGTACGGAAACCCTGGTGGCATAGTGGTTAAGTAATACAGCTGCTAACTAAGAGGTTGGCAGTTCAAATCCACCAGGCGCTCCTTCCAAACTCTATGGTGCAGTTATACTCTGTCCTATAGGGCTGCTAGGAGTCGGAATCGACTCGACGCAGTGGGTTTGGTTTTTTCGGTTTTGTAAGGCCAGCTATAACACACGTGAGGAACGTGCTTCATAGCTCAATCATGTATACGAGACTAATGGGCACACCAGCCCGAAAGCAAAGATGGGAAGGCAGGAAGGCACAGGAAAACTGGATGAAGGAGTGTTGACACATCACAGCGTGGACAGTCAATGTCACAAAACAATTTGCATATTAACTGTTTAATGAGAAACTAATTTGCTCTGTAAACTTGCACCTAAATCACAACTAAAAAAAAAAAAAAAACGGGGTGGGGGAGAGAAAGAGAAGTAAATACAGCTTTATCTGGTTGTTTTTAAATTGCTAATTTGTTATTTTCTAGCAATTTTTAATCAGAAATATATAAGAATTGTTGAGGGTGAACCATTTATTGCAAGTGTCTATAGGAAAATACAAGCCCAAATCCAAATAGATAACGTATACACTTTGGAACACAGCATATTTGCACATTCACTGGGAGTTCCTTACAGTGGGCTTTTCCTTTGTTCAATGGTTATAACATCTTACTTGCAAACATGAGTGTGTGCAGACAGCAATTGCATTTTTTTGTTGTTGCATTTGTTTAAAGCCTGAAACCAAGGCTATGTGTGCAAGGTAGCATGCCCAGAGTCAGAAGGCTCAGCGGTGACAGGGCTGCTGGCAGCAGACATGAGCTGTCTGTGGGGAAATGAAGGATGGAAATGGCAAAGCCACTTTGAGAAAGAGTGAGAGAGAAAAACGAAGCCTTCCCTTGGTTGGAATTCTGTTGTGGTTGATTGAGTTTAGAAAGGTAAGTAAACTGAAAAAAAAAAAAAAATGAATACAGAGGTTAAAAAAAAAATCTTATTCTACAATTTGAAAGTCGGTGGAACTGTTAGTGTCCAGGTTTACAAACTGATCATATTAATAATTATACCATCCAGTAATTGGGCAGTAAATTTAACTTTTTTGCAGAGCAGTCTAACTTCCTTTATCTCGTTCAGTCATGACCAGAGGACTCACATCTTCAACACTCCAGCATGCACTTAAAAAAACAAAAAACCTAGTGCCGTCCAGTCAATTCTGACTCATAGCGACCCTATAGGACAGAGCAGAACTGCCCCATAGAGTTTCCAAGGAGCGCCTGGCACATTCCAACTGCCGACCCTTTGGTTAGCAGCTGTAGCACTTAGCCACTGTGCCACCAGGGTTTCCAGATTGCACTTACTAGCCTCCAAGTAATAGCTGTGACTGAGCCAAACGTCAACTGCTTTCAATTAACACAATTGCCTCTTCAGCTATTCTTCCTTGACTCTTTTTTTCCTTAAGTACCTATTCCAAACTTTTAATTGTGAAAACATGTCTTAAGAGCAACTAAAACTCCTAAAACTAATATTTATGGGACTACACTAATGCTGGAAATCCTGGCGGTGCAGTGGTTAAGTGATAGCCGCTAACCAAAAGGTCAGCAATTCAGATCCAGCAGCCACCCCTTGGAAACCCTATGGGGCAGTTCCACTCAGTCCTCTGGGGTCACTGTAGGTCAGAGTCCACAGCAGCAGGTGTGTTTTTTTTTTGTTTTTTACACTAATATGTATTTTTAAATAAAATAATAACTTCTCTTATCGACTCGATGGCACTGGGTTTGGGTTTTACTATTTTTGGGGGGGGTCCCTGGGTGATGCAAACAGTTAACACACTTGGCTGGTAACCAAATGGTCGGAGGTTTGCATCCACCCAGAGGTGCCTCATTAGAAAGGCCTGGCAAGCTACTTTCAACAAGTCAGCCATTGAAAACACCATGGAGCACAGTCCTCCTCTGACACACACGGAGCCGCCATGAGTCCAAGTGGACTCCACTGGCTACTGCTTTATTATTATTTTTAAAGCTTACTGTTCTTGTCAGAAGAAAAAAACAAAGACAAAATCTGACTTTTTTTTTAAACCATCAAGTTATTCTAATATAACAGCTGACACAAATAAGGTAATTTCCTGGAGGAAGAAAACACAGGTAAAGAAGTTTAGCCATAGGACTTTTTGCTTTAGAGAGTGGGAGTACAAAACTTTCTTTTAGGAAGAAGCCAGATTCCTTAGTTATTACATAACAGTCAGATACCATTAATTAATCTGTTAAAAAAAAAAAAAAAGACTTCCCAAAGAACCTCCAAAACACGGTTCAGAGGTTATACAAAAGCAGTTTTAGATCAGTTGTTTTCTGAAGCAAGCAACAGAGCTTCGCTGGACAAATCACCCCACTCTTTATTACAGTTGTCCACGCAGCAATTACCAAGGGGAAAAAAATTTTTTTTTTTTTCCTTTTCTTTTCAAAATCTTCCCTGCCCTCTCCCCTTCAAGGAAACACGCAGGGCGTTACTCCCGCCCAGGCAACTTCCCGGTGGAGAACCAAAGCCCAGCTCCCAAACTTCGGAACTTGCAACAGGTTTCCTGTTTTCCACCGCCGCGCTGGCTCCACGGCTGCAGAGTGTTTGATTCGGGAAATTAAAGAATTCGAGGCTCCGTGAATTTCTGGGCGAGAGGCAGGTGGTGGGGCGCGCAGGAATCCAGCAAGGCTGGGAAATGCTCTACGCGCTTTTGCCACTTTCAAGCAGGAAGAAGTTACCTAGCTGGTTGACGCTAATTTTTCCCAGCAAATTTTTGGAGACTGGAATAGGGTAGAGAAGATGGAAAGGAGAGCAGTTGAGGTTGCCCAGGTTAGAGGTATCATGGTCTATTCTTCGTAATAAAAGACAGCGGGGAAAGAGGAACAGCAAGAGCGAGACGAACAGAAAAAAGACAGAGGGGGACAGATAGAGACACAGGGCGGAGAGAGAATTAGGAATATGGATGAATTATCACGACAGTGCAGGGTGCCCCAAAGATAAAGCTCAGACGAGGCGGGAAAGAACCGGGACCCCGGGCTCCAGGGTGCTTTGCAAACCTGCCGGCTTCCCGGCGGGCTGAGGCCCTGCGCCCGCGCCCCCAGCTCGCCGGCGCCCCCTCCTCCCGGCCGCCCGGTTACCTGTGGTGTCCAGCAGAGCCAGGGGCCCGGGCACCGGCGGCGCGGGCGGCTGCATCCTCCGCACCGCCCCGGCGGCAGCGGCAGAGCGCGGGGCGCGCCCTCGGGGCCGGGTGCTCCGGGTGGGCGCGCGCGGAGCCTCGGAGGCCGGAGGCGTCCTGGGCACCGCCGGGCGCGCTCTCGGTGCGCTACCTCCGACCGGCCCCCGAGCGCCTCCCAGCGGCCGCCAGGAGCAGCTTCCCGGGAGCACCGCCCCTCTCCTCCCTTCTCTTCCCCCTTCTCCCCTAGCCTGGTTCCTGGAAATCAGGACGTCCAGGGAAGGAAACGCTGCCAGTGAGCGCCAGGAGGAGCAGAACAGAGAAGCAAGGTGGCCTGAATTGCAGAAAGTCCTTCTCGATGTCAGGTCTGCGCCCACTGCCCGGGTCAGTACCGGTCACGGGCCCAGGACGTTTGACGGACTGCGGTGGACTGTTCGACGCCCACCGACCCAGGTGTTCTCCCTGCCGCTCTTGGTGATCTTGCTGAATTGTTATGGTGGGTTTGTCTTCCCCGCAACAGGCTACACGGCTCCTTCAAGCAGGAACGCCGGGGCTTCATCTCTGTTTTCAGAGGGTGGCACGTAGTATTTAAGCTGTTTTTGATGGACGGACGGACGGACGGACGGACGGACGGACGGATTGATTGTGCAGTCCATGCAGCAACACCATGTGGCTTACTGGCACAGCTCTAACGCTGCCCCCTTCCCGCTCCTTTTCATATTCACAACACTGCAGTTGTTCAGAATAAGGTCTGCCCACGGAAGGAAGAGAAAGGGCTGGAAGGAAACAGGTTACAGGATGGGGGTGTCTTGTGTTAAAAAAAAAAAAAAAAAAAAGCAGTGCCATGGAGTCGTTTCCCACTTATAGCGAAGCTATGCAACGCCCCATAGGGTTTCCGAGGAGCACCTGGCGGATTCGAACTGCCGACCATTGGTTAGCAGCTGTAGCACTTAGCCGCTGCGCCACCAGGGTTTCCATGTAGCAGCAGGAAAAAAGTTTTTTAGGGCCATTAATTCAATTTAAATTTTTATGTAAGGATAGCAATTACACAAGACATGTCACAAAAGAGGATACCTGAATGACCAATAAAGATGAAAAGATGCTCAGCCTCCCTGGTAATTAGGGGCATGCAGGTGAAAACAATGAAATGGCATTTCACCCCTGATCTGAGGAAACGTTAAAGGTGCACAGTGGCTAATACTGACCAGGACCTGGAGAAACAGGAACCTGCATTCACTGATGGTGGGGTTAGCAACACTTAGGGAAGTTGAAGAAAGATGTGTAACTGTGACTTAATCATCTAGTGCTGCTATAACAGAAATACCACAAGCGGCTAGCTTTAACAAAGAAATTTATTCTCTGACAGTCTAAAAGGCTAGAAGTCCAAATTCACGGTGCCAGCTCCATGGGACACTTTCCTTCTTTGTCTTTTCTATGGGCAAGTCCTTGTTATCAGTCTCCCCCTGGTCTAGGAGCTTCTCTGGGCGGGAACCCCAGGTCCAAAGACAGGCCAGGGAAACTCCCTTTATATTGGATCAAGGATGTGACCTGAGTAACGGTGTTGTATCCCACCCTAATCCTCTTTAACATAATCTAATCTTGCTTCATTAACCACAGGCAGAGATTAGGATTTACAACACGTAGGAAAATTACATCGATTACAAAATGGAGAACAACCACACAATACTGGGAATCATGGCCTAACCAAGTGGACACATAGTTGTAGGGGAAACAATTCAATCCATGACAACTTGTAAGCCAGCAATTTCCTCATTATGTATATGTCCAAGAGCACTGGTTCTAAATTCCAGCTCGCATTAGAATCACATGGGGTTCTTCAAAAGGAAACGTTACAACTGTCTTGAGCTCAGCCCAGACCAACTAAATCACAATCTCTGGGAATGGAGTAATTAAAAAAAAAAAAAAAAAAAAAGCAAATTCCTGGCGTAGTTCTAATGGACCCTCTACTGTGGAATGAGGGATGTCATTGCTGATATCAAATGGATCTTGGCTGAAAGCAAATACCAGAAAGATGTTTACCTCTGTTTTATTGACTACGCAAAGGCATTCAACTGTGTGGATCATAACAAATTATGGATAACATTTTGAAGAATGGGAATTCCAGAACACTTAACTGTGCTCATGCAGAACCTGTATATAGACCAAGGGGCAGTCATTTGAACAGAACAAGGGGCTACTGCATGGTTTAAAATCAGGAAAGGTATGTGTCAGGGGTGTGTGTATCCTTTCATCGTATTTATTCAATCTGTATGCTGAGCAAATAATTCAAGAAGCTGGACTATATGAAGAAGAATGAGGCATCAGTATTGAAGGAAGACTCGTTAACAACCTGCAATATTCAGATGACACAACTTTGGTTGCTGAAAGCAAAGAGGACTTGAAGCACTTACTGATGAAAATCAAAGACTACAGCTTTCAGTATGGATCACACCTCAACATAAACAAAAATCTGCACCACTGGGCCAATAAGCAACATCATGATAAACGGAGAAAAGATTGAGGCTGTCAAGGATTTCATTTTACATGGATCCACAATCAATGCCCATGGAAGCAGCAGTCAAGAAATCAAATGCAAACATACTGCATTGGGAAAATCTGCTACAAAAGACCTCTTTCAAGTGTTGAAAAGGAAAGATATCACTTTGAGAACTAAGGTGCGCCTTAACCGAGCCATGATATTTTCAATTGCCTCATATGCATGCAAAAGCTGGATAATGAGTAAGGAAAACTGAAGAATCGATGCACTTGATTTATGGTGTTGGCAAGTAATATTGAATATACCATGGACTGCCAGAAGAACCAACAAATCTGTCTTGGAGGCAGTACAGCCAGAATGCTCCTTAGAAGCAAGGATAGCAAGACTTCATCTCACATACTTTGGACATGTTATCAGGAGGGACCATTTCCTGGAAAAGGACATCCTGCTTGGTAAAGTAGAGAGTCAGCAAAAGAGAGGAAGACCCTCAGCAAGATGGATTGACACAGTGGCTGCAATAATGGACTCAAACATAGCAACAATTATGAGAATGGCACATAACTAGGCAGTGTTTCATTCCATTGTACATAGGGTAGCTATGAGTCAGAATCGACTTGACAGCATCTAACAACACCACCACCACTGTGGTAGAGAAACTCTTGCGCATGTGCACAAGATGTGCATGAAATATTTATCATGGCACCATACATAATAGCAAAACAGTGGACACAACCTCAATAGCCAACATCAGGAATAGGAATAAATAAACCGATATATGCAATGGAATACTACGTGGCAGAAAAAATGAATGAGGGCTATAGTGGTCAATATAAGCAAATCTCAAAAACATAATGTAGAGCAAAAATGCAAGTTTGTAATACTACAGTGAATATGATACCATTTATATAAAGTTTTAAAGCATGAAAAAACAATACTATTTGTTCATTCACCCTCTCAACAAGTATTTACTGAGCACTCACTGTCATACTGGACACAGTTGCACGCACTTGGGTTGTATCAGTGAACAAAGCACAGGCCCTGGTGGAGCTAACTTTCTAGTGGTGAAGACAAACAATAAATAATAAATCTAGTAAGTAAGAAAAACACATAGTATGTTAGAAGACAATACACACTGTGGGAAAAAGAGGATGCAGAGTTGAGAAACAAAATTGAAAGTATAGTGCGGAAGAAGGAGTGGGAGGCAATTATTAAGTAGTCAAAGTAGGCCTCATGAGAAGGTGACATTTAAGCCAAAACTTGCTGTGAGGTGGGTAACTTCAGATATCAAGGGGAAGAGAGTTTAGGGAGAAGGAACCTTTGTGAAAATGCCCTGAGGTGGAGCAGGTCTGGTATGTAGCAGAGCAACAAGGAGACCAGTAAGCCTAGAACAAATTTCAGTTGCTTGTGATGTTAATCATATTGTTTGATAATTTCCTTGTTTTGTTGGATCACCTTTCGTTGGTGTCTTCCAAATTTCTTGGCATAGATGAGTCAGTGCTTCCAGCCTTGCATCCATTTGTTGAAACATCTCAGTTGGCATTCTGTCAATTCCTGGTGTATCTGTAGGCCCATGTATGTACACATTTGTGTGTGCTGCATACATATCCGCATGTATAACAATCCACATAGGGGATACAGTTATGGAGGCTTCCTAGACATATCCAGACAACTCATGGGATTGGTTTACTGGGTTAAAAGGCTTGGGACCATAGTCTCAGGGGACAACTTAGTCAATTGGCATAACATAGTTCCCAAAGACTGTTCTACATCCTAATTTGGTGAGTAGCATCTGGGGTCTTAAAAGCTCATGAACAGCCATCTAAGATACAACTCTTAGTCTCTTCCCATATGGAGCAAAAGAGAATGAAGGAAATCAAAGGCTCAAAGAAGAAACCAGGCCACAGGACTAATAGCCCCCATGAACCACAGCCTCTTCTAACCTGAGACCAGAAGAACTAGATGGTGCCTGGCTACCACTACCATCCATTCTGACCAGTGACACAATAGAAGGTCCCAGATAGAATGGGAGGAAAATGTAGAACAAAACTCAAATTCCTAAAGAAAGGTGAGATCTATTGGACCAATAGAGACTAGAGTAACCCCCAAGACTATCGCCCTAAGATACCCTTTGACTTTGGAATTAAATTTATTTCCGTAGATCATCTTTTAGTCAAATAATAGATTGGCTTATAAACTAAACAATATCTCTGTCAGTAGTGTGCTCCCTTAAACAATTAACTATATGAGACCAAACAGTCAACATTTACTCAAAAGCAAAGATGAGAAGGCAAGCAGAGGAAGGGAAGCTACATCAATGGAAACAACAGAATGGATATAATGAGGATGCTGACACATTGTAAAAATTATAACCAATAGCACGGAACAATTTGCATAAAAGTTGTTAGAGGGGAACATAATTTGCTGTATAAACTTTCACCTAAATAAATAAATAATTATCTAAAAAAAAAAGAGAGAGAGATAACTACTGCTATAACATCTGAGAGAGCATCTTGGAATGGGAACTTCTCAAGTCTTGTTGGACAATAATTAATGAGTAGAAGAGTAGAAAAAGAGACCCAAGCCAGGCAGAAAGATTACCATGGGGATTATGACATTTCATTTAGAGCTCCCAGAGAGAAAATAGGAATTGCTGTGAAAAGGATGCAGGAAAAAGTGGAAGAAAATCCAGAATCTTCAGAGAGTAGAAAAGAATAATGTATTTTCAATTGTTTGAATTTTCTAAATATACTGCCATGGATATTCATTTGTAAGAAGAAAAAACCGTAGTTTTTAAAGATATGATTTACTGGGGATATAGAAAGAAAAAGAAAGGGAAAAGGGACATCCTTCACTTAGCAAGACAACAAGAGTGCCTCTTGGAACCTGAGATGCGTGTTTCCCTTCCACACGCCTCTGGATGTGGACATTTATCCACGTCAGGAACTCTGCTCCTCCCTGGCACTGGGCTGGCTCACCCAGCATATTCAGTTACTGAAGAAAAACTCAGAACTGAAATTCCAAGGATGTCTGTCTCAGTTCCCACCTGCTGTGAGTGTGGGCATACTCGCCCCTGTGCACGTAGGATAGTTCTGCTCAGGTTCTTTGCAAAATTGGCTGCAATCGGATTCCTACGAGTCTAGAGGATCAAATATACATTGTCAGCAACACTGTCAGGTCTCTGAGAGAGAGCTCTCTCCAGGCATGCACCTCAGCTTCCCTATTTGGGAAGAGTATCTTCTCTGCAATAACAGTCCTTAGGTGGAGGTGGACGAGTTCGCTCAGTCTCTGGAATTGCCAGTTAGTACAAACTCACTAATATCACATGCAAGTAAAATGTTGCTGAAGATAATTCAAAAACAGTTGCAGCAGTACATCGACAGGGAGATGCCAGAAGTTCAGGCTGGATTCAGAACAGGATGTGGGACACGAGATATCGTTGCTGATGACAGATGGACTTTGCCTGAAAGCAGAGAATACCAAAAAGATGTTTACCAGTGCTTTATTGACTATGTAAAGGTATTCAACTATGTGGATCACAAAAAAGTATGGATAACATTGCAAAGGATGGAAATTCCAGAACACTTAATTGTGCTCATGCAGAGCAAGAGGCAGTCATTTGAATAGAACAAGGGGATACTGCATGGTTTAAAATCAGGAAAGGTGTGCGTCAGGGTTGTATCCTTTCACCGCACTTATGTACCATACTTATTCAATCTGTATGCTGAGCAAATACTTCAAGAAGTTGGACTCCATGAAGAAGAATGGGGCATCAGGATTGGTGGAAGACTCGTTAACAACCTGCAATATGTAGATGACACAACCTTCCTTGCTGAAAGCAAAGAGGACTTGAAGCACTTACTGATGAAAATCAAAGACTACAGCTTTCCATATGGATCACCCTTCAACATAAAGAGAACAAAACTCTGCACGACTGGACCAATAAGCAACGTCATGACAAACGGAGAAAAGATTGAAGTTGTCAAGGATTTCATTTTACTTGGATCTGCAATCAATGCCACAGAAGCAGCAGTCAAGAAATCAAATGACATGTTGCATTGGGAAGATCTGTTACAAAAGACCTCTTTAAAGTGTTGAAAAGCAAAGATATAACTTTGAGGACTAAGGAGCACCTTAACCAAGCCATGATATTTTCAATCACCTCATATGCGTGAAAAAGCTGGACAATGAATAAAGAAGGCCAAAGAAGAATTGAAGCATTTGAATTATGGTGCTGGCAAAGAGTATTGAATATACCATGGACTGCCAGCAGAACCAATAAATCTGTCTTGGAAGAAGTACAGCCAGAATGTTCCTTAGAAGCGAGGAGGGCAAGACTTCCTCTTACTTGCTTTGGACATGCTATCGGGAGGGACCAGTCCCTGGAGAAGGACATCATGCTAGGTAAAGCAGAGGGTCAGCACAAAAGAGGGAAAACCCTCAACCAGATCATTGACACAGTGGCTGCAACAACGGGCTCAAACATAGCAACAATTGCGAGGATGATGCAGGACCGGGCAGTGTTTCATTCTCTTGTACATAGGGTTGCTATGAGCCGGAAAAAACTCGACGGCCCTAACAACAACACCTCCTGCCACTGACACCATCTTCATAGCCAAGACATAGGGGTTGTAACAAATAAAAATTCTCCTAAATAAACTTCTTTTAAAAAAATGTAAATATAGTGCATTATAAGCATGTTCGGGCTGACTGGCTCTAATTAGTAGCTAAATTACTTCTTATGTCTCAGAAATCCTTTGCTTTCAAACTCTGATGAAATATTTGCTGCTTTAGCCAGAAGCACATATGAGAATTTGTTTCATAAAGTTCTTTGACTGAATAGCAGTCAGCATTAAATCACTACAGAACACTTTAAATGGGTGAATTGTATAGTATGTGAATTACATCTCTACAAACCTAAAATGATCCCTTAAAGAGTCCCCTGTTTCTTCAGTAACTAGCACACCCCGGCACATCAGATCTTGGAGCTGAAAAGCAATGAATTCCCAAAGAATGGGAAGACGAAACAAAACCCCAGCATTATAGACTTTTTTTTCACACTATATCCTGGCAGAGACAGGAAGGAGTGAATGGGGGTTGCATGCAAAGAATCTACAAGATGCACCCAAGGAATCCAGCCAAGCAGATGGGTCGGTATCATCACAATGCGCCACAGTCACTTCCACCCTGCACCTGCCTCTCCCTGAAACACTGCCCCTCTGAAGGCCGGGGACGGACAGCCTCCCCCATGAAGAGAAAACACTCCCCCCTTTGAGCACAGAAGATAATCTCCATAGAGTGAGGGTAGCATAATTGTGGAAATAGGTAGCAGGGAAACCTGCGGCAGGATGAAGGGAATTTCAGATCTAGACCCAGAGATCTCATGCATATCTCTAAAGTTCACCGTTTGGGGCTAAGCAATATGGTACCTTTATAATGCAAAGGTTATAAATCACTCTGTGCTTGTCCATAAGGACCCTCTTCTCATAGAAGAGCACCCCCTTCTGCATCAGAGAGGAGGCACCACACACACACACACACACACACACAGAGAAATTCTTTAGTTTTCTAGTCATAAGCGCTCTCTAACCCGAGGGCTCTGTAAAGAGCAGAAAGTAAAATGCTTCTTTCTGGCAATCAGCCCTCAAGAGAAGGCATCTAGACAGCCAAAGATGACTTGGAAAATGGTTTCTGGAAAGAATTTAGTGCCACCAAAAAGCTTCAAACGACAGCGGCGGGGGGAGGGGTAGAATATTGCAAAGAAAAAAAAATAGCTCATCCCCAGACTTTGTTCCTTGCCAGTAGTGTGCCACACCTGGTGTCAACGGGCGGGGTATAACATGGTACGGTATGCTTATCATGCTCCCTTCACTGTCCTACCTGCCTGTGACTCTCACTGGACCATAGCCAAAAATAACACAGTTGCCATCAAGTTGATTCCGACTCATGGCCACCCCATGTGTTGCAGAGTAGAACCACACTCCATAGGGTTTTCAAGGCTGTGACCTTTCAGAAGCAAATCTCCAGGCCTTTCTTCTGAGGTCCCTCCAAGCTTTCAGTTAATAGTCAAGCATTTAACTGTTGCACCACCCAAGGACTCCCATTGGATTACAGAACCTTGAAAAAGAGACTGTTTTTATTTAACTTTGTTTTCCAAGTGCCTAATACAGACATGGAGCCCTGGTGGCACAGTGGTTAAGAGCTACGGCTGCAAATCAAAAGGTTGGCAGTTTGAATCCACTAGCTGCTTCTTGGAAACCCTATGGAGGCAGATCCACTCTGTCCTATAGGGTTGCTAATGAGTCGGAATCAACTCGATAGCAACGGGTTTGGTTTTTTCAATATAGGAAAACATGGCACAAGTCAGAATTTACTTTTGAGAAAATAAAGAGATCCAAAATCAGAAACAGAATCTCTGATTTGTATTCTTTTAATATTGGAGAAAAGGAAATAGGATGTCTTAATCCTTCGAATCTTCTAAAGCTTCCAAACAGGGGGAAAAAAAGTATGGATTAAATTTATGGAAGTAGAAAGAAAAGGAAATGGAAAAATTTCCCCATATTAATACTAACATTTGACAAACATTAAGTGCATAATATTCATATGTATAACCTATATACATAAATACATGATTTATTGAGCACTGACATGTATATGAGATATATTGACTACATACACTGTGCCATTGCAAGAATCAGCATCATCTCCAAATAGAATACCAGGCTCTGATTATCCAATACCACTAAACTCAACTGGAGTCTCTTAATAGTTCTCTCATCCACTCCTTTCCATGAAGCAGGAATCCTATTTACATCACCTGGTTTAGATGACAATGTTTTCATCTAGGCTGGTGGTCTCCAAACTCTTTTGCTTATCTCTATATTTATTTATAAGTTATGTATGTATCATAATTCAAACATGTACATTTTAATGCACACACAAAGATGAATTAAAATTTAAAGTTCCAACATTTTTCTTCGTGCGCCTCAGCGGATTGTCTTGTGTGATCTACTTGGGAGATAATTGTCAAAGAAAGGAAGTTACTGTAGACATTATCCCTTAGTGCAGATGAAATAGCAGTGCCTTAGCCACACCCTGGTGGCATAGTGGTTAAGAGTCCGGCTGCTAACCGAAAGGTTGGCAGTTCGAATCCACTAGGTGCTCCTTGGAAACCCCATGGGGCAGTTCTACTCTGTCTTATAGGACCACTATGAATCGGAATCGACTCGACGGCAGTGGGTTTAGGTTAACCATTCTCTAAGATGGTTAAAAGACAATATATGAAAAAATCTATATGAGCTCAGAATAGAAAATGATGTTTTAAATAAGACACTAAAAATTAGTTGGTAAATGAAAATTTTCTGCTCATTAGAAGATATCAAAAAGAAAATGAAAATGCCAGCCACAAACTGAGAAAAAAACATATGCAATCCAGATAAATGCAAAAAAAAAAAAAAATGTGTCCAGAACACATTAAAAACAATAAGAATGAATGACCCAATAGAAAAATGGCTAAGAGGCTTGCCAAAGAAGTTTTCCAACTGGCCATTCCCAGTAAGGAATCAGGGAAATTCAAATTAAAACTGTAACGAGATACCATTCCTTATCCACCAAAATGGCCAAAATTAAAACAATGATGACACTGACTGCTGGTGAAGCTACGGAACACTAGAAGGTCTCATATGTTGGTGGAAGGAGCAAAAGTGGTGCAACTACCTTGGAAAACACTACCTACTAAAGGTGAATACATTCACAGTATCTAGCAATTCCTTTTCTAGGTAATTAGCAATTCCATTGAAAATTGCAATTCCATTTCAACAGAAATGCACACACATGCACACCAAGATACCTGCACAAGAATGTTTGTAGCAGAATTATTCACAATCTCCCGAAACAAGAAACTACCAATTGCGACGTAATTCTACAATGTAAACCTACACATTAATTAAAAAAAAAATGAATTATATCTACACACAGCAACATGGATGAATCTCACAAGTATACTACTGAGTAAAAGAAGCCAAGGAAAGTAAAACCTACTGGGCATGATTTATTAATAAAAAGGCAAAACAAAACTATGGCATTTAGGGATGTATGCTTAAGTGGAAAAACTATATTAAAAAAAAAAAGATTGCCTTAAAAGTCTGGCTATAGAAACCTTTGGACAGCAGTAGGGTGACCAGCTGTCCTAGTTTGCCCAGGACTCACAGGGATCCTGGGAAATTGGACTTTGGGTTTTAAACCAGAATAGTCCAGGGCAAATTGGGACAAGATGATTACTCTAGAGGACAGAGAGGGGGCTAGTGTGCAGGAGGGGTTGCAATGCGGGCTTCTGGGGTGCTGGTGGTGTTTTATTTTTTCCTGGGTGTTTGTGTCTTGATCAATCATTGAGATGCACCATTTTTGTTGCACTTTTCCTCCTGAGTGTTTATTTCACATTAAAAATACTTAACCATGTGCTTAAGGAATGGTTGGGCTTGGTCTTTAGTTGAAGGTATACGCAAGTCCATTTGGAAAATGAGCACACTTGAGATATCCCCCTACCACCCAGGTTCTTACCTCCTTGTCCTAGAAAGGCTTAAATAATGTAGCAAGCCCTTGATTTAGTGCCTCTGCTAGATAAAGGGACAGAGATAGAGACAAGAGATAGACACAAGACAAAGGACAGAGGGCAAGACAAGGAGATGTGCCTGCATTATTACTCTAGGGATAAGTAAGAGCAAGTGTGTGGAGAATAATTGCTGGAAGGCTCCAGACAGTTCCAAACTGCTTAATATTTCATGCATTTGTTTTACTCATTGAGCAACAGGTTATGCAAATAAGCATTTGCTGCTGAGACTGTGGGCCAATGGTTAAGGAAAGAGGTTGTGGGTGTCTGACTCCAACAGTTTCTGCATATACCACCCACCAAGGGTTCTCTCTCTCCAACCTAGAGAAAACGCTCAAGCTCATGGTGGCAGATAAGTTTTCCAAAATTCTTACTGTCACTTGAAAACTCAAATTTTATCATTGGCAACAAATGCTACCAGTTGGTTCCTTGAAGTAACAGGCTCACTTGTTTCATTTTTGAGAAAATGTTTGCCAAGCGCTCAAATCTGAATGACCATAGTTTGTCTGCCCATCGTTTGTTCAAGTTAAATTGGCATTCCATGAAAAAAAGAGGCTAGTTCAACATGAAGTCAAACAATCACACAAGTGCTTTTCCTGAGACAAACATCCTACAACCACATGCCACAGAAGTACTTTATGCCTACGTCCCATTCTGTCTCGATGAACGTGAACAACATGTCTTCTCAAAGGTTGTTGTTCTTGTTTGTTGCAGTCAAGCCATTCCGACTCATGGAGATAGGTTTAATAAAGTCAAGAATTTTTACTGCTTCATCAAGGACATTCTTAAGCAAAACTGACCTTTTCTTTTTTTTTTTTTAACTGTGAGTACCTGGCAGTAAAGAATACAACGAGTAATAGTACATCTGGGTGTCATGGCCTTGATTTGTGTTACGGCACTAGCAGTCTTATCCACCACTGCTTTTGCACCACCAGCGAAGTTGTCAACACTGTGAAAAAGGCAAAGAGCATCTTAGTACTACTATGACTCTTTGTTTTGCCCTTGGAATGCCCCTGAAAATATCTCAAGAACCCTCAGATGTCCACACTGACAACCACTGTTTTATAGGACAAAGAACATGGTTAGTTCAATTAAGAAATGGCACGAAAAAAGAGGCATGGGGGGATTATTATAAGCATGCAAATAAAATGTAACACGTGGTCTTATCTGGATCCTATTTCAAACAAGCCAACTTTAAGAAGACATTTGGAGATAATCAGGGAAGTACAAATGTGGAGTGGATTATTAGAAATGACAGCAGACGAGTCTGATCTCTCCTGGGGCTACTGGTCTCCCCACCTCCACTCTGCTGCCCCTCCGTCCATCTCAGAGTTCATGGGAGCCTCTAGAGGGCACTTCTAAGCCCCTGCCTCAGGCAAAGAGAGGTTTTGTTTTGGCTTGGTTTTTTAGTGCTTTAGGTGATTTTTTTTTTTTTTTTTTAGGTGAAAGTTTACAGCTCAAGTTAATTTCTCATTCAAAAATTTATGCACGTATTTTTTTGTGACATTGGTTGCAATCCCCACAATGTGACAGCATGCTCCTCCTTTCCGCCCAGGTTCCCTGTGTCCATACATCCAGTTTCTTTTCCTTTTGACTTTTAGGGTTATCTCACGAGGCCAAGCCCAGAGGAGTACAGCCATATTGTACCTCTTTGTGTGTTTGTGTGTCCTCTTGGCACCCATGTTATGCCATGAAGCTGGAGTGGCCCCAGGTGAACAGGGGTGAGGAGTTAGTGCCCAGACCTGGGCTTGAACAACCTGCTTCAAGGGAGGGAGGCACACTCTGGTACACAGGCCCAGCTCCAGTCCCTGAGCTACCTTTGGTTTTATTGTCTAGAGACCCTCAGCCTTTTCCCCCTACAGTTCTGAGTGTCGGAGTGAAGGTCTGTCTTCCCCCGCCAGCAGCTGTATAGCCAATGGGTGGAAGCTCTCTGTGGTGAACAGAAGGCTCAACTCCTCGGCATACATTCTACCTATCCCCCATCAAGTAGGAGTAAATTACAGGTAGTCCTGATTTATGACGTGTTTGAGTTACGAGAAAGAGCACTTCCAACCATCTTTTTTTTGTTTTCATATCTTATCGTTTGTAATATGTACCACATACAACGCTGCAGCACATAATTTGCTGATGTTGTTCTCGGACGTTCACTCACAGGTGTTCAATGTTACGATTTATAAAGATACTGATAATAAAGGCAATAATAATGAAAACTAAAAAAAAAAAAAAAATGAGGTATTCCACTTACGTCAGACCCGACTTACCACGGAGCATTCAGAAGGGAACCCCCATACTGTCTGCACCAAAGAGCTCCCTTGACATTTGGCTCCCTCTTGAGTTAGCCCAATGGACGTCACCAATAGGAGATTAAAGGGCAGGAGGAGAGTGAGCACCCTTTAACTCCCCAATCCCACTGCAGAAATCTATCCTATAGCCTAGCACCAGTGCAAAAAACAAACAGAACAAAAAGTTCATTGTGGTATTATTGTTTGTAATGGTTAAAAACTAGTAACAACCTGGATGCTTATCAATAACGGAGTGGTTAATAAATTATGGTAACCAGTGGATCAGTTGCCATCAAACTGATTCCAGTTCACGGCGACCCCATGTGTGTTCGAGCAGAACTGTGCTCCACAGGGATTTCAATGGCTGATTTTTTGGAACTAGATTGCCAGGCCTTTCTTCTGAGGTACCTCTGGGTAGACTCAAACTGTCAACCTTTTCATTAGCAGTCAATCGCATTAAGTATTTGCACCACCCAGGGACTCCTGTAGATTGTAGTACTACCACACTAAATAGCCGTTAAAATGAACAATGTGGAGGCAATTAAAAGAACTCTGAATGGCAGGTAGAGGGCGTGAAGTACGGGTAAAGGCAGGCTTTTGAATTTTCATTTCAATACCTCTGCACTGTTGGGCTCTTTTAAAATGATCAGGTATTTACATATTACCTTATGTAATAAAAAAGAGAGAAGGGGAGAGGAAAAAAAAAAAACACATCGAAGTTAAATATATTTCTCCCCTTCAGGACTTTTCATAGTCTTTAATTTGTTCTGAAAACACTAATAGTTTCAGGGAACCCAACTTGATAAACTCCAATTCAGGAAATTGAGAGGAGGTTAAGGTATTGGTTCTGAGTGAGAAACAGCAGATTTGGTGGAGGCTCTGTTTTTTTCTGAGCAGGCCCCAGGATGAGGGAGCCTGGAGGAAGGGAATGACAACCTGTAAGAACCCTGCGGGCCTCCTCTGCACACACAGGCTCAAGGCAGTACTGCAGATCACAGAGTAAGACTTAAACGCCTAAGCTGAGCAATAGAGTGCAGTCCCCAGTTTACAGAGATTTACACTGAAATGGTAGGGGCAAGAGTATTGCAAAGGAAGGCCACCTTCTTGGCAAATCTGTAAACTCAAGCCTGCCACTAAAGGCAGTTATGTAGCTGTTATACACTGGACCTTTTGGGGTTCAAGGGCCCCAAATACAGGGACCTTCAAGCTGGGGGTAGATGAAGACTTCCCAGAGAGTTTCCTGGACTAGCAAGTTTTCAAGGAATCATTTCCAAATGCAGTCTTTCCTGAAGTCCATCAGCCTAAGAAAGGACCTAGGGGCTGATGCACCCCCGTCCCCCTCCCCTGACTTTCACACAAACGCTTCTCCCACTTTACCAGAGAAAGGCCACCTTCTCCACCAAGTCTCATTATGGTGCAGAGCTCACTATGTCTAAACATTTCTAGGGCTCCAAACACAGAAGCAATGACAGAACACATGGAGCAATGGAAGAGCACCCTAGAAAGAAATGCTGACGGAGACAGCGCAGTATTTCATGCTCCTGCCAATTTGTGGCAAGACTTGATCCCTTTACCATTTTTCATCCAATGTGGATAGAATTAAAATTCAGAAGTGAGGTGATTGTTATGGAGATGCCTACTAACCCATTTATTTGAATGAAAAATAAAGCAAAACTTATTCTGACAGAAAGCAAGTCTGAACTGGTTGATTGCTTTGAAAATAAAGACTGGCTTTGCCGATTAGGTTACATTCATTTATTTAATAAACTATGTACCAAGTACTGTTCTGAGGGCTTCATTCAAACTCCTTACTCATGTTATCTTCACAATAGCCCTACAACAGGTGCGGTAACTGTTGCCATTTCACAGATGAGGGAACTAAAGCTCAGGGAGGTTAAGTAGTCCAAGGCCACACAGCTAGTAAGCCATATAGAGTCGGGACAAACTCAGGCAGGCCGGCCCAAGCTTATCTTCACCACCCTGTGTTGCAGGAGTGTTCCAGAAACTGAATGAGCTTGCTTAATCTGCAGATCCAAAGTTTTGCTGAAAAAAAAATATATGTTATATATATAGTGTATATTAATATACAAATGTATACTATGAGTCAAAATCAACTCCACGGCAATGGGTCTGGTCAGGTCTGGATATATAACATATATCTATGATTCATATATAATATATATACACACATACATATTTACGTTGTTGTGTGCTATCAAGTCGATTCCAACTCATGGCTACCCTATAAGACAGAACAGAACAGCCTTAGGGTTTCCAAGGCGTTGATCTTTACAGAAGCAGACTGCCACGTTCTAGTACCAGGGAGAGGCTGTGGGTTCAAACCACCAACCTTATGGTTAGCAACTGAGCATTTTAACCACTGTACCACCAAGGCTGCTTTATACATAATATATACACATGTATATATAAAAAATATGCGTATGCATATGCGTGTGTGTGTGTATAGTCATGCTCCACGTAACATCCATTTGGGCAACATCTGACCACATACGCATCTGTGGTCCAGTAGGGTTACCATAACCAAAACACCAAACCTGTTGCCCTTGAATCGATTCTGACTCCTAGTGACAAGAAGCAGCTGGTGGGTACAAACTGCCAACCTTTTGATTAGCAGCTATAGCTCTTAACCATTGTGCCACCAGGGCTCCTACGCTTATCATAGAGTTCAGAAATTTCGATTGGAGAACTGGACATATTGGATGTAACAGAATGTAGCGAACATGACAGCTTCCCACATGCTACACATATATCTCATGTCTCTTGTATACAAAGCGATTGTACCGCCAGGGGTATAATGGTACAGTACATATATAACCCATAACACGTATGTCTTGATAGTCATAATAAACGCCCATGTTACTGGCTTATGTATGTACTGTACTTTTCTACCATTATTTTAATGTGAACTTTCCCTGCTAACAAATAAAAAGTTTACCGTATAGAAATGTGTGCTTCGACTCATAGCAGCAGCATCCAACCTCCTGTATCTGACGTCTCTTGAGCGTTGTAGCATTATCTCTGTTTCATTTTCATTCGGAAATATTACCATGGAGTGCATTGTGGCTCCCAAACACAGCAGAGCTGGTGCTGGTGATAGCAGCAGCAAGAGGCAAAGGAAAAGGGTAACAAAAGGTTATTAAATAACACAGAAGTGGAAAATGACTGAACGCTATTGCTCAAGATTTAGGCACATTGCACTCCATAATCGTGATAATCCTCAAAAACAAAGAAACGATTCTCCACGCTGTGAAAGGATTGGCTCCACTGAAAGCTACAAGGCTCACGAAAATGCGAGAGGGACCTATACCAGGGATGGAGAAACTGCTAATGACCTGGATTGAGGACCAAACACAAAAGCAAATCTGTCTCAGCATGGGGATGATCACTGCTAAGGCATGAAGCTTGTTGGTGATGCTCAAAGAAGAAGCAGGACCAGACTACAATGTCAAGTTCAGTGGTAGCTCTGGACGGTTCAAGTGCTTCAAACAATGTTTCTCGCTGCATGAAGTGAAAGTGAGCAGTGAATCTGCGAGTGCTGATGTGAAGGCAGCAGAAGAATTTGTTGAAACCTTAGATAAACCAAGTGTAGAGGGAGGTTATTTGCCTCAGCAAATTTTTAACATGGAGGAAACCTCCTCGTTCTGGAAGTGAATGCCTGCAAGGACCTTCATCCACAGGAGGCCAAGTCAATGCCAGGCTTAAAGGCTTTTAAAGACAGAGTGGCAGTGTTGTTAGGAAGCAACGTTATATATAATACAGTGTTTGCGCAACGCCCAAATCAGGTAACATCCTGTCTCACAGAACATGTCATGGACGCTAAGCTACGTACGACTGTATATACATACATCGTTGTTGTTGGGTGCCATCATGTCGATTCTGACTAACGGTGGCTCCATGTGACAGAGTAAAACTGCCCCATAGGGTTTCCTAGGCTGTAATCTTTACGGGAGCAGATCACCAGGTCTTTTCTCCCATGGAGCTGCTGGTGGGTTCGAACCAGCAACCTTTCGGTTAGCAGTTGAGCTCTTAACTGTTCGCACTACCCGAGCTCCTTTCTAGCAGAAAGGAGATCTTAACTTTTAACCTTTCCAACTCAGAAATTTACCACAAAAAATTTTAGATGCGAACTTGAAATAGACAAGTTTTTGAATATTCTTTCAGGGGTACGTGAAAAAAAAATGTTGAAGACCACCATTGTAAAGGATCCTGGCAGGCTTTAAGTGGGCCTCAGGAACCGAAAAGGCTACCCTTCATATACATAAACTCATGTAGTCCTCATAACAATCTTAGCATTATGCCTGTTTTTACAGAAGAGGAAACTGAGGTTCCAGGAGGCTCACTGATGTGCCCAATATCGCACAGCTATTAAATGGCAGGTTCAGAATTCCTCCAAAGCCTGTGTCCTTATGTACAGCAAAAAGACCTGTAAAACCTGTTGCGGTCGAGTCGATTCTGACTCACAGTGAGCCTATAGGACAGGGTGGAACTGCCCTATAGGGTTTCCCAGGAGCGCCTGGCGGATTGCAACTGCAGGCCCTTTGGTTATCAGCCATAGCACTTAATCACTGCACCACCAGGGTTTCCAGTGAAAGGACAGTGGTTGGAAACCATTCATTAGAATCCCCTTTCCTACTTCTGGGAGTCTAAGCTAGTTTAACCTCCAAGTTGTGTGCATAATGTGCCCTTGATTCTTCCCTTAGACTCCTTGGCAACTGGTGCTTCTCTTTCGTTCACAGCACAGGAAGCCTATAGCAAGCCACCTATTAAACCGAACTCTACCGGGAGCAATAGTCTGGGATCAAGGGTATTTTTAAAGTGTAATTTAATTTAGTTCTTCCAAAAGGTAATTATGAGACAATAAGGAGACCTGTCTACTACAGGTCTGAAAGATAATGGGGTGGGGGAGAACTAGACAAATTATTATTGACATTAAAAAGTATTTATTAAAACTGCTCTGATAAATGCATACTGTCCTCTCTAACGCCACATTCCTTCCTGCTTAGAGTCTAATGTTTGCAATATAATAAGATTTCTCTACCTTAACTCCCTTTACATGAACCTAGACCCCAACATTGCTCCAGAAACAAGTGAGTTTCCTAAAAGTTTCTTACACCCACAAGTCCCAGAGTCAATCTGTAGTCATACCTTCAGATGCTGTTTGATGAGCCAACAGGGTGGGGTGGGAGGCCTAATATTACTTGAACACCTACTATGTGCTTCACATTGTGATGCGTAAGTCTCGCCTTATTTAATCCTTACACAGTTATACTCATTTTACAAATGTAGAAACTGAGGCATAAAGAATTCAAATAATTTAAAAGGGCTTCCAAAATCAAATAGCTCGTTAATGGCAGAAACAAGATAGAAACCAGAGGGTTAGTCTGATTCAAAACATAACTACATCTTCTAAATGGTAAAGCATGCATTTACCTAATTGCAGAAATTCCATTTGATCTTTTATTTATGCAATCAACAAATATTCATTAAATCTTTTCTATGAGCTGCAGAGATGAATCAAACATAAGACCTGCCTTTATGAATTTTACAGTTAAAAGTGAGAAGAGAGGCATGCTATTATAACATAAAAAATTATAACATAAAGCTGAAGGTAATAATAATAAAAAAAAAAAACCCATTGTCATTGAGTCAATTCTGACTGCTAGCAACCCTATAAGACAAAGTAGAACTGCCCCATAGGGTTTCCAAGGAGTGGTTGGTGGATTCAAACTGCCGACATTTTGGTTAGCAGCCAAGCTCTTAACCACTGTGCCACCAGGACTCCGAAACCAAATCCATTGTTGTCAAGTTGACTCTGATTCATAGCAACCCTATAGGACAGAGTAGAACTGCCCCATAGGGTTTCCAAGGAGCAGCTGGTGCATTCGAACTGCTCATTAATCCAATTACTGTAGGAGTATTAACATTGAACCCAACAGACATGGCGTTGGCCCTTGAGAAGATAAAGATCTAGCTGACTGATCAGCACTTTAAGCCCAGAGTTTTTAACATTAGAATCACCTGGGAGGTTTTTATTTTGTGTGTGTCTCAACCCACCTGGAGCAAACAAAAATGAAGAACACCAAAGACACTAGGTAATTATGAGCCCAAGAGACAGAAAGGACGACATAAATCAGAGGCTACATCAGCCTGAGACCAGAAGAGTTAGATGGTGCCGGCTACAACTGATGACTGTCCTGACAGGGAACACAACAGAGAATCCCTGATGGAGCAGGGGAGAAGTAGAATGCATACCTCAAATTCTCATAAAAAGACCAGACTTAATGGTCTGACTGAGACTAGAAGGATCCCAGAGGTCATGGTCCCCAGACCTTCTGTTAGCCCAAGCCTGGAACCATTCATTCTGTTAGCCCAAGACTGGAACTCTTCACACAGGGATTGGACTGGAATATAAGACAGAAAATGATACTGGTGAGGAGTGAGCTTCTTGGCTCAAGCAGACACATGAGACTACGTGGGCAGCTCCTGTCTAGAAGGGACATGAGAAGGCAGAGTGAGACAGAAGCTGGTTGAATGGACATGGGGAATACAGGGTGGAGAGAAAGAGTGTGGTGTCTCGTTAGAGAGAGAGCAGCTAGGAGTACATAGCAAGGTGTGTATAAATTTTTGAATGAGAGCCTGACTTGATTTGTAAGCTTTCACCTAAAGCACAATAAAAATAAATACAAAAAAAAAAAAAAAATTCTATTGCCCAGGCCACAACCCAGACCAATTAAGTCAGAATCTCTGAAGGTGGAACCCTATGTTTAAATGAGCAGCCGAAAGACTTAGAACCATTGTTTTAAGAGAAATACAGTTAAGGTCCTAAGGGAGAGAAGCAGAAGGATAAATTAATTCCAGCTGGGGGATCAGGAGAGGGTTCATGGAGACAGTTTTGTTTCTGTTAGGTCTTAAAAGATGGAGTGGAGACAGAGTTCTAGAGAGGCACCATTATGTTGTTGTTGTTGTTGTTGTGTGCCGTCAAGTTGACTCCAACTCGTAAACAACCCTATAGGACAGAATAGAACTGCTTCATAGGGTTTCCTAGGCTATAATCTTTACGAGAGCAGATTACCAGGTCTTTTCTCTCATGGAGCCACTGATGGGTTTGAACTGCCAACCTTTCGGTCAGTACCCGAGCCCTTAACCATCACGCCACCATGGCTCAGAGGGACACCATAGCGTAGCTAACTTATGGAGGTAGAAAATCATAAGCCTTTAGAGAGTTTCCTATGCTGCACTGTGGCAATCACTTCCCAGCATTCTTGCTGCCCTGCGGTAGACTATTCCAAACAACAAGGGCCAGAGTGAACCTAGTCAAGAGTTCTGGAGACCTGTCGAATATAGTGGTGCTGACAGAAGCGGGGTGGCTTACGGGTGCAGGAAATATTCTTTCCACTATCACCTTTAAGACGCTAATTTCTGACTCTGAGTTCCTAGGAAATCTGTCATTTTTGTGGGTTATACATGTGCAACACACATATCCTGAGTTTGCTCTGTAGTTGCAGGACTTATGCCATGGTAACAGGTGAGGAAAACGGGTGCAGCGGGGGGATACATCTGTTCATCGGGTATTAGTCCACATAGATGACCACAATGATGTCTACCACCTGGGCTCACATGGTCTTTTGTGGCCAGTGTCCCCCTGCTTCCTTCATGCCATGGTTAAGAGGATGGGAACTCTTGTGGTGGTGACTGATTGTGGTCCCCTCTGCCAAGGGATCCCACCTCACCAGTCCTCCCTGGGTCTTGCTTCACTGGCATTATAGCTGGGAAGCAGGGCAATGTTCCCTCTGTTCCAGGCACTGACAGCCCTCTGTTTCTCCCTCCTCTTTCCCCCGCCCAGGGGAAGCCCTTTCTTATCTGGAGAGAGCCCTTCTGGTTTTTGAAAATACTCTGTCTTTGCCTGTTAGTCCCCTTCTTCCTTCTTTTTACTATCTCTCAGTTCTCCTAGGAGTTTAGGCTTTGGAGAAACGAAAGATAGAAAGACTTGATGGAAATTCCTGTCTGTCAACTCTGCCACACGCTTCCCTCTCTGAAGCCATAAATTTCACAGGCTACCTCCTTGAGCAGGGGTAGGGGAAAATAGAGGACGATTTTAAAATTTAGTATCTTAAATTATGATCAGGCTGATTGAAAAAAAATATATGACTGGGTCATCCAAGTATGGAATTAATCTTTGATTTCTATATCATTAAAGAGGGAAATCCTCTCCTAGTTGAACCCAGTCATTGGTGATACAGAATATGGCTGGAACAGTTTGTGATGGGAAAGGCAGTGGTTCACAGCCTCACTAATGGAACAGACATTCCCTGTGGAGTTCTAATAATTAAAACTTTTACCATTTTGGATAAAAGTATGGTATGAGGGAGTGGTGGGAAGGGATTATCACAACACATATTCAATTTCATTACTAAAATTCATTGAAGGCAGGAATTTTTGCCATACTTGTTCCCTGCTTAGAAAGATACCTAGCTTATGGTAAAATAAATAAATAAATAAATGTTAACTAGATTTAATTGAGTAAACATTTATTTAGCACCTATTATTTGCCAGGTCATCATATGTCTTCTTCTTTCATGGCTACATTTTTAAGTATTCCAATTGACATGAAAACTTGTTGGATGACTCATTGCATCGGCCTGACAAGATGAGGATACCAGTTTATTTGACCAAATAGGTATTAGTAAGGCTCTGAAAGATATAGGTCTACTGGTTCTAAAAAGATACTAGTTAAAGGAACCATAAAATGTGGAAAGGGGGTCAACTTTTTCAACCACATGCATAGTTTGATTCCCCCTATTACAGAACCATGGGCCTTTTAGTCATTACGCAGGTAAGAGAATCATTGTAGACATAGATGTGTACCCTGCCTGGCTCCCAGCTCGCAAGGATTAGTGGAGTGTTGTTGATAAAACATGACTCCCATCCTGTAACCAAATAGCCCATGAAATAAAGAACAGAAAATAAATTATGTAAATCAGGGCAATTAAGGAAATGGATGGTGGTCACTCTGCCTGTCTGTGTATATGAGCATTAGCAGGTGAGGAAGCAGGGGGGATACAAGAGATACTCTCAGATACATTAATTTTTTAAAATTAAAAACACTTTCAGAGCTTTGCTAGAAGGCCTTGTAATCATGATCTACCATATCTCTCTAAGTGGAAAGGTACGATTATGTCCCGGACATCTCGCATTTCAAGATTCTTTTGATCGCATACCCCAGGTGATGTGTGAAACCAAAAATGAGTCTTCCCCAGCCCATCCACTCCTAAGAGCAAGAACACCATTCCTGGCCTTAAATTTGGCAACTACATTCTTGTCAAATGTTTCCTGTTTCGGCCAAATAATCTACATACATAGTAACACATCACAACAGCCTCACCATTGCCTAGTTGAAAGGAGGGAGTTATGGCTCTTTACAGGCTAGGAAATGAGACCTAACTTACCATTCTGACTCAGGGTCCACGGTGCGTATTAAATATTGACGTGCCAGAGAAAGGCCAGCTTCGATGCTTCCCTGGAACCACAATGACAGAGACAAAGAACTACAACAATGGAGCCACCCCCACCTCCAAAACCCAAGCAGGCAGAATGTCAAGTGGTATTACTCTATACATGCTAGTTTTAATTAACCCCTATCATAACTCACTGGCCCTTGTTAACATTTATTCCATTGGCCCATTTATCTTGGAAATTAAGGTTAAACTTAAAGAAAAAATTATTTTTTCTGTAATTGGGAGATTGAGGTTTAATGTTTAAAAATCGAATCAAGCCTCTTTATATTCATTTTAAATTGTCTACACAGCATATGAGAGCCTATCTTATATTTGTTTTTAATTTCATGTTTTTAATTGAGGTTTTCCTTTAGAAAATGTTCTTCCGTCAATTGGCATATGCCTGTAATCTATATGTTTTATTTTTATTTAAGGCCTACTTACATGTTTAAATGTTCACAGGAAGGGATAGCCTCATCCATTATAAAATAAAATGAAGTTGGCAACAGCCAAAGATAATGTACAATATTTCTAAAATTCATTTTTACTAAGCTGAAATAAAGGTAATTATCTATCTAGAAAATCTAAAAAAAAACCACAGACAAGGAAAAAAAAAAACACAAAAACCCAGTGGGCTATGACAATATAAGGACTAAAGTAATAAATGCTGAGTTAATAACTCAAGTTTGAGCTATCATACTAGACCCCATATCTCCTATGACTATAGTCTCATGAACACCAACAATCTCTCTTAACCCTGGCAAGAGGGCCCTTTGAGTAGTACATTGGCTGGCCCCCACATGGGTGCTGTGCCATTACCCAGGCATCCCTTCTTCCCCACAGCCTCTCCCTGGGGGAAGGCCTGGGTTTCTTCTGACCAGCCAACACGAGAAAAGCTCCTTTAAGACTTTGCCCCTCATTTTTCTCCTAATTATTTTAGTCTAAACAATCCCTTTTATCCCAGCCACTCTATTTAACTGGTTCTGGAGAAACTATGGGCAGATATTGTAAACAGCATCCCCAGGTCTTATAGCCCCATCACCACCCCAGGGTCTTTTGTTCAAGGTGTGGCTAGTTGGGGGGTAAAGGGTTGAGGGGTAGGAAAAAGGCTGGGATATGACAATTGCAGCTTCATACTGTAACCCCGAACCTCTAACTTCCTGTATACCTAATAATTCTGTATATGTGCAGCTGATGTACACTTTTAATAGCACTCAAGCCAGCTGCAGGTTAACTTCCCCAACATTATGTACATCTTCTGTAACTTAAAGCATTATTACAGTATTGAAATACCTGCAAAGAAAAATTGCACCTTGCTTCCATTATTATAAGACATTTTAACTCCAAGAGGGATAAGTTCAAAGACATCTACACCTAGATTCATTATAGCTGAACTGTTTAACAACAAAGACAAAGAGAAAAACAACTCATCAAGTACAGGGAAACAATAATAAGATTAATGGTCAACTTTTCATCAGGAACAATGAGTACTAGAAAGCAGTGGAATGACATCTTCAAAGTGCTGAAATTTAAAAAGCTGTCAAGCAAGAGTTCTAAACCCAGCAAATCTAGAGTCTTAGGCTGGGTTCTCTACAGAAGCAAAATCAGTGAAATGTGTATATCCCAGAAGAGATTTATCTCAAGGAAATGCCTCACATGATTGTGGAGGCTGACAAGCCCCAAATGCATGAGTCAGGCATCAGGCTGGAGGCTTCTCCCGACTTATGTGGTTAAAGGGGCTGATGAACCCAGATCGGCAGGGCAGATGACAAGCTGCTGGCCTACAGGGCTGCGGAAGCTAGCAAATCAGGTCAGATGAGAGGCTGCTGGTTCAAGTCCCAAGAACCAAAAGTCAGGTGATGACAAGCCAGATGCAGGATCCAGAGCGAACGAAAGCTTTGCCAGAGCATTCATATATATTAGATGCAGGTCACACTCTCAGGGAACCTCCCCTGACTTAAGCCAGGTAGTGACTTGAGTAAGGACGTAACTTGAGTAAGGACGTAACTTAAGTAAGGGTGTGACTTGAGTCAGGCTGGGACTCAAGATATAACCTACACTAATCCTGCCTCATTAACATATAGGGGTGTAAGATTTACAACATTTAATCACATAATACCACAAAATAGAGGACAATTACATCAGATCACAAAATGGAGGACAATTATACAATACGGGATTCATGGCCTTAAGGCCGAGGTCCCCAGGCTGTGGAAAATTCCACTGCCTCAAGCAGCTTGCTCGGCCTGCCCCATAACTTTACATTAGAATCCTAGTTCCTTTGCTTGGCTGGCCCATAGAAATCCTGGCAATGCATGAAGTTATATGTAAACCCCATTGCACCTGCGTAGTATGATTAAAAATGTTGCTGACGTAACTTGTATAAACTCCCTATTTATAAACCCCTTAAAAATAACCTTTTGTCTCACTCTCACGGAACAGTCTTGGTGGTAGCAGCCCCGACTGTTTGTTTTCTTGTGCAACAAAATAAAGGTACTTTTTCACTCTCCCACCTCAGTCTCCGGTTTATTAGCCGATGCGAGTCACACTGAGCAGAACCTGGGGTTTCCACCCAGTAAGAGCATAACCAAGTTGACACATAACATTAACCATCCCAACTACCCTTAAGAAAAAAAAGAAGACAAACTAAAGAAACTCCCAAAATGAATAAAAACTGAGAGGATAGATTGCTAGAAGACCTGCCTTATAAGAAATACTAAAGGAAATTCTTCCGGTGGAAAGTTTTCAGGCTAGGATGAGACAAGAAAGACACGTTGGGTGCAGAGTTGAGGGACACAGTCACCCTCAGGCTCATGTAAGTGCAGTGTTCACTTTCATAAACCTAAGGGTAAGTGTCTCCTTAAATGTTGTGCCTTTCACACCTTGCTTGTCTCACTCTAGTCCCAGCCTTGCCAGATGGTAACTTGGATTCACAGAAAGAAATGAAGAACATTGAAAATGGTAAATTTGTGGGTAAATATAAAATAATGTATATATAATTGCTTCTTTTTTCTTTCTTCTCTTAACTTATTTATAAGACAGAAGATTGCATAAATCAATAATGTCAGCACTGAACTTAAGGCACATATAGAAGTAACATGTAAGACAATAATAGCACAATAGAGGGAAAAGGGAATAGAGAGTTATAATGAAGCAAAGTTTCTGTATTTTACTAGGATTAAGTTAGAATTGATCTAACGTGGATTGTGATGTAGTGCCTGGAGTAACACTAAGAAATAACTCAAAAAACAAAGGAATTAAACAATGCGTTAAATGCTAATTGCCTCCCATCCTTTTTACTTCCTGGTGGAACATGCAGTCAGGCCCTTCTCTCAAGGTGTTTCCAAAGCACTGAAGCTGTTGGAGGCCAGAAACGACAGCCCTGGTGGCTTCAGCCGCCTCAGGCCCCACCAGATGCCATGAACTGAAAGAATGAATGTCTCAAACACATCCAACTCATGTATGGAGCCAGGTTGGGAAATTCAGCTCTACCTAATACAGTGCTTTTCAAAGTGTGCTGCACCTTGGAATCATCTGCAGATTCTTCTAAAATTATTGGTGCCCAACCCCTATCCAAGACTAATTAAATCAGAGTTTCTGGGATCAAGACCCACCTACCAGTATTTTTAAAACTACAGGGGAGATTCAAATGCGCAGTTAATTTGAGATCCCATACTTTAATCAACCTCACCTCTTTCAGGTCTTGGCTCAAATTTCACTTTCTCAACAAGAGTCTTCTACCCTGACCACCCTAGTACAATTGTGATCCTATCCTCCACCCCAGCACCCAGCACTCCAAACCTTCCTTGCTTGCTCTATTTTCTCCATAGCACTTATAACCAGCTGATATGCTATAGAATGTATTTATTTATTTGCTTAATGTCTCTCTCCATACTACAAAAATGTAAGCTACATGAAGACACAAATTTTTGTCTCTTTTGTTCGTGCTACACCCCCAGGACCTATAACATTGCCTGACATCTAGGAAGATATTCAATAAACATCTGTTGAGTGAAGGAATAGTGATTCACTACAGGCAGCCCCCCGGTTACAAATGAGTCCCATTCCCAAGTCTGTCTTTTAAGTCAAATTTGTACGTAAGTCAGAACAGCTAGGTATGGTTCATATCTAACATCCGTTAGTCAAATGTTTGTCTTAGTATATAGTATATAGTGTACCTTTCTAGGCATAAAAACATTAAAAGAAACACTTCCAGATACCCTAGAACATCTTCAACATAATAATACATTAATAATAATAATAATAATAATAATAATATTTTGATGCACATTGCAAAGTAGTGCCCATTTGTGACTACACTCCATTGTATGTACCTTCTCCACAGTTAAAGAGATACCTATAGGTCAAGCGTTACCCAAAATACTCGGAAGACTCAGTTTTAGAAAATCTTTGAGACCAATTAAGTAGCTTTATTGTAGACTCTGAACTAAAAAGTCTATCTTGTACCACCGGGCCACATTTCTGCTGGATTTTGTACCTGCCTCAAAAAAAAAAAAAAAAATTTTTTTTTTTTTTTTTCAGCAGAGCCAGGGAGGGTTGGGGGTGTGGGTAGGATGGTGCTGGGGCCAGATGGATCATTCCCCCATCACCTCCTCACCAGACCTGTCAACCCCAAGCACCATCTATGAGGCCCCTGCCTTGGGATGCAAGGGAGAAAGTGTCACTCAGGATGTGCTAAGAGCAAGCCCAGGCCTCAAGGTTTGGGAAGAGGACGCTCAGGAAAACTCAAATCCAGAGTTCTCCGTGACCCCTGGAAACGATACGGACATACGGAGGTCAGGTATCTAAGACTGCCCCCCCTCCCACCTTCCAGTCACCAAGAGGCCAACAGTGAAATCCCACATGCATAAGGTAGGAGAAACAAGCTCAGAGAGGCGCTGTGATAGCCCTTGTGCTGCACAGCAGGTAGGGCCAGGCGAGGTGGGTGGGGTGGAGCTGGATAAGGAGCCCCCACGGAGGCCCAGCTTTGTGCCCAGCACAGCACACTGACTGGCTGTACTCCTGGTTGTACTCCAAGAACATGTAGATTACAGCACGTATCTGGTCGCAGGTGCCACCACTTCTGGGATCCAAGGGAGGTGGGTGCATGTGGGCTCTCCGCTGGCTGCGGCAGGCCGGCTGGGTGCACCATGTTACAGGAGACCACCAACTGCCAGTGGCCACCCAAGGGCCCGCTGCTGCACCTGTGCACATGCAGGAGAAGCACAGCCCGTTGTGGCAGCTTGGAGGTGGGGACAGAACACCGACTCAGTTTTTTCCTGACACGTTTTAGGGTGGTTGGTTGGTAACTTTGGGTTGGACTCCCTGTACTCATATTTACTTTAACCAGATGAAATTACCCCAAGTACAATGAGTTAAGCAAAATCTGTTTTTCTGCTTTATCCCTCATCCATGTATACATCCCAGTTTCTGAACTTCTCTCGTGATCTTCCTAGGATACATTCTATAATTCCCTGTCTTTAACACTGTTCTGGATGAGCAACTAATTCTGCTAAATGCATAAATTCCAACAGTAGCTTGTAAACCAGTGTTTCTATGCTTTGGCTCCAAGAAGCTGATAGAAGAAATGATGATCACCCACAGACTCCAGATACAGCAGTCTACTTGAGGGCCAAGCAATAAAAAGACAATGCAGACATCTGGGAAGAGAATTAAATACGTACACCTAATATTTCTTGCCAATGTCATTCCAGACAGCCTTGGACCCTGGACTTTTATATGACCTGTGATGACATAGTGCACACATTCATATTGTTTTATTTCTTTGGTGAAACTTCCTGTTTCTTTGCTCAGATTTTCTGTTTTAATTTGTTTCAAGTGTATTTACAATTGCTTGTTGAAGCATTTTTATGATGACCATTTTAAAATCCTTGTCAGATAATTCTAACATCTCTGTCATCTTGGTATTGGCACCTGTTGACTGTATTTTCTCATTCAAGTTGAGATTTTTCTGGTTCTTTGGATGACAAGTAATTTTCAGTTGTATCCTGGACATTTTGGATATTATATTATGGGACTCTGAATCTTAGTTAAGTCATCTTTTTTAGCAGGCCTCCTCTGACAGTGTGGTGGGGAAGGGGGAATTGCCTCATTACTGTCAGATGGGGGTAGAAGTCTAGATTTCCCACTTTGCCTCTGTTGACATCTGGTGGGAAGGGCATTCTCATTACTGCTGTATGGGGCTGGGAGTTCAAGTTCTCTCTTAGACCTCTGCTGATACCACCTTGACTGGGAAGGGGTAGGACATCTCATTACTGTTCCTTACATGGCCTCCACTGACATCAAGGGGAGTGGAAACATGGAGAGAACTTGTTACAGCTGGGTGCTGGTGAAAGTCCCAGCTTCCCACTTAGCCTCCTCTGAGACCACCCCACAGGGAAGGGGAGGGGTGTCTCTCTATTGCTGGATGGAAGTGAAAATCCAGGTTCCGCATGGCCTCTGTTGACACCCTTGGGGTGGAGACTCTTCATTACCACTGGGCAGTGGTGAAAGTCTTGAATTTCCACTAAGTCCTCTCTGATACCATCCCAGTAAAGGGGATGGAGAGCCTTGTTGCAGCCAGGCAAGGGTGGAAGTCTAGGCTCCCCACTCAGCTTTGCTGGTGGGGGGTGGGGGTGAGGTCATCTTTTTTCCACAGTGTTTGATTAAAACCAAAACCAAACCTTTCGCTGTTGATTCCAATTCATAGTGACCCCTACAGGACAGAGTAGAACTGCCCCCTAGGGTTTCCAAGGAGTGGCTGGTGGATTCAAATTGCTGACCTCTTGGTTAGCTCTTTAACCACTTTTCTACCAGGGCTCCATTGTTTGATTAGAGTAAGGCAATTATTGTCCAGGACTTTCTGTCTTGCTAAGCTGATCCTTTCCTGTTCTTTTGGCCACAGAGAGCTGGCTTTTCTGTGTGCACCCACTGGTGGCTTCTACAGCACCAGACCAGGATATAGGAGGCAGAAAGAAAACCCAGGAAAGTCACTGCGATATTATTCCTTGGATCCTGAGGTCCCTAGCTTTCTTCTATCCATCTTTCAGAATCTTCTTATGTTTTTTTTTTTTTTATATATAATATCCAGTGTTTTTAGCTGTACATAGTGGGAGGAATTTAGAGAAGTATGTCTATTCCATCTTGTATGGAACTGGAAATCTACTTCACATTGTTTTAAAATAAAAAAGGAGACAAGTTCTTAGCCTCCCAGACAAAATATGATACTGATTTGTGCTGAGCTTCCTCATAATAATGTTTCATGGGGTTTGGAAAGAATTACAAGGCTCGTCAGAGAATATCATTATATTTGTAATTACAGGAATAAAGACCAAAACCAATCTGAGCACGGTGCTGCAAGGAATCCAGCATAATGGCCCATAATTCTTTATCCTGCATTGATGTTCCTTATGCTAGAGATTGTCGTCAACACCAACTGGCCTTCTTATCTAATCTAAAAAACCAAAAACCAAACCCGTTGCCGTCGAGTTGATGCTGACTCATAGCGACCCTATAGGACACAGTAGAGCTGCCCCATAGTGTTTCCAAGGAGTGCCTGATGGATTTGAACCACCGACCTTTTGGTTAGCAGCCATAGTTCTTAGCCACTATGCCACCAGAGTTTCCTATCTAAAGACCTACTTATTCGAGGATCTATACAGGTCTTAATAGGTCTTAGCACTTGTATAAATGGGTGGGCTTGGGCAGGGGAATTTAAAAGTGTCAGTTATGATAAAGGCTAGGTCACTCAAGACCTAAGCCTTTGAGGGAATATTTACTCCCTCAATAGGGCAAGCATTTATTGATCACCTAGCATAGAGCTAGGCACCATGGAGGATATGAGAGAAATGTGAGAGATGATTTTCTCACCTCAAGTTGCTTGTAGTCTAATTGAGAAGGTGAGAAACAAATAGGAAACAGTCAAACATCACGTGGGGCAATACTTCTTTTTCTTTTTTCCCTTGTGTTTCATCACAGCATCTGGTATAACGCTTTGTATGCAAAAGACTTTCAATTGTTGTACATTAACTAAATAACATTTCGTGTGTTTATGTGTGTGTGTTCTGTTTGTTGCTAGTTATTGTGTCAATCAGTATTGCCACACATTGTGCTTGGTTCACCTCAGTAAATCCCCTGTGTTCTGCCAAGTGGAGGTGTGCTAACCTCCTGCTGCCTCTATCTAATGGGGTTCTGGTCTTCCCACAGGTCGTAATGCCATTCAAATAAGCAAAAAATCTGAAACAAGCATGTGACACAGGTTTGGAATAAAGGGGATTTATAAGGTCCCCTAGGTGCCACAAGCGGTTTGCACTTGACTGCTCACCTAATAGTTAGCAGTTCGAACCCACCCAGCGGTACCACAAAAGGAAAGGCCTGGAAATCTCCTTCCATTAAGATTAACTCTGTTGCTGTCGAGTTGATTCTGACTTATAGCAACCCTGTAGGACAGAGTAGAACTGGCCCATAGAGTTGCCAAGGAGTGGCAGGTGGATTCGAACTGCCAAATCTGCTTAGCAGCCAAATGCTTAACCACTGTGCTACAGGGTAGAATGCTGTTCCACTCTGTAACACAGGGGTCGCCATGAGTCAGAATCGACTCAACAGCAACCAACAACACCACGGCATAAATATAATAAGGTAGAGATTTACTAGCCAATTCGAATAGCAGCACAAAGCTACATAAAACAATTTCTAGGGCAGGAAATAAAGTAGAAGTGTGCCAGCGAGGGTGTCCAGGGCCATGTGTGACCCAGGGTAGATTAAAATGGATTTAGAATGATCAGGAATGGGATGTTCCTTTCAGCAGAATGTAAAAAAAAAGTAAAATTTACAGCCCTTATGTAATCAATATATACAGTTCTAGAAGATATAAAGGGAAGGGCTGGGAAATGGGCACAGCACTTCGTTCTGTCAACAGCGCTCATCAACCACTAGAATCTCTCATCCTGGGCCAGTCTTAGGCCTGACTCAGGTAAGATGTGCCAGGATGGGTAGATCATGTTGACCCCCAACTCATAAACTTTCCAGGCCTCTCCATTATCTCCAGGACAAAGTTTTAAACTCCTTGTTAATCAAGCAATGATTAGATAGATAGATAGGTAGGTAGGTAGGCAGACAGACAGACAGACAGGTAGACAGGTAGATAGATAGCAAGAGAGAGCTGCCCTTGAGTTGGCTCTGATTCATGGTGGCCTTATGTATAAAAGAATAAAACACTGCCTAGTCCATCATCCTCACGATCGCCATCATTTTCGAGCCCATTGTTGCAGCTATTGTGCCAATCCATCTCATCAAGGGTCTCTTTCATCCTTACTATCCCTCCTTTTCACCAAACGTAATGCCGTCCCCCAGCAATTGATTCTTCCTGATGACATGTCCAAAGCAAGCGAGTCGAACAATGTTCTGCTGTGATCCATAGGGTTTTCACTGGCTAATTTTCAGAAGTAGAAAGGCCTTTCTTTCTAGTCTGCCTTAGTCTGGAAGCTCAACTGAAACCTGCCCTCCAAGGGTGACCCTGCTGGTATTGAAATACTGGTGGCATAGCTTCCAACGTCACAGCAACACACATCACCACAGTATAAAAAAAGTCCTCCTTAAATCCACATCCACGTTGTCATCATTATGAGTAGAGACCTGGGCTCAGGCTTGTCTCTACTGTTCAACCTGGCCATAATGGCATGGCTGGAGGTTATGCATGGGCTCATCAGCATGGACTTCCCCCCATCAAGGCTGATCAGGCTACCAGCACTGCTAAGGGCACCAGTACTCACTAATCCCCTGCCTGGTATCCCCCAGGGGTACCAGCTGACCCATAGAGGCAGATCGATTGCATTGGATCTCTTCTGTCATGAAAGGCACTGCCTTCAAGGTATGGATTTGCTTTCTTTGCCCACTACCCTTTTGCCAAAATCACCACTTATAAACTTAAAGAATACCTTGTCCATCACCATGGTTTCCCACACAACATTGCCTCCAAACAGGGGTTATGTTTTAATGCAAAAAAAAAAAACAAACAAACAGTGAGTCCATGTTCATGAATTTACTAGTCTTATTACATGCTCTAATACCCCAAAAAAGTTGATTTGATAGAACAATGAAATGGTCTTCCAGAGTTTCAGTTGGAATGCTAGAAGACACCCTGTGAGGTTAGGACTCTGTCCAATAGGATGCTGTAAATGTCTTAAACTATGAGTTAAAGATATGGTTCCCAGACCTGTGCCAAGTTATACTCACACACATACATACATACATACACACGCTTACATACATACATGGGTTTCAGGAACCAAGGGGGTGGGACATCAGTGGCCCCTCTCATTATTATACCAAATACCTTATTGGAATTTTTTTTTTCTAATCGCCACTAACTTAGGCTTGGTGGGCATGGGAATTCTAGCACCCAAGGAAAGAATGCTTCTGCCAGGGGAGGCAGTCATATTTCCATTATGTTGGAAGAAGAAACTACCCCCTGGACTTTTGGGGCTCCTACCAGACAAGAAAGGGGTTACTTTACTGATCTTGATTAGACAAAGATTTCTCAGATACAATACCAAAAGCACAGCCCATGAAAGGAAATAATGATAAATTGTACTTCATCAAAATTAAGAACTTCAGCTTTTTGAAAGGCACTGTTAAAAGAATGAAAAGGCAAGCCACAGATTGGGAGAAAATATTTGCAAATCACTTATTGGATTAAAAAAAAATTTGTATCCAGAACATATGAACAACACTCAAGACTCAATAATAAGAAAATAAACAACTCAGTTTTTAAAAATGGGCAAAAAGATTTGACGAGATACTTTACCACATGGAAGTTCCTCAACATCGTTAGTTATTAGGAAAATGCTCATTAAAACTCAGTAGATATATACCTATTAACCCAATCCATTTCCCATTTCCCATTGCCCAACCCATTTCCCATTACCCATTTCCCACTGCCGTTAGAATATAGAATAATATACCTATTAGAATGTCTAAAATTAAAAAGGCTGACCATACCAAGTGCTGGCGAGGATTTGGAGCAACCAGAATGCTCATAAACGGCTAATGTTAATGTAAGGTAGTACAACTACTTCGGCAAACAGTTTGGCAGTTCCCTAAAAAGCTAAACATTACACCTGACATATGATCTAGCTATCCTAATCCTAGCTATTTACCCAAGAGAAAAGAAAATGTATCTATATACAAAGACTTTTACGTGAATGTTCATAACAGTTTTATTTGTAATAGTCAAAAACTGGGGGAAACAAACAATTGTCCATTAACTTGTGAATGTATTAAAACATCGTCGTATAGCCATACAGTGAAATACTACTCAGCAATAAAAAGGAATGAACTATTGACACACACACACACACAAAAAAAAAAAACTAGTGCCACATTGACACACAAGACATGGATAAATCTCCAAACAATTACACTAAGTGAAAGACACCAGCCCCTCCCTCCAAAAGAGCCCTACAGTATGATTCCATTTATACGAAATTCTAGAAACTAAAGAAATTCTAGAAACTAATCTATAGCAAGAGAAATCGGATCAGTAGTTGCCTGGGGGTGGAGGAGGGGCAAAGAGGAGCAGGAGGAAGGAATTACAAAGGGGCATGAAGAAACTTTTGGGGTGATGTATCTATTGGCTTGATTATGGTGATGCTTTCACAGATGTAAAAATACGTTAAAATCTAACAAATTGTACACCTCAAATATGTGCAGTATTTGTATATCAATTATACTTCAATAAAGCTGTTTAAATATTCAGTGAAGTAAAATCCTACATGAAACTCCAACATATAAAGATGAAATCACAGCTGCTCTGGTTAGAGTAGGGATGGGGTCTCCTCATCCACCTGGCTGCCTACCCCACCAAAGCATCCCCTGAGACATCATAGTCCAAAAACCACTGGGCACCCTACCTCTCTGAGGTCCTTCTAGAGCTAGCATTCTATGATTCTACAGTATCAGACAAACAGAGTCAGAATAGAAAGATAATTCTGGTAAGGTTTATTTCAGCAGCCTGAGGTTGTTTTCCAAGTAAAGTCTTTAAGGCTACTTCAATAGAAGACATTTGAAATGTCTCCACAAAAATTAGTTGACTTGGGGTTTTTATTAAAATACATACTCCTAATAATTTTGTGCCAAGTGACAGCTGCTTAAGCGATTGGGTAAACTTTCCTTCACAGGCTTTACAACAAAACAGGAGTTAGTTAGATCCCTGAGAAATAAGTTAGGCCGGAGCCAGAAATCCTCGAAAATTCTCAATGGCCAAGGTTCTCTTCTCTCCTCTTGGGTGGTGAAGGCGCAGATGTCGTGGCGACTGTGCTGTGGGCATGAGTGTTTTCTATAGTCTTTGACTCTTATGAAGCAGCTGTTTATCTGCCAGTGGTTGGCAGTGACCCCCAGCACATGTGCTAAGATCACAGAGGACTCCTATGGAATTCCTCTTTTAATCCCTGGCCAACATCAGCCCCACCAGATACGGAACTGCCACTTTCTCCTGAAATCACTGGAGTGAGACCATCCTACGTGACTACTGATGCTCAATTACCAAACAGAAGAACGTAGGTCTTGTTTCTACTGCTAGGTCCTCTTTGAGGCTCATGAGGACATCGCATCTTCCTCTCTCTCTCCCGTGACCAGCAGATGATGCTTCTCATAGCTCCTTCTCTCAGTCGTACACAAGTTGCAGGGACTCATAAGAAGTTCTTCCCTAAGTTCGGAGACTCTTCTGGAAAAGAGCCCGCAGCCTCCCCAAGTCACCACTCCTCCCCTGGGGCTTGGGGCTGCTCCATTTGGGCCCATTTTCCAGCCCTTACTACTACCACCATCTCAATTTAGGAATGAATGTTTTCAGAGGCAGATGCAAAAAAAACCCAGTTCTTCACATCAAAATGCATAAAGCACTTGGGGGAGCCCTTGAGGTTAAAAGTGTAATTAGACATACCAGACACAGAAAACGGTGGTACTCTGGGCTTTATCAGGTAAGAGAGGCTAACATTATGTTATTTCTTAGGTTAGGGTTTAAATGTTTAGTGCTGTTGCTGCTGGAAATATAGAGAGGGAATAGCAGTGAGAACCTGTGCCTCCCCAAACCAAAAAAAATTGAACCCATTGCCGCCGAGTCAGTTCCAAGTCATAGTGACCCTACAGGACAGAGTAGAATAGAGTTTCCAAGAAGCACCTGGTGGATTCAAACTGTACACCTTTTGGTTAGCGGCAGTAACACTTAACCACTACACCACCAGGGTTTCCAGCCTGTCAGTCAGCAAACCTGCATGTAGCAAGTCCAGGTACTCATGGGAAGATGAGCTCAACCAACCCAGGGGTGTGCAAATATCTTCTGGAAAGGACCAGATAGAAAACAGTGGCCAGGTGGCAGAATAGAGGGTATTACGTAGGTATGCATATGGCAAGAGAGAAAACTCCAGGCCAACACACCTCATTTGGTGGGGGTGGGTCTTCTGGCATGGAGGCCACTTTGCACCCAGTTGTGATCAGCTGGAGACATTTTCGAGATGAAGAGGAGGACCAGAGGGGCATAGGCTTGGCGGGACGGCAGAGGAGGGAGGAGGCGCCGTGATCAGGTTTACTCTGCGCTCTAGAAACAGCCCTTCCCTTCCTTCCTACTGGTGAGAGCCGGCTCAACTTGAGCTGGAGGCGATGTGACCCCAACTGAGATTAGTCCACCCAGTACTCAGCAGTTGCCAACAACAGAGTCCCCAGCACAGACCTTGCCCGGAGGCCAGGTAGTCAGGAGGCAGGAGCTGAGCATGAAGCAGGTAACAGGGGCAGAGTGCTCACAATGCTAGCGATGCCTGTGAGCCTGCAGGCTGTAGTTTGCCAAAGCCTGAACGAACCAAAAGGACAAATCCCACTGAGGATTCAGGCTCCGAGAAATTAACAATACACCAGGAAACCCCAAATAAACTTTAATCTCCTCTGATTAAAACATCCTCCTCCCCATGCCCCATGGCTGTCATCTTTCAGAAGTAGATCACCAGGACTTTTCTTTAGGTGCCTCTGAGTGGATTCAAACAGCCAACCTTTCAGTTAGTAGCCAACTACTTAACCATTTGCACCACCCAGGTCTCCACCAAACCATTCTCCTTTGCCCAAAAATGTTAGGTTGTACATCTGTGCCAAAGGCCCTTTGAGAGTTTATATTATTATTCGTGTATTCCATCCAGAGAACGCTTTCTGTGTCTTTTTTGTAGTGAAATGGGGGCAAAATAAACGAACTATTTATGGTTTGGAAGCTCAGTACCCCAGGTGAAAAATCTAGCTGTTCTGCCACACACACCTCTTTTCTTTTCATTGTGCTAATGAGGAAACTCAGCCACATGAGAAGTGACCTGGGACAGAAGAATCCTACTTGGTCACTAGCTGATTGCATCTACAACTGAAGACGCGAAGGCATTTTGTCTTTCGATAGATTAACTCATAGCCACACTGAAGTTTCCAGAATTTTCCTTTTCCTCTACACAGACTGGTTGCTAGCCTCTTTTCTCCTTGGCTTCCCTCAGTGAATGCCTCTAGCTTCAGGGAGCTTTCTTAGGAAACCAGACACATTCCTGACTTGGACGAGGGTGCTGGCTCCTGGACACTGATTCCCTTCATGTCGTCCGGCATCTGCCCATCAGAACGCCACACATTCAGCTCCCCAAAAATGCCTGTCTCAATCATCTCCTCCTGCCAGGGGATGGGGCAGTTGCCAGTTGCAAATTCCTGAAAGAATTCTGTATCTGTTTTGTCAAAGACCACGCCTTTGACTGTGGAAAAGGCACCTACGTCCTGAATATTCTTTGCATAGACAGTTCTGGAGTCTGGGATGAAAGGAGGTATCAGCATTCCTGTTAGAAGAAGAAAACAGGAGAGGTGAAACAACATATAATGTAAAGGCAACAGCCATTTAACCTAAGAATTCTTTCCTCTGTGGCTCGCATGAAAATGCTGTTCTCATTTAAGAAAGTGTACTAGCAGCTAATAAAGAAAACAAAGCATACTAAAAGGTGCAGACTCCTTGAGGACTGGGATTCCATCTTAGGTTCTCTGGTATCCTCCCACACTGCACATACCAAAAAAAAAAAAAAAAAAAACCCATTGCCATCGAGTCAATTCCAACTCATAGCAACCCTATAGGATAGAGTAGAACTGCCCCATACGATCTCCAAGGAGCGCCTGGTGGATTTGAACTGCCAACCTTTTGGTTAGCTTTGAACCACTACACCACCAGGGTTCCCACAGTGCACACAGTCTAATTCAGAAGATTATTTTGAAGGAATTTTGGCCCTTGTCTTTGCACCTTCCCAAATCCTCACCATAAAGAACAACGTGTTCTTCCCTGTTCCCTTTGTTGTTGCACTGCTTTTTCCCCGCACATTCGTGCTGTTAGAGATCTCATACCCACATGTTGCTTCACCTACAGCCTCTCTGCAAACTCCCAGATCCCGAGGTCTCATGCCAGTCTTCCAGATGGGCATCTTCATCTGGAGGTCTATGACCTCGAACTCAACATGTTCAAAATTGAATTCATCATCTTTCTTTCCAAAGCCGGCTTCTCTGTCGAATTTATATTAGTAAACCACAATTCTCCCAGTAACCAGATATAGAATGTTAGTCATTGGTGGTTTCCTCCCCCACAGCTCCCCACCCCACCATGAACACCCCCTGCCCAATCAATCACCTAGTTGTACTGATTCTTTCTTCCTCATGCCTATTGTATTTGTCCCGCCCCACCCCCCCCCCTTTCAGCTCACATTGGCACTGTTCTAATTTATCCCAGTATTGGCTTGCAAATACATTATTGTAGTGGCCTCAGGACTTATGTTCAGGGCTCCAGCTTCCCCTTGTTCTAATCTACATTCACCTGGCCACCAGATTATTCCTTCTCAAACACCACTTTGATCTCCACACTTTTAGACTTAACACACTTCAGTAGTCCAACCTTCTATACAGTACTTGGTAGTTAAGACCCTCCTAAACTTGCTTGTAAGCGCTTTCCCACTCACACGTCCCTGAGCTGATACCCTTGGGCTTGCCGTGGACATTCACACCTTCCAGGAGGGGGACTGCCTCCTGGAGCTTTTGTTTTCTAACTTATTGTAGTGATATTTATACATATCCTAACTTTTCTAACTCACTGTAGATGCCTAGAGGGTATATATGCCTTAAACATCTTCTCTCTCTCAGACTCACACATGCACAGCATCTTGCACATGAAACTTGTTAACAAAAACTGGTTGAATGAACAAATTTCTCAAATTCTCCTTTCAGTTTGGATTATGGGCTCCTTTAAATTACAAGAGGGATGGGAATGTAAAACAGTAGGTTTAAACCATTAAAACTCAATGTTAAACCAGCATATATCTCGTACATTCCATCCCCCCTGAAGAATTTCCAAACTTTACAGGACTCAGGTGGGTTTTCCCAGACAGCCTGGTCAGTTAGGTAACAATCATGAGGCATGTTGGGGAACGAAGAGGTAACTGGCAGAGGCGGGTGCCATTATTTGGGGGGGCAGGAGGATAGCTATAGGAAATGCCAGCACCAAGTCCTTTCTGCTCTACTGACATATTTCTAAACTTTAGAAAGAGGCCAACTAGATGGGCCAGGCTATGAGTTAAAACATAAGACACACCCTCCCGCAGACACTGGGCCCAAACCTAAAACACAGGTAACAGTACCAGCCTCAAGCTGTCTCCAGTTAATGTCTTTAAAGAGGGCGTTGGCCCGCAGCTCATCACAAGTCCCATTTCTGAACCCGAGACGTTTCTCTGGGTCCTTCTCGAGCAGCGCCTCACAGAAGTCCTTGCTGGTCTTGCTGAACTTCTCCGGGTACTTCACAGCCTCTGAAAGGATCCTCTGCTTGAGCTCCTTGTTCTCCACCTGCACACCAGGGGACACACCACATCAAGTTAAACATACCACAAACCTGCCAAAGCATTAAAGTTGGTCAAAGGCAAGGTTAAACCAAAAACCAAACCCATTGCTGTTGAGTTGATTCCAACTCATAGCTACTCTATAGGATGGAGTAGAACTGCCCAATAGCATTTCTAAGGAGCAGCTGGTGGATTTGAACTGCTGACCTTTTGGTTAGCAGCCAAGTTCTTAACCACTGCACCACCAGGGAGGAAGCAGGTAAAGATGATTCAGCTCCAATCAGTGACCTTAGTTTGGCTAGTTGTCCTCTCACAAAACACATCTCAGGAAAAAGTATGAAATTCACTCACCCTGGGGTATAAGTGACTAATAACAATTCCGTGTGCACTCACCCCCAGGTATATTAGCATTTTAAAGACCTCAACATCTCAAGCTAAAGGAATGAGATTCTAAAGGTGAAATTCCCAGGTGCCAGTGAAAGTGGAGATGAAGTGTATTTTTAGGGAAGCCTGGTCGACTTGTTGACATACTGACATAACCATTACATATACACTTGGGAAAAAAGTAAATAAAAAGAAATTAGAAGTTAACTTTATAGACCCTAGCTGTTGTAGAGGTCTTCTCATTTTTACACTGTCAATATTTAACTGGATAGAAACCTAAGGGTGACTCTCTAGTACCTTATTTTCAATCAACTTTACTGAGGTATAATTTACATATCACAAGGACACCCATTTTAAGTATACAGTTTGTTTGACAATTTTGATAGATCACCCATGTAACCACAGTCAACCACCACAGTCAAGCTACAGACATTTCCATCACTTCCAGAAGTTCCCTTGTGCCCTTTGCAGTCTAATCTCCTCACCCCATGCCTTAGACAAATACTGATGTGTTTTCTGTCCCAATAGATTAGATGTGCCTTTTGTAAGATTTCATATAAATGGAATTGGACAGTATTGCTCTCTGCGTCTGACTTCTTTTATTCAGTGTAATGAGTTTGAGATGCATCCAGGTTGTTATGTGTATCCATGGTTCACTCCCTTTTGTTGCTGAGTAGTATTTCATTGAATGGATGGACCACCATTTGCTTAGTATGGTTCTTTTGGCTGAACTCCTAGAAGGACATCACATAAAACTCATCGTGTTCATTTTATACATGGAAAAACTGGAATTTTGGCTGGGGCTGTGGAATCAGAGTCAACACCGATGTGAGAGCTGAGCAGCCTCAAAATGGGAGTTTCTATTATGAGCCTTGAGGCTGGCCACCTGCAAGAGAATCACATACTGTTTTTTTTTTGTTTTAATATAGATAACACACACACACAAAAACTAAAAACCCTTTGCTGTCAAGTTGATTCCGACTCATAGCAACCCTATAGGACAGGGTAGAACTGCCCCATAAAGTTTCTGGTGGATTCAAACAGCTGATCTTTTGGTTAGCAGTCATAGCTCTTAACCACTGTACCACTCGGGCTCCATAGATAACACACTAAAAACCACAACACAATATATGCTAATTCAACATTTTTTGCATGTACAATTCGGTGAGACAAATTACATTAATCATGTTATGCAACCATCACCAATATCTCTTGCCAAATTGTCCATCACCATAAACAGAAACTCACTGCTTCCCAAGCAATTATTAACCTCTTTTTCCCTCCCTGTTTTGTTCTATTTTGTTTTTCTGAGCTGCTGGAAGTTAGGATCCGGCCTTGTGTTATCAGTAATTCTGCCTAAAGCTTTCGTGGCTACATGAGTTCTTTCCTTGGTCCTTCAGAGGGTAAGAGACCAATCTAGAATCACACTGAGTTGGCTAACCTTCTGCCAGGACTACTGTGAAGGACTGCCTGCACAGGGAGAGGCTGGACATGCCAATTGGAAGGTCCCTTTCCAAGGCTGAGGTAGTGGTGACAGCAGTCCTTAACGCTGTCACCCCCCAGGAGATGCTGCTTCCTCTGCTTCCTGAAAAGCCTCCCTTTTTTCTGCAGACAGGCTCTTTCCCTTCTGGGTCTCACCACATGGTGTAGAGAAAACATGGGTCTTTCAGTCATAGGCCCTGAGACTCAGAATCAACAAATATTCCTAAGGCAAAGGGCCTGAAGCTGCACCCAGTGTTGCCTCAAGCAATCACATGGTTCTTTTGTGAATGGCCTACCCCAACAACAGGGGAAAACAAGTCATAAGACCAGGACCAGCTTAAGCAGCAATCCGATCAATCTATTGGTCTCTGTTTCAAGGTTGGTGATAGCAACTGTACTGTGGGAACTTCCTCCTCCTCTTTCCACTCTTCCTGCTCCAACTCTGTCATCAAAGCCCAGATCATCTTCTCTCACCGGTGAAGCCTTCCCCAGACAAGTTAGGCACTATATAAAACTTGGGGGAAGGGTTTAATATGGTCACAATATCATTTGATGGTTTGAGATGTAATAAAGTTGAGTAGCTAAATGCAATCTTGATATCAAAGTAGCAGGAAATATTCAATGTGGCTGGAGCATTGTTGATTTCAAGTTTGGGGGAGAGAATTAATTATTAGAGTTCAAGGTAAAGTTATAGAGACATTGAGTGTCTATAGATATGTTATAATCATCTGAAGTCTCTTTCGCTATTGGAAGATTTCGGATGTAATTGGTTCCAAAATGTATTCTATGGGAGGGCAAGTGTGGAAGCCTGATAGGGGTGGGCACAGACCGGTAGATCCAGGAAGAAGGAAATGATGGGCTTGACCTCCAGACATAGTCAAGAAAGTGGTTAGCTTGGGCAAGAAATGTGGTTGCATCTAAAGACGCAACAACTGTGTGAAAGCGCTGCACGTCAGGCTCATGAATGGACAGAGACTTGGCCTTCTCATTTCTGGTTGACAATCACTTTCTTGATCATATAATAGACAGTCATATTCCTGAGCTGTCTGAGACAACACCTGCTCAAAGGGAAGAAGCCAGTTTTGCTCCATTTGTTCTGAAGAGGTGTTTGGGCATCTCCAATTATTATCTTTATCTGTGGCCTTTTGGCCTAGAGAGCCAGGGACCATTCCTAGGTCCTAGGAGATGATCAGGAGAAGAATGAACCACAAAAGAAACAACAAAAAAGTATGTAACCAGAGAGTCAGGGACACAGCTATATTAAATGTCCATTTTCCTCCAGGACATTCAGTGGTTTTACTTCAGAAAAGTTGTGTGCCTAGGAGTATGGCACGTGTTACCACAGTCAGACTTTGAGAGAAGAAGAGCTTATTGATCTGAAATAATGAGCAATAAAGCCATTCAAAGAAGGTAAGTCAATACATTCATATTCTCCCAGAGAGCACTAGCCTAGACTGCACCACAGGAAGCTAAGAATTTGCTCCTGTGTGCAAGTTTGAGCCAATCCAGGCAGCTCTTGTACTGAAATGCTCCTTATTGTCCTGGAGTTACAACGAGATGAAGTCATCACATCTCCTCTCCCTCTGCCAGGGAAGGGTCTACCGTAAGGAAACCAATGCTCAAGAGTTGAATGGCATGTTGATGGAGACATCTGCTCTGCCACCTGCCTGCGTTAGGACAAAAGAATGGATTTCAAATCCCTCAGCAACTCTACTGGCAGGTCTTAGGATCCCCATCCCCTTCAGTCTCTTTGCATAGGTTCTTTGGCACTCCTGGACACTAGCCCCAGCTGGACCTGGAGAAGTCACCCCACTGACAGAAAACTACACTCAAAAGCAAGACCCCTGAATTTGAGTCTGTGTACCTAACATGGTCCTGTAGAACAACACCCAAGGCTCAGTTCTGCCTCAGTAATAGGCTCTATAATTACTCCCAACCCCAAACAAAGAAAATTCAATACCAGGGAAGCTATAGATTTCTGCTAGGGGAAAAGATTTCCTACCTTTTCTCCTCTGGCTCGAAAGGGTCCTCTGGCTGCAATCATCTCATACAATGTGACCCCCAAGGCAAAGTAATCCACAGAAAAATCATACTCCTCACTCCGCAATAGCTCGGGAGCCATGAAACCTGTCAAGGCACAAGAACAAGCACAATGCCAAATTCTTTGTTGTGGGGGCTGACCTGCACGTTGTAGGATGTTTAGCAGCATCCTTGGCCTCTACGCACTAGATGCCAGTAGCAATCCCTTCTCCCCCAGTTGTGACAACCAAAAATGCCTCCAGACATTGTCAAATGTCCCCTTGAGGGCAAAATCACCCACAGTTGAGAACCACTGATCTACACATGTGGTGTGAATTCTCATTTCCCCTTCTGGTACCTCAACCTCAGAGATGATGGCAATATTACCCTATGACCAAACTGAAGAGCAATTGTCCTTCCTTGCCTCTCAAGCTACAAAAGTGTGAGTGTGACTTGTGGGTTTAATAGGTATGTTTGGTCTATGACTGGTTGCAGACACAGGCACTACAAATTGCTTCTTGATCCACCTTCTTCCTGAATTGTCCACAAAAGAACACTTTCAAGCCAAGACATATCAAAGATACAAAGAGTTGGAGTAATGTCCCAGCTGCCACACTTTGGTGCTAAAGCTTAAGAAAAGCTTGCCAAGGTCAGAACTTTGTGGCATTCACCTCACAACCTTATTCTAGACTGACATAGATCCATTATCAGCGCCCTTTAATAATACTTATTATAGCCAACATGTATGTATTTAGTACTTGCTATTTGCTAATTCACATGTGATTTTTTTCTTATTTAATCCTCACACTACCAAGAAGTAAGTGTTATTATTCTTCCCATATTCCAGATAGGGAAGTAGAGGCTTAGCGAGCTTAAGTAACTTGCTCAAGATAACACAGACAGTAGGTGTAACAGTGTAGGGATTCAAATCCAGGACTACAGCACTAACATCTGAACTCCCAGCCACTACATTGTTCTTTAGACATGATAGTCAAACCCATTACTTATCTACCTAATTATGCTTTTATAACTTAGTTTTTATTTTTATCAAAGTTATTCATGTGCATAAAGAATCAGATAGTTCTAAAAGGCTTGTTTCTAAAAGACAGTAGTCCCCTAACCCCTTCTCCTCTACTTCATTCTCATTTTTCAGAACATTTTTGGCTGATTGTTTTGCAATTTGTATCCACATCTCTAATTAACATGTTTATATTGCTACTTTTGAATCTTTCTGTTTGGGGCCCCACCAGTTAACTTCCCATTCTGGAAGTTGAGGATCTAGCTCTCATCCATTCACCACTCATGCCTCGTCCATACTTCTCACCTCTCCCACTCTCCTAATACATCATTGTGGTTGATCAGCATTCAACTCGTTGATCAACTATTCCCAGCTGAGTCAAAAATTAAACCTCAATTATGTTACTTTTCTTCTGCTCTTTGGTTTTCACAGATTATATTGTCTTGTTTTTCATTTGCTTAGTTTTCTGTGTATTTATCACCAGTTTAACCCAAAATTGTCTAACAATTCTTTAATTCCCTATCATGTTTTGATACATCAAATATTTTACTGATTTCTTCTTCATGAGAGTCTTGTGGAAACTTCTTACTTGCTAAAACCTGAGTTCTGGTGTGCAACTAGCAGCCTAGAATCTCCCTGTCATCCTGACGCCCTTTCTCACTCTCTCTCCTAACTTGTAGATATTCCATTTTTTTTTTTGTTTGTTTGTTTTTTTACTCCTTTGTTTTGGTCAAGTAGCTTCCTAAGGAAGAGTGCTGAGGAAGTAAATATTTAAGAACTTCCACATCTAAAAATGCCTTTATTTCACCAATATTTAAATGATACTTTGGCAGGGTATAAAATTCTAGGCATTTTTTCCCTTTGAATTTTTTAAAACTTTTTTCCATTGTCTACTCACATATAGTATTACTTTTATGAAAATCCCTGATGCTCTGTATGAGACTTATTTTTTACTCCCTAGAAGCTTGCAGTGTCCTATTTGTCCTAAAATTTCACAATAGTGTGCTTTTGTGAAGGTCTATTTTCATCCATTGTGCCGGGCATTTTCAGCTTTGAAACTCATGTCCTTCAATTCTGGAAAGTTTTACTGAAATATTTCATTGATACCTCTTCCCCTCCAAGTATTCTGTTCTCTTTTTGGAATGCCTATTATTCACTCTCACTTCCAGAGGTACATGATGCTTCCAATTTCTGTGCTGTTTGGGGGTTCTCTTACTACTTTAGGATTTAATTGTCTCAAGTCTGTAAGTTAGTTACCATTCATCCATCTATTTTTTAGTTTCAAAGTGTTGCTGTCGTATCCTCTTCTGTTCTCCTTTGTCCATGTGCGTGTTAGTAAAATCCCTTTACTACCAGTATTCTGGGATTTCAGTAGGAAAAACAAACAAATCTGTTTATGCAGGTGTTAACTTTCTCCATGAGAATACCCTGAGAGATCACTTCCAAATACTTTACTTAATTCAAAATATACTTTCCACTTCATTTCCTTGATATATTGGTCATGTCAGCCTGACAAAGGAATAATTGAGTCTGGTTATGTCTTGTTTATATGTCTGTAGTTGTTTGTGTCTTGTTAACATCAATGCTGAGTTCTGTGATCACCATGACTTCTCCAATAATCAGAAAATCCCTTTGATAACTTATTCTTGATTGTTGCCTGGAAGCAAAGTCAAGGTCACACTTATCTAATTTGTTGAAATTAATTTCTCCGAAATTCAGAAAACTATCTATATTGTCTTTACCCCACTCCCGATTCCCACTATTTCTCAACAACCACTAGCAGTGGTTCTGTAATCTCACCTGCAAGTTCTCTGCACCCCGACATGGGAATTGACCCTCCCCTGGTGGCATGAACCATTTTAAAGCAGTTAAATGCCTCCTGAAATCCTTTTGCCCATAGTAGATTCACATCCTGTCTTTCTTACTATTACTTACTCCTTCTCTAAGACAGAATTAAAAACAGGAGCTGCTTTCTCTAGACCATCCATCAATATTGAACAGGGGTAAAAGCAGCAGACCTCTCTTTATTCCTTGACCATGTTCTTGCATTCAAATTGTCCGCATTGTTGTTTACCAGTCACAATTACCTGTTGCACCTAAAAAGCTTCCTATGTTCAGCCCCTGCTCCCAGTCATCACAGACATTAAGACTTAGTTGTTTACTCGCAAGCACATCTGTCTGTGCCATCTACTTCCACAAACTCCTACCTATAAATCCACACACATTTCTCCGGGGTTCACCAGTAGCAATAGCAGCACACTCTTACACATCTGGCCTGTGTTCCAGGCCTGTCCTTAGTGCTCAATGTACATTAATCCATTTTAAGCTACATGCCCAGCCAATGATGTAATTATGACTGTTTACAAATGAAGAACTGTAAGTAACTTGCCCAAGGTCACTCAGATGTAGAAAGTCATGGGGCTGGAAACAAACCCAAGCAGTCTGGTGTCAGAGTCCATTTTCTTAACTGTTATGCTATCCTGACTCCTGTATGCTTGTAACCACTGTGCTTTATTCCTTCTACCTTCTAGATAAAAAACTTTGAGGGTACATATCAGATGTCTGTTTCTAGTCAAGTAAGACTTCCATGAGAAGTTCAGACACCCATCATTGCTCTATCTTGCCTCATGCCAGTTCTGTGTATATATCAGGGGTCAGGACAATATGCCTTACTCCACATATTGAAAGTTAACATACCCCTGGAGTAAACTTCCAGACCCCTCATTCCCTAGTTGCCACCTGTGTAAGGCCTCAGTCCAGTGCATGGGAAGGATGAAAAGGCTGGCTTCTTCTTTACCATCAAATATGATCCATGACTCCTACTTCCCTGGGACTGAAAACAGGTGTTATAGACTGGGGCATGGATACTGGCTTCTGGTGATCAGATAGTTTAGAAATTCTGAGTTAAGCACAGCTAATTGTCTCTATTTATTTTAGGTTCTCTCTGATCCGTTAACGTGATAACTGTATGATAACTTATCCAAGAAAGAGATGTACCTTGCCACATTTGCCAAAATGATTTGACCACTGAATTGTTTTTCCCCAAAATGGTTACAGAAATCAAATTCCACAGAACCTCAGGGAACATGGCCCTAAATATATCTTTCTATAGTCTGCTTGTTCAGAGAATTACATCATTATCCAGACTTTTGGTCAGACTATGTGAGAAAGAACGAGCCCTGGTGGTGCAGTGGTTAAAGCGCTCAGCCGCTAACCAAAAGTCAGTAGTTCAAACCCACCAGCTACGCTGTGAGAAAAAGATGTGGCAGTCTGCATCCATAAAAATTTACAGCTTTAGAAACCTTATGGGGCAGTTCTACTCTGTCCTGTAGGGTCTCTACGAGTCGGAATCGACTCACCAGCAACGGGTTTTATGTGAGAAAGAATGTTCGAGTGACCACAATGTCTAGATTAAACTAAGAGTCCAAGAGAAAGGCCCAACCAAATCATGGGTAACTTGAAGCCCAGCCATAAATCTTCCTGGAGCAAATTATTCAGGGTACTTCTAGTCTTTTCCATACAATTCACCCCAAATTATATATATATATTTGTGTCCCCAGGGGCTTGCAGAGTGCCTGGAACAAAGTCAGTGACCATAAGGATTTGATGAATGAATGAATGAATACTATCTTAATCTACTTACTAATTCTTTTGCATATTAACTCATCTTCCCCATCTGACTGAAAACCTTTTGAGGACAGAGAATGTGTCCTGTATTTCTGTTGTGTGTCCCACCATGCTAACACAGGACTAGCAAAATGAGTTGCCTGATAGGTTCCTGTTTATCGGTTGACTGTTATCGGTTGACTGATTCACTGATTGACTGAGGAGACAACCACCTGTGAAAGCTGCAGGGTGCCAACTACAGGTGGAGCTGCTGTTTGTGAAATTCCTATCACAGGCTTCAGCTGGAAGGGTACACTCGAGGAACCCGGATCCAGAGGGGGGCTCCTTTGGCTTTGCTTGGTGTCCCTGCCTTTTAACTTGCACTCTAATATCAGCATCTATTAACTGTTTTAGGGTCACACCCTGAGCCTAATAGTAAATGTAAAGGGTGATTTTTGCACATGCCACACACCCCTGCTAATAGAGAAATGCCTTCTAGAAAGTTTTATATCCACCTAGCGTTCAGTGGGAAAACAAAGTGATTCTCCCCATAGCAATGACAATGGAGCCCTCTGGTGGCCACTTGGACCCTCGCACTAAGCATGTAAAGCAACAATCTTAACAGTTTATATAAACACAACTACTGTACATCCAATCCTGACTTTGTTAGGAAACCTGGACACATTTGGGTGTAGAGAAGTTCTTTGTAGTTTTCTCCCAACGATCTGAATCTCCCTGAAAGGTGCACGTAAAGAGCTTCTGGGGAGGAAAAATGCCCTGGAGTAGAACTTTGTGGGTTCAGGTTGAGGATTAGGAAAACTCAGGTAACACAGAAGACGGCACGGTGTCCTCCCCGTCCATTTCGGCCACAGACACAGAATGGGGCTTCTTTATTACATGGAAAGCAAAGGTCAGCCCCAAGGCTTTGCTCTGCCGTAGGACCGCTTTACGGACAGGCTGCTTTCCAAAAAGATCTCTCCGCAACTGGGGATGCCTCAAATGGAGCTCAAAGCCTTTTAGCACCTCCTACATTCTGCTCCAGACAAACATGACACAGACGCAAGGTGTGTTGGGGTAGAAAGTCTCTTGCCAGCATTGTCCTTCCTCACCAATAAGGGAGAAAAGCAGGTCTTATCCTTCTTCCAGGTATAACTTTTCCCCTTAATATTGCTGCAGATGTGGAAATCTGCAGTACCTGGTGACAGGTACAAACACAAAAGGTGCTCAAAGCAGGAGGGTCCAGTGATATAAAACAGGATCTGAATTGTCACTCTGTACAACACCGCTATTTCAGGTGACAGTGCTTTCTCCCTAAGGCCATGACAAACCAGGAAGAAAAAAAAAAAGATATTTGCTAAGAAATTTTATCCAAAATAAGCCTGGAAACATTGAACCATCAAGAATGTGAAAGAAAAATAGAATTACAATTGGTTGACTACTACGTATAAGGTGCTTTTGACGATATCATTATATTTAATTCTCACAAGCCTTGTGTGGTAAATATTATCACCTCCATTTTGCAGATGAAGAGCCGAAGGCTCAGAGAGGGTAAGTAAATTATCCAGGGTCACACAGCTAAGAGGGAATGTACCTAGAATATGAAGCCAGCTCTACCTGACTCTGAAGCCTCTCCTCTCTCCTCTGCTCTGTTCTGCTCCCCCTTCTTGCCTGGAAGGAAGGCTGAGGGAAGATAGAGATTTGATGGTGGAGGCAGCAGGGCCTCAGGGAGCACTCCTGACGCACACACACAGGTCTATTCTGACTTTGTTGTTTGCACAAGAGCAGCAACTTCTTCAGGGTCTCTATCTCTCATCTGCACATAGTCTACACTTTTTTTTTTTTTCAGTTGCAGACAAGTGGACTCTGACTCATGGCGACTCCACGTGTGTCAGAATAGAACTGTGCTCCATAGGGTTTTCAATAGCTGATTTGTCCAGAGGTAGATCCCCAGGCCTTTCTTCTGAGAAACTTCTGGGTGGACTCAAACCTCCATCCTTTCAATTAGCAGCCAAACATGTTAGCCATTACCCATCTAGGGACTCCATACTGTATGCTAGACTTTCCTTAGGCAGCAAAGGCCTTGACCGTGCTGAGGTCTAGGGCAAGTTAACCTCTCTTGACTTTCATTCTAGTCTGATCACGCTGTATGTGGGTATATGCCCACGAAGTGCTCACACAGGTTTTATTAAAGCTAGCAAGTGTTAAAGACTGTAAACAAAGGGCTAACGAAAGTTGAGTTCCTGAACCTATCACTCTGTGATGTGATCCATCTAGAGCAGGCCCACGGAGCTTCAGCCTGCTTCACGGTCGGAGCCTCTGGACAAACACATGATGCTGATGCCAAGAAAGCCCTCAATGTCCATTCTGGGGTCCTGTCTGCTCTCTGGAATCTCCTGGGGGGCGTGGCCCATCAAGACACCAAAAGGAGAAAGTTTTTATCATAGAGGCCACTGTGTGTCAAAATCAATTTTTTTTTTTTAAGGTGGTGGGCGGGGGGTCGGATTATTTCTGCAGTGAATGACAAACTTTTGGGACAGCTCCAGGTTAAGACATCTGTGCATGTCCGTTGGCAAACTCCCATAGTTTTTTTTTTTTGATATTTGCTCCGAGGGATGAGAAAATCTCACTCCCCACACCAGCCTGAACCTGCTGCCTGTCCCACCCTTCACCATGCCTCACACCCCACCCCCAGTGCTTGGAGACCCAAAGGTCCTCGCTTCTTGCTCCCTCCTCGTGGACAGGGGCTCACCTGCTTACTCTTCCCCAGGCAGCAGGAGAAGCTGCCCCCCGTCCCTTTTGCCCGTTTTACCTGGAGTCCCTGCATAGCCTTTGGTCTTGGTCTGCCCGTCCTTCAGTTCCACTGCCAGCCCAAGGTCAGAGATTCGGATATTGCCTGAAAAGCAAACAACTAAGGTCACACGTGGCTCCACAGAACAAAGAGTCTGGCGTGCCCAGAGCCTCGCGGGAGCCAAGCACCACCCTCTGCACACACCTGGGCAGCCACGTGGGCAGCAAGGTCACAGCAGCCCAGGTACTTGTGGGAACTGTCCCCCCTCCTTCCCTGGCCAGACTGCAGAGAGGCACAGAGGGGGTTGGGGGCTGAGTGCCATCAGTACCTCCACCGGGAATTCAGGGCATAATCAACCCAAAATTCAGTTTCTTCATCTGCTTTCTCATCCCCAATCTTGGCTGCAACAGCTTTGGTGAATACCTACATATTTCCTTGACTTACTGATATGAATGGAGGACAATCTAAAGACTGTTTTGGATGTCTACATCTCTATGTTTATTTTCTGATAAGAATCCCAATTTGATTTCACATATAAGTGAGAGAGAAAAAAAAAGACACAATAAGAATCTGGCCATAAATCGTTAGCTGTTTACTAATAGATCTAATAACAATCGATATCTT